>NC_143560.1:112432500-112750178 GCF_054136105.1 Typopeltis vanoorti
TGGATGAGCGCGCATACTGGGGTAGCAGGAAACGAGAGAGCGGATCAGCTGGCTAAAGAAGCAACTAGAAACGAATGGCTAGAAACAAGTTACCAAAAGTACTCAAAATCTGCTATAAAAACACTTGCAGAAAAGAAAAGCCTAGACTTGTGGGAAGAAGAAGAATGGAAGACATCAAAAAACGGATCAACAACAAAAGAATTCTTGCCAAGCATCAGAAGCAGACTCCGGCTGAAAAGACACGTCATTTCTTCAAGTTTAACCACGCTACTAACAGGACATGGAAAACTAAGGGACTACCTACACAAATTCCATATCCTGGAATCGCTATCATGCACTTGTAGTCCACACCTTCAACAGACTGTTCACCACATACTCTACGACTGTCAGCTACTGGACTCATCCGAATACCTCTAATACAACACGTCATCACTTCCAGAGACAAGTGGCCAGCATCAAAACACAGACTTATCGAAAAAGTATTACTCAGAATTAATTAAATTTGCCAATAAGATCAACTTTCAGTGCTTGTAATCTAACATGAATTACTGCTGTTTTGTGAATTATATGGTGTTAATATATGGATTTATAAAAATATAAATGTAAATATGAAAATTGATACAAAAATATAAATATAAATGTTAATCAGTACTTGTAAGCTACATGTAATATAAGCATTGTAATGCAATGGAGCATGTAGGAATAAATTACTTTCTGATAGGGTTACTATTGGGAAGAAAATGCAAAACACACACACACACACGCACACACACACACGATATTTTTGTTACTTTTATATTATTATTATTATTATTATTAAGAGAGACCTACACGGAGTCAAGGACTCTTCGAGGGAGGCCATATACTTATTTTGAATCCATTCACAATGCTTGCACGCACACAGCATCCAATGGAAATCAATTCCAATCACGCACCACCCTATGAGAGAAAAATCTAGCCCTCATCCCCTTCTTAACGGCATTCATTCTCAGCTTCCAAGAATGTTCTCTTGTCCATTCCCCATCCTCCATAAAATGAAACATTCCATCAACTGAAATGCTGTATGACCCTTTCAGAAGTTTGAAAGTCTCAATCATATCGCCCCTCAATCATATATACAGTCTACAAATTCTCAATCTGTCTTCATAATCAGTATTCCACAATCCTGATATCATCTTTAAAACTCTTCTTTTGCAATCTCGCCACTGTATCAAAATCACTACGGAAACCAGGAGACCAGACCTGCGCGCAATAGTGGGGTATTATCAAGGCCTTGTAAAGAGGCAAAATGACATCCTGATTTTCACATGTGAAAGTTCGTTTCAGAATATTGCAATTATTTTTTGAGTTGTATTTACAATCTTTGCTACATGGCCCCCTGAACTTCAACTTGCTATCTACTAACACTCCAAGATCCCTAATCTGATTATTTCTTCTAGCATAATCCCACCAGTATAATACGACATTGGATATCTGCAATGATCATTCTGCAAGTACTGCACATCAGCAGCATTCCTGATTACCCTACTTATCTTTGCATCATCAGCAAACAGCTGTATGTCGCCTATCAAATCCTTCCCAATCTCATTAATGTGTAGATTGAATAACAGTGGAACATGGACTAATCCTTGTGGTACACCACTAGTTACCGTAAATCTTACATCCCCCCATATACCCACTTTTTGATATCTGAGAGCCAGCCACCCTCTTATCCACGCTAATAATCATAATTATCATATAATGATTATCTCATTTCTTTTAAGGTTCGTATTCAAGTCTTCGTGACTACTCTATGAAGACAGTTGTTTCAACGTGAAGAAATTGAAGAATGGGTGATCTTTTTTCAAGGCAAAATTGATATGCCAAGTTTTGACGGCAAGATTTGTTTTCCAGTATCCAGCCTGAAAGAGAAGGGAAGTGAGATGAGTGCATAATGAAAAACCATGTAAGTCACTCCTTTTTAAGTAGGCATTTTATTAAAATCAAGTGTATTTATTTATTTTGCAAAATTTAGTTGCACGTACTGATTTTCAAGTAGCTTTTCTCATATTGTTACTCTCAAGTCTTTTTTTTCTCGGTGTGAAATTCCCATCCCTTCGCATCTTTTACGTATTAAATTCAATGATCTAGCCCGGCATTATAGAAACTAAATGATCCTAAAAATAGGGTAGTTAATCCTATCTGTATAGCCTTATTCCATGTCTATTTAATCATGTATCCACTAAAGCTATGTTTGTTTTGTAATTCGAGTTTCCAGAAGGGAACAAACCCCGTATGAGAAGCCTTTATAAATGTTGCTCATATCTTAGGCAAGATTCGAATTCGGATCTTTCCAATTAAATGGCATCGTCGTTACCGACTATGCTCCGGCGACGCTGATGTGAAATTCGGCATCCAAAATAATTTACTTGCTTCTAGCCAAGAAATTTATTTTCACGCATTTCATGTCGATAACTGGAACAACATAAACATTTAACTTTAACAATATACTGTCTCAATAATCTGATGACTAGACATCAGAAGTGAATGTTTCAGATAGTAATTATGGGCCGTTTATCAACGATTACAGTTGGCAGAGTATAGAATCGTATATTGTAAAAAAAAAGGAAGTCTTATTGTTTTTTACAAGTTTAACATTTTCTTGTTTTTATTCATATGACAGGAATTTTCAAATGTGACACCATCGGTGATTGTGTATGAATGTTTAGAGCTTCTTTACCATTGATGAACACCTATAAATGAAGAGAATATTACTGATTGCTGTGAAAGAAAGAATCGGCGATTAAATGCTCATACACAAAGGGAGTTTCCACGTTTTCCTCAAATGATTAATTAAGCCAGAGCTAAAAACGTGACACTTTTAGTTTCCTTCTAGTGAACCAAAACAAATAGAAGTTCTATTGTCGGAACAAACTGGATTAACTGTGCTACTGAGCAAAAGAAAACACCCGTCGACAGTGACTGATTGGTTATTTATAGCCTGCAGAAAGTGCTACGTTCGTTACATCAAATCCATAGACAGAGTGATTGATTTTCTTAGTTGTTGCAGTGAACAGAGGCTACGTAATCTTTTTCAAAAATAAAGCAGATAAGAATGGGGGATATCGCTAAACGTGTAACGTAGATGGTTCTTAAAGCATTTTTATCGCTTGTTTCACTGAAGAGCATAACAAAATAAGTTGATTTTAACAAGTTTGAATTTAAAAGTCGAAATAAATATATAAAAAGACTAACAGAAAATATATTACATTAGTGTTAAAGCTTGTCTGAGAACTTGAATTTATAATATATTCTAGGTTTGAGCAATGGCAACTCAATCATATCTTGTAAGAGTGAAATTTCCGATCGAAAACCCTACATCCTATGTCTGACAATGGAAAAATTAACAAGAACTTTTTAGTGTGGTTTTAAGCAAGGGCTCGAACACAAATTACGCGATGCTTCCGAGGTGGGAGGGGAGAGGAGAGAGAATTCAATTTTTCTGAGAAGAAGGAGAGGAGTCCGTTTTATTATATAAAGTGCTTCATAAAGGCCTGACCAACCATAAAAACTTACGTAAGTATACGTTTTGTGTAAGTTTATATGCGTAACACTTGTGTAAATTTATATTCAAGTGTTGCAAGCTGTAAAGATTCCCTAAAGTACACTTCTGGTAACACAGCAATTATGTAGCTTATATTCACACCTACTGAGTCCTACATAACATATTCAAATTCACGGATAGCTTAGCGAATGCGTTCTTTTAGTTCATTAACTGTTGTATTAGTAGTGGAATGTCAATACAATTCAATCTCATGTGGAGAATTCCTTTTCATTGTCGCCAGGTAATTGTGGAAAAGCATTCCTTTTAAATTCTCGAACATATTCAAGAAGAATATCCTTATAATGGTGATTTGGACAAACAACAAGAGTCCGTATATTTTCTATCGCATGGTACAGAACTCGTTCATCTTCAGGGAACCTCTCTCCATCTCGAAAGAAATATTTTTGGTTCTGTATGGACCAACTGCCACAATAGTGCTGAATGAACGTTTTGGAAAGATAAAAAGTTCTTTCATCAGTAAACAAACTTATATGAGTTCTGTCATTTGCTATTACTTACATAAAATATCAAAAAAAGAAAGAAACTTATTTTTATTGTCACATTGAGCTTGAAGGGATTTTTAGATTTCCGGATGCAAACATCTCTTTAATAACCCAGCATACAATTGTAAATACCATCTGAAGACGTCGACTACTTAGAGGACTTTCGAAAATTGCGCACTAAAGTATTCATCACTTGTTCCAAATTTGGTTTACTATTAGTACTTTGTCGCCCCAGCCTACCCTCCTATTCCACTGACAATAGTCCTTGCTATTGCACCGTAATAACACAGTTCATACATGATGCATCCTTTACAAATTTTGTTTGCTACTGCATTTACTCAGTCACAGAATTTGTAATGTTGCATCAGAAACAACTAGCAGCCATTTTGCTTAAGTTGCGAATGCACTATGTGGCGGGAAGGAGAAATGTTGCTTTGGCGTTTGATTTGTTACTACTTCTTTAAAAAGATTCATTAGTAATTATAAACATTCATAATCAGTAAAGTCCTTACGAAACACCCTTTATAAAGCATTATGTGAAAAGAGGAGGAGATGTTCCAAAAAAATATAAATAAAAATAGCATTAGATAATTTATGCATGAGTTCCAAAGAGCAGTGTATTAGAGAGAATGAATATTATTCATCTAAATAGCTCTTATCCCGCACGGTAACACAACAAGTATTTGATAATGCGAAGCAATCAGGAAATAAATGAAAAGTACAAAAATTGTACTTAATTACCCCCCCCCCTCCACATATTCACACGCAAATGTACTTCGAGGAATAAAATTCATTGAAAGACAGCTGATGGCGAGCAGAAGAACGAGCTAACAGCTGGAGGAAATGAAGCTTGAAGTGTACATTACGAAACTAAGTCCACCGGTGCATAACAAGTTACATAATGAGCTGAAGAAAACGCGGCAGTCCTTTTTTTTTGTTTGTTTGTTTGTTTGTTTGTTTGTTCAATTACTGTTCTTCATCTAAGCAATTTGAGACCAGCGGTGTTCGTCAAATGATAAACGAAAACAAACAAGCATCCCAGATGATCGCGCAAAAAATATTCCCAATCGAATTATCAAAATATGTTCTTACAGATATAAAAGCAGACTTGATGTCTAACACATACATCAGCCGGTGATGTGCATGCTAGACATGTTTACAAAAGGTGCGTGCAGAGAGGCGTGGTTGTCATGACATAATACTTTCCATGAGCTGGGTGTACATTACTTCCATTTTCCTAATTGTTTGGACTTCCATCTTCCTAATTGGTTTGGCTTTTTTTTATAGAATACCCAAAGATGTAATTTTGAACATTTGTAAAGTAAATAATGGCATATTTGTTCGGGTCTCTTATACATATTTATGACTAACATTCAATTTATTACGGAATGTACACAATGTTCAGTCAACAAATGTTAAATGTACGTGGGTTGTTCAAATGACACCTGGACAACTCCTATTCCTCGGTAATTAACTGAGCGATCATTGCACCTCCGCACAGAGAAAAAATCTACAGCATCCAGTATTATTCTCGAGTTCAGTAAAGATATGACAGATGGTAAGTGAATTCCAGAACGACTACTGAAAAGCATTCAAAGTGGTAAGACTCGTTTTTTTGTGTGTGGGGGGAGGGGAGGAGGAACAATACCAGCTGAAGTTTACAGGCATATGAAGAAAGCCATAATAAATGTCGTCTGGTAGAATAACAATGTCTGTTAGATGCAGAAATTCTAGAAATCTTATCAGATATGAACACGAGACGATTTTCCTTCAACCAATTCTTGGAGATGACCAGTCATTGTGTAATTATTTCAGCACAAAATGAATCATGGGACCAAATATACAAAAAAAAAAAAAAAAAAAAAAAACCTCTTCCCCTCACTACCCAGTAAGTCATGATTAATGCAAGAAAATGCAAAACTATTATGCTAAGTATTTCTTGACTATCAGGATCTGTTTTACCACCGTAAGAGACAGTGCCTATCCTGAAGTAGTCCGCATCCGATTCTCCCCACTTAATCAGTTACTAAGTACTTTCCTATCTGAGGTTCCTATTTCCAGTTCCACATACAGGTTCCACATTTTCTTCACCTATCTAGATTAGGTTTCCAATTGTTTAGTCAGTAATTCAGGTTCTACCTAGGTAACTCAAACGCAGATATAGACCCTCTTTCTTAAACTACTCCTAATCCCCACCCTAAATCGAGGAAACCGCCAGCAGACTAATCATTAGCCCAAATGTTGTCTGCCTTCACAGTGTGTGCTCCGGCTGATATCTCCTTGCTGGATGAAACAACTGAATATTGTAAGAGGCAAATCTCTTCCATCTCTGTATAAGGCAGGTAACTTTTGATTACAAAAACTGACCCAGAGAAACCATAGCAACAAGAAGAATAGAACGTCTCTATCAAGCAAAGGTGTATGGAATGTCATTAATCAGACCGCAACAGAGTATGTTGTTCACTGAGTTCTGGAACGTAGTGGGAGAACCAACTGCAAAGATATTGCGAAAATTAATAGTAATAACGTAAGAGATATTATGGTTGCGGATGCTCTGACTCACCCATTTTGCCACAGTCTCATCTTATCATGTGTTTACATTTTTAGGACCTCTGAATAAGCCATGAAAGGAAGGCAGTTCAATTCGCCTGAACAAGAACATTGCTTGGTGCGAAACGCTGAATGAACATCATTCTAAGAAAGGGACATTATACCACCCTGTAGGCCACCACAAGGTAACACGTGTATTGCTACAAGAATTTACACCTCCATATGAGACTTGCCATTGGACTGACCACCCTGACATTTTGCGTGGTCTATTATTTCGTCTATGAGAATATACCTGATAAGTTACGTTTGTACTCAAATTTAAGAAATAATCGAAAAAGTGAGAAAATTCTATTATTTCAAAAACAGTAAGGTTTCAAAACTATTAAATAATATAAGGATTGGACTGTGAACTCGAGAAATCATTGTCTTTAATTCTGTTTTGCTAATCAAGCAGACAATATTTATCTTTCTAAATTAGCCATGTCTGTTGATGTGTGTTCGGCAAAATCTCATAGACGAAATAGTAGACCACGCAAAATGTCGGGGTGGTCAGTCCAATAGCAAGACTCATATGGAGGTTAAATTATTATAGCAATACAAGTGCTACCTATTGATGACAAGTCTATTACTATACATACATATATTCTTAATTCGTATGCGTGAGATAACCGAGCAGCAATACTCAGTTTTTCCATGTTTACTGATAAATGCAAAAAGTTATACCTACTAGTCAAAATGGAGAGGCAATGAAAATATCTTGCAATCTGTTTAATAGAGAAATTTTGTATAGTAGACGAACATGTGATATTAACGTACTCCTAATGACAGAAATACTATTCTTATACAGACAGTTTTATTTTATTTTATTTTTAAAACCACTTACGTAGTGCAGTTGGCAGCGATGATGCCCCTTGTGGCATCACTATTCTCGACCTTCAGTTGAAAAGTAAGCAGGCTTTTAAGCTGAAAGTGATTGCCGGTCTGATATAATGGTGGTTCCACCTTCATCGAGTTTCTCCTCGTGCAAAACAATCAACTCGATCAGAGAACTCACTACTAAGAAACAGTACATAGTGGAAATATGAGAAATCTTGTCATCATGAAATAATCTCTATAATAGGTTCCTTGGAAGCAAGAAGTAAGTAACGTGCTAATTGAACCTAATTTATAAAGTTCAGGATGGCTTTTGTGGATGGCAGAATAGATGCAGTCAATTTGTTGCATGTTTGTTTTATTTATTTTTATTTTAATACATAGTTAGCACTTCCTGTTGAAGCATAACCCGTTTATGATACCTCTTTTTTTTTTTTTTTAATCATTACAAACTTTTTGAGTTTTTGTTTCGGCTTGACTATATTTATCTCATTCTAGTGGTTTGCGGCATTGCAGATAATAGAGTTAAAAGACGACGCCAGAATTACAATGTACAGAAAACGAGAAGCTTCTCGGGCTAAGTTTGTAAAAATTGCATCAGTTCTCATTACTGTTGTGTAATAAAAGTATCCTGAATAGTGTGTTTATACCGTACAACAAAAAGGCGCAAATTCCGCTAAAGAAGGGAAACAATTCATCACATCTATTAACACATAGTCTCTTTGACTGAGTAGTTTCGCCAACGTCATTTCATGACAATGCAATTAACGAAATGCCACGTTAAATAACTGGACAAAAATGTTTACTGTTACGTGAGAAATAGTGAAATCCCACCTGTGACACAAGTTTTATTACGCCTCTTTCAAGCGGAACTACGTGAGCTGGTCTTACGCGAAGACAGTACGGTTTTCACTAATTTTTTCCTTTCATCTCGTTAAACAGGAAATGCCCAAGAATGCATTATCTATAGACTTGAAAAGTGCATAAGTACTTCCTCCAGCTGAATGTCCGGTTTTCTGTGAAAAAATAACAGAAATTGCAACACCTCTAGAACTGAGTGACTTCTCACGAAAAGCAAAAGCCTTCCTTTATTGAGTCGAGTCTTGAAAGTAGTAGTAACAGAATACAGGGAAAGAGATGAAACCAGGCAAACAGAAGCTGTTGTGATTCAGAGGTGGAAATTTTCGTTATCCTTAGTGTTAAAAATCAACAGATTTTATCCAGGCAAATTCTCATTACACCGCCATGATAATTAAAAACTACAACTACTAAAAAGAGAGGGTGCTTCCAAGTTTACAAATTCCGCACACGCATACTACTTGACCTCGTGTATATTTCCATGCACTACAAAACAAATGAAAATTTCATTTCGAAATAAATTAAATTTTCTTACAATTTTTAAGACATTCCCACCTTTAAAGTCTTGTACACTACATTAGGGCGATGGGTGAATATAATGGTTAATTAACTGGGGAGTACTTGAATCGGAGAGTGTTTGCTTCTGCAGATAAATAGCTGGATATTTGAAATAAGGTACGCAGAACATAGCTGAAAAGAACAGAAGCATCTAAATTTAAACCCATTTAGAGATTTGAAGTCATATCTTCCAAATGAAGAGATTCAACTGCATCGAGTAAAAATAAAACATAAAGTTGTCGAACAAGACTGAATGCTGGCTGAAAGCTTCGCTAAACGTCTAACTGTAATCACCCCTCTACTAATGTTTATGCATTTTTTATTTCTTAAATATAAAAATCTTAAATAAACATGCTGTAACTGTCCTTTAATAAATAATTAGAGTTATTCACATATCAAGTTTATCATTAACTGTCGATATTTCCCTTTGTAATAACAACTATTAAATATTACTATAAATCATGCCATAGAAACTAATTATATAATAAAAAGAATAAACAGTTTTTTTAAGTTTTCAAACAGTGGATGATTTGCAGTAATTTGAAACCAGAAAACATTGTGAATGAAGCTGGTGTAGGAAGAACCATTAAAAGCAGCAAGTGGCAATGACTCCTGTGTAACACTACATCAGACAAGTGATATATAAGAAAAGAAAAAGAACAACTTGTTTTTTTACTTGAGCAAGGCTCTCATCTGTCACTTTGGAGACAAAGCATAGCCACCTAGTGACAAGGCGTGTCACAAAAGAGGATCAATCAAACTCTCTCTCTCTCTCGCACACACATAGTCACGCATACAACAAAACGTGAGAAAATTTCCAGCAGATGTTTTGAGCTGAGGATTTTCACCTCGAGGAGGTTCATGAAGACTGGTAAACCCATCAACTTCATAATGACTGATGAATGAACATCTTTCCTTCCCTTTTCCGACACTGGGTCAGGCTGGTCATCGACACAATCTATATGCAGTTCTATTCTTTTTTGTCTTTAAAGGAATCGTGAATTAGAACTATCACTGAAACTATTTCAGAATGCATATATCGCGGCAATAAATAAAGTATTAAGATAATTCCTCCATAAATCAGGCAAGTTTAATTAAAAGGCGACTTCAGCGCAAACAGTGTCAAGCCAGATCTAATTAACAAGTTTTACGAATGTACTTTACTTATGGTAAAACTCTCGTGTTCAGAGATGAAAAAAAAAAAAACACAGAGATGAAAAAAAAAAAAAAGATTGGAATATTTTTGATTTTTAGAGTACAACTGGTTTAAGACAGCAATCGTAATTATAAAAAATCATTTGCGTATAATTTGTTAAGAATCTGTTTTATAACACTCCCAATTTTACATTGCCATATTTCAACATTAGAAGGAATTTTATAATCTATTTTCCATGGCCAATTTCATAAAATGATTTCAATAAATAAATAGACAATACAGGTTCGCGTATTTCCACACGAAACCTAAATGTCGCATTACACTTTCATACTTGAAAATCTTATGACAGAACTAAAAATGTACGTTCTGTAAATAAGAAACACACACACACACACACACACACACACACACACATGGACATTTTTGAGCTAAACAGAATCAAAAACATCCAGGAGAGAAATTAAAGCGCACCCCCCTTTACACAAACACACACTACACGATCACAGCCCTCTTGTATGCACCGATTTCAGCCATCTTCCATTGTTAAATGCGCCTCTAGCAAGCTTTGAGAAGGTCCCCGCAGCTGCGGCATCAAATTGTACCAAGTATATCATCGACGTCATAAAATCATTTCAGTTTAGGAATGAGAACGAAGTCAACCAAATCTAATAAGTAAAAAAGTATTGCGAAACCACAGTAATGCTGTGATGGGCTAAGAATTCCTGAACATTCAGGACTATAAAGCTTCGTAGATCAGTTGATGTCGACAATGCACATTGCTTGGAAGAAAGACAAGTTCGAAATCACCTCTAGGAAAAGTAGGTACTTTTGTCTTGATGAAGAAACCAGGAGCAGAAAGATCATGTGAGAAAATGAGGACTGGTTTTCAGCAGTACTTTACGCAGGCGCGTGTGCATGCACGCACGCATTATTTCTTCAACAGATTCACTTCATAACGTAACGGAGTAAAAAAAAAAATATAATACTTGCACTTGAGATAAAAGCAGTCGCTCAGCGAAATTGCTGCCATCTTCGCCGATAGATGTTGCCAGTTCGATACTGTTAGTAGTTCTATACTGCTGCAGATTTTGTTTCTGATATTTCTACTCACTCCTCGTGTATATCCAATCCATATTTCAGTTTAATAGCATTTATATATTTTGCAATAACAATAAAAATCAATTTTTGCATTGAAACGTTTTTCTAAATGAAATAGTTTCAACGTAAAATTTTTACACGTTTTACACTTGAATAGAAAATTTCAAGTTACCTCTTTGCAAAATTTTTGATAGTGTGGCTTGATAAACCTAGCTAATAATACTAAACATTTCGTTGGCAAGATACCATTCGGAAGAAGTATATTAGGAACCTTTGCTCTAGATCAGTTTCCCATACATTCAGTACCGGCGTATCCCTTTTAAAATTTTAGTAAGACCGGTGTGCCCTCTCTCGGGCAAATACAATTTGGGAGAAGTAATAATATATGAATAATCATGAAGGTATATATTTTTCTGACATACGTGTTATAATAAATTTCAAATATGTGAAGCATTTTTAATTATCAAATACGTTTAAGTTATATGAATCCCATACACATACAGTAAAAACAAAAATTAGGAAATTTTATTTTTATGTATACATTCGCAGAAATCAACTTCGTAAAGATATGAACTAGGAAATGGCAGAAGATACTACAGATTTGTTTTTTTTCTGAATAAAAATGAATACCCATTATTAATGTGTAACCAAAATGACATTAGTGTAGTCTGGTCATATTTAGTTTTGAGAATGCCATCTGAAACCAGTTCTTCTAACTGTGAAAGATTATTTCTTTGTTATTGTATCAACAATGATATTAATCAGGTTTCTTATCCATTCAAAATTGCCATTACAATTTAAGATACGGATGATACAGAAATTTAGCTGGGGGGGGGGATTTCAGCTGCGCGGTTCGAACTATTTGGATTTAAACTTTTAATGCAAACATTTCGAACCACACAGTTGGAATGCCATCAGACCGTTAACCGAACGCGACTCTAACATTTTGCTTAAAACTTCTTTTACATTTTTTAGTTACTGGAAAATTAATTTCCGAATAGACCTGCATACATCTGCCTATAACAGGGCGACAAAATATACATTTTAAAAATAAAAACAATAAAAATTAAAAAAAAGTGCCTTGTATCCCCTAAAAACCTTTCGCGTGGAAATACTGTTCTAGATAATTAATACATGTGGATTTCTTGATGTTTTACATGTCCAAATCTTCCGCTTAATTAAATTAAAGTTGACAAATTCATTTAAAGACTACCAGAAAGTTCCTTTTTCACTGAATGTCAGCAACACTAATAACTTTTTTTTAAATCCACTTCAGCATTAAGAAGACAAGTCCTTCCCGGTACTTCTTCCAGTTGCAACAGTACACTTGAGCGTATTAGCCTGTTTTGTATTTTGCAGAAAGAGGAAAAGAAGCAAATGATTTCGCATTTCAACGTTCAGTTTTCCTACATGAAGGGGTTATCCATAAGTTTGCAAAAAATATGAAAATTAATGCCGTAATTCTAGGTAATAGTTAATAACGAGTTTTCTCCGCCTCAAATTAGAAAGATGTGAAAAGCCGCATCGCCTTAATACGTGGTTGTGTCCGGCTCATTTATGTCTAGTCAAGGTCATTAGAGTCAAGTTTCTTGAAAGCTTTTAACGCAAACAACTCTAATTATTGAAAGTCCCACAGGTAGAACAGTTTCAGGGGAAAGTATAAAGGCTAATTATGTCAAGTCATCTCCCATTTTTTAAGGGTGCTAATTAACATCCTTCATACACATGTGAGGAGAGGGGAGAAAATAAAAGAAAATATAGTTTAAAACTATATTTAATGTTTAATTTTTCACTGTTTGGTAATAGGTTATAAAGCGAGTTGATCAAAGCATTAAGCTGCCTTAATTCTTCAGACGTTTTGACACTATTTTAAGGTCACATCATAGAAAGCCACAGCGATTTTGAAATGAATATTCAGTTATTCACCCCTTTAAAAAAGATAAGTGAGAAAGAGAGAGAGAGAGAGAGAGAGAGAGAGAAGGAAAGATAGTACAGGGGTCATCATCTGACAAGAACAAGAACGTTATCACCACCTTCAGATTTACAAGTTATTCTTAGTCCATTAAACACTTCTATTAGATCAGTGGTTCTCAAAGGGTGCGCCCTAGAAGATTTCCGGGTGCGCCATGTGGTATTAGAGAAATATGTGTCTAGATATAAAAATAAATATAGTTACTCTATTACACCTTTTCATTACGGATACTGCTCTTTTTGTCAACACATCATTATTATGTTAATTAACAGCGGTTTTTCTTGTAAAAGAGAACAAGAATATGGTTTATTCTTGTTGTGTATATTACTTATTTTAAAAGTGTTGGAAGTGGATGTTATGTGCATATTACTTATTTTCAGATAAATACACCCAAATAAAATGGATAGATTTCTCAAAAAGAAGCGTGATATTGAAGAATCAGATTCTGGAAGTGAGCAAAAGTGAGCAAGTAAGAAAGCAAAATCGCGGCCTACTCGCAAATATAATGAAAGTTATTTAAGCTTTGGTTTCACTTGGACCGGAAGTGAAGATCATCCTTTGCCGCTATATTTAGTATGTGGACAAAAATGGCAAATGAATCATTGCTTCCTAGTAAATTGAGTAAACATTTTAAAACTATACACTCTAATTTACAAGATAAATCTGTAAGTGTTTTCGAGAGATTGTCTGAACAGCAAAAAAAATTGGCAAATTCTTTTAAAAGTATAATGACTGTTTCTGATAAAGCTCAAATCGCTTCTTATCAAGTCTCAGAACTGATAGCAAAAAATATGAAAGATCATACTTTAGGTGAGTCACTTATTTTGCCTACATGCAAAAAAAAAAATGGTCATGACAATGCTAGGAAATGAAGCAGCAATGAAAATAAGCAAGATTCCTCTGTCCAACGATACAGTTCACAGGCGTATTATAGAAATGTCTTCTGATATCGAGAAAAATGTATGCAGTAATAAACTTCAGTATTCAAATTTTGTATTGCACGTTGATGAGTCAACAGACATTACCAACAAGGCGCAACTTTTAGCATTCGTCCGTTTTATTAATGAAGATCAAATAGTAAATCAGTTTCTTTTTTGCAAAGAATTAAGTGTGTCTACAAAAGGTGAGGACGTTTTTAACATTTTGAATAGCTATCTTGATAAATGGCAGTTAACATGGAAGTCGTGTGTAGGCATTTGTATAGATGGAGCCCCTTCCATGGTAGGCTGTATTAAGGGCCTTACATCTTTTGTAAAAAAAACAAAATGAGAATGTTATCGTAACTCACTGCTTTCTTCATAGGCTTCATAGGCCTTGATGGCAAAAACACTGGGAGAAAAATTAAGAGACGTTTTAGATCAAGTTGTTCAGATGGTAAACTTTATTAAAACAAGACCTGTCAAATCGCGTTTATTCGAAAAGCTTTGTATCGATATGGATTCACAACACAGACGGCTGCTTTTACACACTGAGGTAAGGTGGCTGTTAAGGGGGAAAGTACTTACCCGTGTACACGAACTACGACAAGAACTTCTTGCGTTTTTTGAAGAGATGAAACAATTACATTTTTGTAACCTCCTTCGGTGCGAATTTTGGATTGCTAGGTTACAGTATTTGGCCGATATATTTCAGCAGCTCAATATTTTGAATACTAGCATGCAAGGGAAAGAAGAAAATATTTCACATCCACTGACAAAATGAAAGCGTTTCAGAGAAAACTACAGATTTGGAAAAGAAAAGCTGTTGAAGGTAATTTGGAAATGTTTCCATTGGTAAGTAACACTTCCATAAATGAAACACTTCCAATAATAGTTGAACATTTAACAAGTTTAGAAGAAAAATTGAGTTCTTATTTTCCATCACTTAACACTGAACAATACGATTGGATTAGAAATCCATTTATGGAAACTTCAAGTGATTTTGGTTTAACATTAACAGAAGAAGAAGAACTGGCAGCAATATCCACTGATCGTGGATCGATGATTAAACATAAGGAATTGTCTCTTGAAATCTTTTGGATTTCTATAAAAGAAGAATATGTGTCAATATCTAAAAAAGCTTTGAACATTTTACTACAATTTTCAACATCATATTTATGTGAATTAGGATTTTCTACCCTCACCACAATTAAGTGTAAAAAGTGAGGAACTCTTCAATGTATTGACGAGGAAATGAGAGTTTGCTTTTCAAATATATGCCCAAACATTGAAGCAATCGCTAGGACACATCAGGCTCATGTTTCTCATAAACACAAGAATGAATAAACTTAGGTATGTTTCATTTTCTTTTTTTTTATCGCATTATTTTTTTTCTGTAA
This sequence comes from Typopeltis vanoorti, assembly GCF_054136105.1. NCBI lineage: Eukaryota > Metazoa > Arthropoda > Arachnida > Uropygi > Thelyphonidae > Typopeltis > Typopeltis vanoorti. Next base: position 112,447,969 of record NC_143560.1, read on the forward strand.
TATTTGACTTAATTATTATAACATATTTCTCAGAAATTTTATATAGTGCGCCTACGATTATTTGTAGGATTTTAAATGCGCTCTGACTTCAAAAAGTTTGAGAACCACTGTGTTAGATGCTTAAGCGTTTTTTTGGAATGACGAGGAATTTTTCTAACATTTTAACTCCAAAACCCTAAAGCACGTAAACTCTGGTGTCCCAATATCTATGTGTGAAATTTTCTCATTTCACATGTAGATATTAAGACATATCGTAGTACCACGATCAATTTCAGTCATCGAAAATTGATCTAGTAGGTAACCCGATTGAGATTAACACTAATTATTAAACCTGATCTACTAATTCGAGGAAGTATCACCAATTATTAAACTTCTACTTATATGAATTGTTTAAGCTGAATAATACGCGATGTTTTCTGCTATAACACCTATTTGTCTGTACAGATTTCTCAGGGCAGCAAATTCCAATCCGAAATTTGCTGGCTCTAACTTGGCTTAAAACTTTATCCATTATGTAAAATTCAAGTAATATTGATTTTTACTGCTGCTCAAACGATCTTTAGGATTTTCTCAAACATCGTTGGCCGGTATCATTTAGAATCTCGAATACTGTATTCTGAATGAAACTTCTCATTTAGAGTTCCGGCAGTGTTTTCAGATATAAAAGAAATGATGGACTCGTTAACATCATAGAATAAATATCTGAACCTTTTGGGCTGAGCATCGTATATGGGATGCAATAAAACTGTATCAATGAATTTCACAAGCAATCTCCTCATACCAGAACACGATTACAAAACACAACGAGTAGTTTAATAGGTTTGTAAAGTTCTTTGTGTGCAAGCACGACGTTTGTCTGTGTTCACAATTTCAGTCTAATAAATTTACCATTCTGGTAAATTTATTATTTTTTATTTAACTTATCTCGTGTCTTCTATTTCTATACTACTTATGAATTAGCGATCATTGCAGATGCACAGCCATAGGTTGTATGCGATGCGTAGTATGTATTCTCAAATCGTCTGCTCAACTCGCCCACTTCCCAAGATTAAATCCTGAGTGCGCCACTGATGCTACTCATCCTGAAAAGATCATGGAGATCCTGATTTTAGCCATTTAGGTTTCTCCACCAGACCTTAGTCCATTATCTCTGGTGGAGGAACCTAAATAACCTTGTGTACAAAATATTTGGATGAAGAGGAAATCCAACTTCTGTCTTGCATTCAAAGTGCGTGAGATTTCACAATGTTCATCAAAGTCATGGAATGTTCGAGCGACTTCTCCACTCAACTATCCGTCGCAGTGCTCTATGCCCGATCCCAAACTTTGAACATTCGTCTAAAAGTAATAACTTTAAAAATAATATTAAAATAAAAAGAAACGTACATAAAAATGCAACATAAAATGTAGCAACGTTTTTTCTTGCCTTTTAAATTTCTTGATTCAAAGACCGGAAGCTATGCAAGATAAGACAAAAATTCACATGCCCTTTTTTTTTTCTTGTTTTGATATGTAAAGTCGCTTGAGAAATTTGTCACATACGGGGGGGTGAGTTGGTAAGAGATGGATCATTTATCGCATCAACGGTAGACGCGTCGCTCGAGGCCGAAAACATGAGACTCAACGCCATTATTCTGAACTTTATATGCAGTAATGTTTCAAGTGATTTCCTGTGCTGTTCACACAGTTTTTATCTTCAATGTTTAATGTTTTTTCTATTCTTTTATGAAAACACCTGAAGAAGGCTGTAAAACGCCGAAACTAGTCGTGTGATACCATTAAACCTTTTTTCTTTACTCTCGGTTTATGTCATCTTCTTCTTATTGTGCTATCTTCTATCGAAGGTCAGCGACCATCTTGGCGAACAAACTGCGCTCTTGTGCTAATCTGAGCAGTTGTGCACTGCTCTTTCCTGTCCACGTCTTGGTGTTGTCAAACCATGATATTCTTTTTCTTCCTCTAGTTCCTTTGCCATCAATTCTTCCTACCAAAATAGTTTGTAGAAGTTGGTATTTGCTGTTTCTCATGATGTGTCCAAGATATGATGTTTTTCGTTTCTTGATTATTTGTACAAGATGTTTAGCTTTGCCAATGGATTTTAAGACATCTTCATTGGTAATTTTTTCTGTCCATGATATCTTTAGCATTCTTCTGTATAGCCACATCTCAAAGGCTTCGATTTTCTTGATGGTTGTCGCCTTCAATGTCCATGTTTCAACTCCATAGAGCAGAATAGACCATACGTAACATTTCAGCATTCGGCATCTGACTTCCATGTTTAGGTCTTTAATGCAGAATAGTGTTCTCATTTTCATGAAGGACTGCCGTGCAACTTCAATCCTTGTCTTTATATCTATTTCTGGATCCCACCGTTCATTAAGCCAGCAACCAAGATATTTATATCTTGACACTTGATCAATATTTTTCCCATTGAGTGTCAGTTTCATTGATGAGGCTGGATGTTTGCTGATGATCATGTATTTTGTCTTGTTGATGTTTATATTTATTCCCATTCTTTGGCTTTCTATGTATACTCTGTCAACGAGTTTTTGGAGATTCATAATGTTATCTGCAATTAGCACGGTGTCATCTGCATATCGTAGGTTGTTAACAATCTTTCCATTTATTGTGATTCCCTCTGGACATTCTTCCAATGCTTTTTTAAAGATTACCTCTGCATATATGTTGAACAGGAGTGGTGAGAGCACACATCCTTGTCTCACTCCTCTTTTGATGTTAATATCACTGGTGGTAATGTTGTCTAATTGAACGGTAGCTGACTGGTTCCAATACAGATTTGTTATTAGTCTTATGTCTTGTTCGTCTAGCCTTATTTGTTGAAGGACTTCTATTAAGTTGGTGTGTCTGACTTTGTCGAATGCTTTTTCAAAATCTATGAAACACATAAAGACAGATTTCTGTTTTTCTATGCATTTTTGTATCAATATTTGGGTACAGAAAAGGGCCTCTCTAGTACCAAAACCATTCCGAAAGCCGAATTGTGTTTCACTTAGAGTTTCTTCACGTTTTCTATAAATGCGATTCCGAATTACTTTCAAAAATATTTTTAATGTTTGGCTCATTAGACTAATAAGTCTGAAGTCATCACAGGAATTCGCTTTGGGTTTCTTTGGGATAGTGATAAATGTAGATTTGAGCCAATCTGATGGAAATTCATCACTTTCATATATTTTATTAAATAGTTTTTCAAGAAGTTTGATGTTATCTGGTTCGATTAATTTTAAAAATTCTGTTTGCACACCATCTGGTCCACTGGCTTTTCCTGTTTTACTTGTTTGTATAGCATTCTCTATTTCGCATTTCATGATTGCTGGTCCTTGAATGTTATCTTTTATATTTATAGGCTTCTGTCTAGTATCATTGAAAAGTTCTGTTACATATTTTATCCAAATCTGTGCTTTATTCTCTTCTTCTAGAACTATTTTTCCATTTTCGTCTCTTAGAGACACTATTTGCTTTTTCCTCAGTTTTCCGGAAATTTCGTTGATTTTCTTATACAGATTGAAATTATCATGTTGTTTCTGAAGCAGTTCAATTTCAGTACATAAATTTTTCATCCAATTTTCCTTGGCTTCTTATGTTATGTTATTTTATTTTCGTGTCGTACAGTTATACAGTTACATTTCGTGTCGTAGATATGTTATTTTCGTGTCGTACAGTTAATTTTGTTAAAGTGCAATATTCACTCCGAAGCTTTTTTGTCACTCTGAAGTAAGCGGAGTATTGTATCAGTTGATTCCGAAACATCGAATGAGCTTATACAATAGGCGTGTAATGTAGATCCTAGAAATGAGAATCCAGCTTATTGGGCATAAAGTCATAAGTATACTCATAAGTAAACAGATGAAACTAAAAATATACAACTCAATGGTATTGCCTGCGGTCCCCTACGGATCTGAAAGTTGTATAAGAAGAAAAAAGAAGAAATACAATTACAAGCGTTTGAATCCAAATGTTTATGAAAAATAAACCAAACCAAATGGACTGAGAAAAAGACCAATCACCTAGTGAGGGGGTGAACTAAACTACAAAGAACTAATATTAGACAAACTAAGTAAAAAGAGATTAAAATGGTATGTGCATGTAAACAGAATAAATCAACAGATATTACATTGCATTGCCTTGCAGGGACGGAAAACCACCAAACGAACAAGGGGCAGACCAAGGATAAGCTGGCTCACCAATATTAAGAAAACTGTTAACATCAACAGTCTTCAAGATCTTTCAAGAAAGACTTTTAAGAGAAGAGTGGAGAAGATGGACTCATGAAGTACTCAACCCATCTTGACGGAAGAGAATCAATCATCATATTCATTTCCCATGAAGTCTTCCCTTCGTTAGGGGCAGTCTCAAATGTCCAGTCCAGGATATATAAGAGGCAGACCGATACTAAGAAACTGTGTGTGTGCGCGCGCGTGCATGCGTACACGTACAATAAACACGACAACTGGCCAAAGTGCTGGTCCAGTTAATCCACACCAGACTGGTGCAATAATCAGTAAACGCCAATCAACAGTCTCAGTTTCATGACTGAGACTGGTAATCAATGGAGGGTAACAAGAATAAGTTCTAGCAAAAGGTCAGACAGCAGCAGCAGCGCAATGCAATAGTGGTGGTGGTGATGGGTATATCACAATGCACTGCGTATCGAACTGTATCCCAGATGAAGAATAGCAGCAAATAACCTCAAGGAGATCCAATCCTCAGCTAAAATCAAGCAGCTAAGTGAACAGCGAATAATTTTTTCTGCTCGAACAACGTCCAATGACGCAATGAATTTCAGTTCAGAAATATCTTCGTAGCTCAGTTAGTATAGATGAATCCTTTGGGTGGAAAGCCCTGGGTTCGAATCCTGTCTCTGACGTGAGGGACCTTTATTTGGTCTTTTCAAGCAAACTGTGGGGTAGCCGGTTTTATACGAAAGTAGGAGTTTTTTTTTCCCTCCCGGAAACTCGGTTTTTCGTCCCTCAAAACACGCAGATCTAGCCATAAATTACTAGCCCTTAGGGGATGCAGCAGATGAGTGACGTTCCGGTTGCATTAATTCGTTGTGATCCCTAATCAGGGGACTCTATCCGTCTTTTCTTCCTAATAGCGAATCAAAGTCTGAATGCCACATTGTATCCAGATGCCATTTAACATGGGCATTATTCTGCATTATGTTACAGCACAGATCAGGCATTTGAGATAACAGGTTCAAGAGCATGAGAATGACTTACAAAAATGTATTGGTTAGCACAGTTACCGGACTGAACTCAACCGAACTGATCATTTTCGGAATGAGGTAGACCTCCTGTTCGTGACACGGATTCGCGGCAGCTTAATCAGCCAAATGTGGCGATGTGGTTGAGTCTTCATGGACTTGCATTCGGTATCGAAATGCCGGCAACTTTCAGTATCTGGCACAGTTCATGTCCCGACGAACTGAGACTGTTTTGTGGATTAAAGAGATAGTTATTCGATGTTAGCGGTAGGTGTTCGTAATAATAATAATTCTTAATTATTATTATTAAGATATTAATTATTATTATTATTATTATTATTATTATTATTATTATTATTATTATTATTATTATTATTATCTGATACCTCCAGGGAGTCAAGGACTCATCGAGGGAGGCTATAAATCACCAAAACCAACTGTCATACCTTCCCTTAAATTCAATCACACTAGATGCACTCACTACCCCTAAAAGCAAATTATTCCACTCACTCACTGCTCTGTGAGAGAAAAACCTAGCTCTTACCCTTTTCTTGATTGCAAACAAACTTAACTTCCATGGATGCCCCCGTGTTCTCTACCCACCTTCCATATAACGAAAAATTTCATCAGACGATATTTTATAACACCCATTCAAAAGTTTATAGACGTCTATCATATCACCCCTCTTTCTCCTATTAACAAGAGTCTGTAATCCACATACTAGCAATATCTCACATACACATGCACTCGCCCCCCCCCCACACACACAGAGAGAGAGAGAGAGAGAGAGAGAGAGAGAGCATCAGTAATTTGTGTAAGTTATGTGTTAAGAAAAGAAAAGAAAAAAGTCATAGCATTTGCAGAAAACTGAAGGGTGTTAACAATAATGAAGTTAAAAGCAAGTGAGAGAAAAGTAAGATAAAGCTAGTTCGTGTTTGTATAGGATAAGAGTAAATCAGCGGATTATGGATGCCACTTCAATTGAAGAGCCTAGGAAATTCTGCCTAACGCTTTTTGTCTATGGCTATAATCTGTATCAATTGGTGAAATAGTAGAGAGATGAGTCAGTAAGATAGAGAGGAGGCATCAATTACTGAAATCTATTTACCTGGAGAAAATCAAATCTTTTTCTTTTTAAAATCCAATATCCATGAATATTCTATGAAAAGGAGGATTTGCGATTACTCAAAGCATTAACAAAAGTAGAGTTGTTAGACAAGATGAAAGCTAATCTTGTCCGAACGTTTGCATATTGCAATCATCTTAATTTTTTCATCATTTTTTTAGAGTTGAGAAAGGAGAACTGCTTTTTGATTTGCATGGCAGTAATATTTAAAGTACTGGCTGTCGACACCCTTCAATGAGATAAATGTGTGAGCAGAGAGAGATTTAACAAAATCAGAAAGGAAAAAGAAACTATCTATTAGCAAACTACGAATAGAGTCAGAGATTTGTGTGGTCTAATTAATGTACAGGAGTGAGATAATAAGCAAAATAGCGACGAAACTACAGTTTTTTTTTTTGCTCCCGCCTCAATGCTATTTCGACAGAAATACCCTACGACTTTGTGAATTTTTGTTATCCCCCCAATCCCCACCCTCATAGGCTTCGATGAACCCCGCTAAAGCTTTAGGGGTCTCCATAATGCGGGTTTTGCACTACAAATTAGTTACAAATCTGAGACGTAACTAATGAGCGTCATCTATCATGAAACAGAATGAAAAATGGAAAGGGAAATTACCACCCAATTAAGAAAGTATCAGGATGGAAGATAGCTGAAGCTTATGCAAACCTGATAGAATTCTCTAGAAAATCCCAAACAAGCGAAAATTTATCTTTACTGTAATTACCATGACAATATACACAGATGAGTGATGCAGGCATGAACATCCCACTTCTCTGGACCCACACTAACAGGAACCCATAATAATGAGGTTGAACAGATGGTATTTCAACAGTAATGAAGAGGTTACTGCTGATATCTTTCTCTTTCCCAGTTTTGTTATTTATTTTGAAGTAAACGTGAGAGCAATAGGAAGATAGTCCAATAAAATAAACGCTACAAAAATAAAAGAAAAATCCATCAAGTGACTTTTCACCCGAAGCAATTCTTATAATTAATGATTACAAGTATAAAAGCTGCTATTCTTGAAGGAATCTTTTCGCCTTCCCTATACATGGAAAGATTAGGAGAAATTCCAAGTATCAATATTGATAAAAAATCGAAAATCAGATTGAGGGATGGTGATATTTAGGAACAAAAGACATTTTGTTATCCAAACTGAAGAAGATACTTCGGATATCTTTGGTAAAAAAATCGAAGAATGTCAAGAAGAAACAAAATATGATAGGCATTTAATCACCTCCTAGTATCATTCTTCCTTTTCAAGGAGGATGGAAGAGGAGAGAGAGAGAGAGAGAGAGATGCCCATGACCTTAACCAGGGGATTGAAATGTTGGAGTTACAATGAAAGGAAGATCAGGAAGCTGGTATATTATGATCATTGGATATGCGTTCTCCAGTTCTGCCTGCTTTTCGTGAGCCGACTGCTACTGTAAATGAAAGTGCTGTTTGAAACTGGATAAGCTGAATATGGAGTTTCATTGGAGGTGTGGTCTTTCAGATCAGTGGATTATGCAGAGTAGAGATAACTTTGTTGATAAATCTGAATTAAAATCAAGGCAACGTTTCAATAATACTAGCATGTGGGATTGGCAGCATCATTCTAGTTTCTTCATGAGGAAAAGAAACAGAATAATTGGAAGTACATGTGCAAAAGTCAATACTTGACTTCTAAACTATCAGATATCACGAAAAACAGCTGAAATAGTTATTTTTGCATTTTAACTGGGGGATTTGAGGCAGTACAAAGATATAATTTCTACGATGCAGAAGCAACATCATTATACTAACGCTTGCGTTAAAGTCGGCAAGCTGCAGTAACCATGCACGATGACAAGCACTGTCGGTGGCCGATTATCCCTAACACATGGCCACAATCCCAGATTACAGTGCTGACAACGCATACTCGGTGTGGGAGTTGCAAGAGGTGGCTGAACGGCCTTGACAAGATATGAATGCTGCTATGTTCCGGGACCAGAAGATATTAATACAACTGTCTAAATAATGACCAAATTAGAAGTTTGCATATATATATATATATATATATATATATATATATATATATGAACTGGAGTTTACCTTGCACTGATCAGCAATTACTTCTCTGAATTGAATTTGTTTACTCAACTGCAGTGATGAATGGAGGTAAAAATAAATAAATTATAAAATAGCCTGAACGAAGGTATCTTCACTTTATCTCAGAATCTGAGCGATTACAGTGGCAGAAAACCTATTGGAGGAGTCTTCTTAGCCAGAGAAATCAAAGCAGATTGGAGAGAGAGAGACTCGGGGTGGGTGGAAGATTTCAAATCAATCAATTACCATACAAAGTTGCAGATGATCGGTAACCACTTGAGCTGAGTATCACCATACTTGCAACATCAAATCGGAAACAATTCGAAGGACTGGTATGAAATAGAAAAATTTCGTACCATTTAAAGTACTTGAATAACAAAGAAAGGGCTTATTTGAATTGAAGCAAAAAATAAAAGAGCAAAGATAAAAAGGAAAATACGAGACGAGAGTTTTTGGAACAAATTGACACTTTAAGAATTCATACTATAAATATAAAGAATATAATTATAAAGCAAGAGCGGGAAAAAGATAAAGGAATATTAAAACAGAAAGCAGTGACCAGGAAAGAAATTAAGAGTGGATAAAGATTTAAGACATTTCATCTTGATATGTAATGGAACCGAATAACTAACTACCAAATATAAAATAATTAACAATATATCAACAGTGACAGGAATTTATCTCAGAGCAGGGAAGAAAGAGGAAAGAACATTGTGACTGAAAAGAAAGATTAAAGGAGACTTAATGACTGTATTGAAAGATAAATATTATAACGGAAATATAATATTTAAAGATCTCATCCTTTAAAACAAAGGCGCATATGTAAGGCATAAAGGAGAAGTAAGTCACCGATGTCTTTACAGACAATTCGGTCGCTACCTAGAAGTTGCAAAGATTAAGATGCTTAAAAGAAACACGAAAAATGGAATAAATATGCAAAAATAAGGGAAGTATTTAAAGTTAAAATACTATAGTCTACAGTACAGCTCTATCGAAACAGATCAACAAAGTACACAAACGTGAATTTGAAGATGAATACTACTTAAAACAAGAACATGATAAACTGATTACGTATAGCTATTTTCACTACATTACACAGGTGTAAGTGATTTTCACATTAATGTCATTTTTATTTTTATTTTTTTTCGGCCAAGTTCGTTGACCATCGTCTTTTTTTCAGTTACTACAAGCAAAAGAGTAGAAACCTCTAATTAAGAATTGAGCATAAGAGCTAAGGAATGGGGAAAACATAAAGCAAATAATTAAGAAAACTGCTTATGACAAAAAAAAAAAAAAAACTGGAGAACACGGAATATAAAAATAAAAACGTTACTTCACCAGAAAAAAATTCCTACCATTTAAAGTACTTGAATAACAAGGAAAGAGCATATTTTAATTGAAGCAAAAAATAAAAGAGCAAAGGTAAAAAGGAAACGTGACGAGAGTAGGAAAATTCTGCCAAACTGGAGTAGAAAGAATGACTAAGGCCACAAATGACAAATACATTATCATGAGGTAAGAATGAAAAATGAAACGAATATAGATTTAGGAAGCAGGAGGAAAGACTTTCACCTGTTATATTGCAACGATCACATCTTTGCTGAATGAAAATATATCAACAATTTAATCCTACAGTAGAATTAATTCAATACTTCGCAAAAAAACATAGCCTTCAGAGGAAAATCCTCTTAAACAGTGTACTAATTAAATGAAATACAAGTAAGAGAAATCAATTACTTTGGCATACAATTAGACCAGATGTGGAAAAAATTCGGAAGAACACGGAATCAAATTATCAGAATCGTTTCGGAAGAGTCGTTTCTCAGAAAATTAACAATTATCGCCCATTCTGACTGGTAAGTGGAACAGAGACGTGGGATGAAAGGAATAACAGTAGTATTATATGTCTGGAACTACAAGCACGATACAAATGACCGGATAAAGGGATAAAGAGCGGTATTAAAAATAAAGAATATTAAGAATAATTCACTAGACAGGAATAGAAAGGACACACATAGAAAGGATATGAAAGTAATTTCAAGATGGCCTAGAATTGTAATGGAATATCAATCAAGGTATAGAAAGTTGAGAGGAAAATTTCTCGAGGAGGTAGAGAGGAGATTAAATGGTTTTGAGAATCACACAGGAAGAAAACAAACTAAGCTGCTGTAAAATGAACAGGCTCTATAAAACATAGAATTTTAACAGTCAACTGTTAGTTTTTAAACGAATATTTAGGCTTAGGCGCTGGTTTACATCATGTTGCACTTGAATGGAATAACTTACAACACAAAGAGAAATAATTAAACAACATGTTTAATCTATTGAGGACTCCCTCGTAGGTATATTTAGCCTTCATTTATTCTATCTTATTTCTTCAATTTATTGTTTCTTGTTTTTTGGGTGTTATTACAATTTTAACATTGTATTCCTGATGATATCTCCGTGACTGAGACGAAATATTGAAATCGCTTAAACCTGTTGTTTAATTATTTCTCTTTGTGTTGTAATTTATTCCATTAAGATGCAACATGAAGGTTAGTTTTTAACTATATAATTATCTGAATGTTGTGCAGGCTGCTAGCTCGTGATTAGTATTGAAGGTATAAAAAAAAATTCGCTTATTTTCAATAATGTTATCTTGAAAACTTTAATATATAGAAGAGATGTTTCCCTTAAACATGGGCGAAACTAGAAATCATTGTTTGTCTCTTATATTATTCATATAAAATATAAACTACATAGCATAATCAATCAAAAATTATTTTAAAATAAAAATATCTAGCGTTTTGCATTCACGAAATATTAGAGTATGCTTCTGTTTTAATCCTAACGTTAGAAATCGTAAGCTTCCCTATCTCCACTGCAGCAAATTGAGGATACCTTCGTGTGAACAGCTCGGTACAGGAGCGATTAGAATATGTCCGTCAACTGCCACCATCTCGTGCTCTTATCTAACTAATATTAGATGTTTGAAATAAATGTGTGTGTGTGTGTGTGTGTGTGTGTGTGTGTGTGTGTGTGTGTGTGTGTGTGTGTGTGTGTGTGTGTGTGTGTGTGTGTGTGTGTGTGTGTGTGTGTGTGTGTGTGTGTGTGTGTGTGTGTGTGTGTGTGTGTGTGTGTGTGTGTGTGTGTGTGTGCTCGGTATAGGAGCGATTAGAATATGTCCGTCAACTGCCACCATCTCATGCTCTTATCTAACTAATATTAGATGTTTGAAATAAATGTGTGTGTGTGTGTGTGTGTGTTTTATAGCAGCATACATTTCCTAGGAAATGTATGGTGTTATTACATTATGGTGCGTGCGTGCGTGTGTGTGTGTGTGTGTGTGTGTGTGTTCTTAATATATACAGACATAGTAATAGACATATGTACAATAATAAGACATAATACCGGAATGAAGGATAAAGAATCGCTGCGCCAAAGACAAACCCTACAATCAGCTGAAAATGGGCTTAAGAAAAGTTACTGTAGTTCAGTGTTTCCCAAACTGTGGTCCGCGGACCCCCGGGGGTCCGCGGGATAGTTTATTTTCATTAAACTTTATCTTATCATGTTGCTCACACCTATTGTTCACACCTGGCCTAATTGATATGTTCATATTCTTCCCAATATCTCCATTTATAACAGCATTGCATTGTCATAAATGACACATTTAGTGTTGTAAAATTGTAATTTACTCCTTTTTTATATTATTTAAATTAAGGGGATATTAAATCCCACATTGTTTTAAAACCGAATAAGAAACTCAAAGATTGGAATCAGAGAGTTTCATGCCGAATATAGTATAATAAACTATAAAAGTATCGGCGACTACTAGCGTGAGCTAATGCAAGTAGTCCAAGTACGTAGTACAAACTCGGGCAACTCGCAGCAAAGGTGGTAAAGTTCTGATCGCTATTCTTGGTATTTTCCATAATGTAAAACACATTTCCTAGGAAATGTATGCTGTTATTACATTATGGTGGGAGGTCACTACCCAGACCGGTTTCAGCCTTTATTGAGGCTTCATCAGTGAGTAGCTAGACCAAATTAATACCAAAAGGTATAGCGAAAAGAACTTATATACTCTACTATACGAGTTGTCAAAAAGGTGCACCCATTAAGTTACTTAAATATAAAGAGCCAATAGGCTTCATTTCGGCGATATAAACATTATTACCAATTATTTTTTATATTTTATGTAAAATATAAAAAATTTCCGTTTTGGATTTTATGAGGGCCGCGGTGAATTAACATTCGCTACAGGGGGTCCGCGACATCAAAAAGTTGGGAAACACTGCTGTAGTTGATGACTAGAATCGAACCCGTAATTCTTTCTCCAACTGATCTAAGCATCAGAAAAATCACGATATGGAGAAGCAGACATCCAAAATCTAAAATTATTTTATTTTAAGCAATTCAAACATTTCCATTCTCAATATTATAATATGTGCCATCTATTTTCGATGTTTCTAAAGCGCAAAAGTCGTATTCTGTACAGTAGTCCAAAAACAGCAGCAACTGTGTGCGCTCTCTTTGTATCCCTTACAACACCGCTAATTATGTAAATATACTACGTAATCCAAAGAGGAAATTGGATAATTTTCAGAGATATGAGTGGGATAATTTCAGAAGCATTAATTTAAAACACGATGTTAGAATTTCTTCCACTGCGTTACTGGTTATTTTATTATTTGTATCTTGTATCAGATCATTTTACACAGTGAACAAATCATATTATAAAGGGTGTCCCAAAATTCACGCAAGATTTAAATTTAGCGCCATTTGTGCGGTAACGTGTTGCCAACGAGAAAAAAAAAGACAGCGTGACAGCTGACAATTCAGAGTTATTAAAAATGGAGCGCTACACGAAAGAACAACGCATTTTCATTGTTGAGCAATATTTTAAAAATAATGAAGGTTTGGCAGATACAGTTCACAATTTTCGTACAAAATATGGTCGGAATAGTGATTTAACTTCATCAACTGTGAAAAGATTAATTAAAAAATTCAAGGAAACTGGACCAATTAGTGATCTTATACGCTCTGGCCGTCCTTCAACAAGTCGTTCAACAGAAAACATCGAAGCAGTTCGTGAGAGTGTTGCTGAGAGTCCAGGAACATCAATTCGGCACCGTGGTCTTGAATTGGGCATTTCGAGAAGCTCTCTACAGCGTATTCTCACGAAAGATTTGCATTTATACAAAAGTTCAATTGACTCAAGAACTGAAGCCTACTGACCACGCACAGCGAAGAGAGTTCGTTGAATGGATTATGGAACAACAACAAATGGATGCTTATTTTTCGAACAAAATCATCTTCAGCGATGAGGCTCATTTTCATCTTGATGGCTTCGTTAATCGACAAAATTGTCGCATTTGGGGTTCAGAAAATCCACGAGTGATTGTTGAGAAACAAATGCATCCACAACGTGTCACTGTTTGGTGCGGAATTTGGGCTGGAGGCATCATCGGTCCATTCTTCTTTGAAAATGCGGCTGGTAAGGCAATAACAGTTAATGGTGCTCGCTATCGCGACATGATAATCCAGTTTTTTGTGCCTAAATTGCAAGATATGGATGTGGTTTCAACAAGACGGTGCCACATGCCATGCAGCCGGAGAAACAATTCAATTACTGCACGAGTCATTTCCTGGTAGTGTAATTTCCCGTTTTGGTGATCAGAATTGGCCGCCCAGATCATATGACTTAGCGCCGTTGGACTTTTTTCGTTGGGGTTTTTTGAAGTCTAAGGTTTATGCCAACAAGCCCACGACCACCCACGCCTTGAAGGAGGAAATTGAGCGCTGTATCAACGAAATTCAGCCACATTCATGCAAAACGGTCATGGAAAATTTCGACAAAAGAGTGCGTATGTGCCAGCAAAGCCGTGGAGGCCATTTACCCGATATGCTATTCCATGCATAACCCTATACTGTATACTTTATGAATCAATAAGAAATTACAATTTTTAATTAAAAACCTGTGTTTTCTATCAAAATTACTTCTTGCGTGAATTTTGGGACACCCTGTAAATATTCATATGTTAAACTACGAATTATAAATTTCAAACCAATTTTAACATATCGACCTAAAGGTTATATTAAAACTAGAGCCACTGCTCGAAACCTGAAAATCACAAATAAGGTTGAGGAAAATCAATTACAGGAACAGCTTCAACGGGAGAATAAAAGAAACAAATAAATAAAATAAATGCTGGCAGGAGAGACGCCATGCTTGGGACTATCACCTCCAGTTAGAGTCAATGCGGTGTTGCCATCTGCTGAATAGATTGCGAGATAGGCATTAAGAATTCATCTTTTATTTGTATGATAATTAGAAAACAAGTACAGACAATACTGTCTTTCAACCGATAGACAGCAGTATACAGATATATTTACATATATACACAGATGTATACAAATGATAATTGTATGGGGAATATATTACTCGGAAAGCAGACTGGGGTATAAACCAGGCATTGCAAAGACAGATCTGAGTTCAATTGATAAAAATCCAGGTAACAAAGAATGGAATAATTTGTAATTGTTAGGTCTAATGGAAGAATGCGGAAATCCGAGTATTGCCATATAGACCCCGTATGCTACTTAATGCGTTTGGGAGATTGCAATTATTTATGAAGACCATTCATTATTTTATGGAAATACGTATATATAACATAGTTTTTTTTTCATTATTTTTATACTCTATGCTTCCTACTTCTGTAAAAAAAAAAAAAAAAAAAAAAAAAAAAAAAAAAAAAAGCAAGCGTTTATCGCATACCTTTCAGCAATAAAATTTCAGGTAAAACGTGAAGAGTATAACAAAGTACATATTCATTTCATTCTACACATACCAGCCATTGAATTAAAAACTTTTATTTAATACCAGGTTAGACGTTCTTGAGCCCGAATTACAACACATATCGTCCATGAAACAGCTATCACCTGCTGGATAAAAAAGTCAACATTGCAGGATGAACTTGATCGGCAACAATATTCAGATATTCCGTTGAGGACACCCGACCTTCCACCAATTCCGTACCAACAAAAGATGCTCCACACCATGACATCACCTCCAGCTTGAGTTATTTCATGGGACTCTCAGCAAATTCTCTACCTACCGTCGGCACAGAAAAAGTCATATGGTCTGACTCGTCAGACCACATGACTTTTTTTCAAGTAATCCAGTGTCCAGTTACGGTGATCCTTACACCACTGTAGACGAACTTTCCGCTTCGCAGAAATGAGTGGTTTCCTTATAGGAATGTGAATGCCAATACCGATCCTCTTGAATTCCCTGTACAGAATTGGGTGAGATATGGATCGGGAATAACCTCCATAAGTTCTGTTTGTACAAGCCTTCTCAAACGACGGCGATCTCGTTCCTGATAGACTATCTTAGGACCACAGTTACGCCACTTAAACAAGCAACGTGGGTTATTTTCGTGGCTCCAACTAGACGTGCACCCACAATAAGTCCTTTATCGAACCGTGAAAGATCCTTTGTTTTTCCCATTGTGATCAACACTATTGATGATTACTGACCAGCAACACCTTAAATAGTTACCTAGAACATGTGACCACGTATTTTGCACATACGCCACATAAGAGACGTTTACATGTATCTGCATAAAGGTTTGTAATTCTGTCGCCGTATGTATGCATCTGTAAAACTATATCACAATATTTAAAATAAAGTTAAATTTATGCCTTCTCAACCTATAAAAACTTAAATCAATTTTTTTTTAAATCGTCGAATGGAAAAATACTCCATTATACTAATCTTTGTTTGATATAAATACATTTTTTTTATTGATAAATCACTTTACAGGGTGCATTTTTAATCATCCATTATTTTCTTTTTCTTTTTTTTTTTTAAAGAATACTGCCTTCGATTCACTTTTCGATATTTCAATGATTTACTATTTCGAAGAACTGAGGATTTTCAGTTATTTTTTTTTCATGATTTTTAAAAAAAATTTCTTTCGTAATTTAAAAAAAAAAATTTCTTTTGTAATTTTTTAAAAATTAATTTTCTTTTACGAATTCTTTTTTGGGTAAACTGTTCTTTCGATTAATTATTTTCGGTGAATTTTTCGTATAGGATGATGTGCGTATGTCGAAATTTCACCAAAGATGGGATGGCGTGCGCGCGCAATGATCTGCGTTCAGGAGGTCCGCTTCTAACTAGTGGAGCACTTTAAGTCGCTATTGCATGCAGGCAGGTTGTAAATTAGAATCTGATATCTCTCAAGTGACAGTTGTTTCCTTTACGCATTCTTTAGAAGTCGTACACAGGTCACTCAAATGCAAATCAATTTACATCTAAGTGATGTTAATATAATAAATTAATAATTCCGTTAATACGAACTATTAACGGTAACTTTCGAAACAGATAAAGAATGCATTAAGGTACATTGTGTGTGTGTGTGTGTGTGTGTGTGTGTGTGTGTGTGTGTGTGTCCGTCTTTCATCTCTTAATTTAACGAAATTTAATAAAAGCTTTTATTACTAAAATAATCTCAAAATTCAATTTTAGTTCAGATCGGAACACAGCTAAACAAGCGTGTTACACAATTTCATATTATATGAAGAAGCCATCGCTTTCTCTCTCTCTCTCTCTCTTCTGTAATCGGTATATTTATAGCTTTTTTTTAGGGGAGGGGGGTTAAGCAAAAGATGAAATAAGAGATAATATTTTATAAAGCGCCTTCATTTTATAGAATCTAACGATCCGCACTCGCAGAACATCATTAACTGATGATGAGATCAGTGATTAACATTATAAATGCTACCCACACTGATCACCCGATGAATGCAGGGAACAAATCACATGATCTATAATGCTACTTTTTTATTTAAAAATAATGATTTTAACAAAACTGAATATGCACCATTTCTGAATTTTAAATGAAATAATAAAATGGAATGAACTATTATAAAGCCACCAACGTTTCATTTAAGACATCAAATTTCTTGTATGCAGAAGACTGGATGTTTTTAGTAAACTTAGTTTTACTATATTTCACTGTATACCTCCAAACAACAATAATTTTTTTGCTTAACAACTTAAAGTATTTTTTGTATTTCACACCCAGGACAGGTCATATAAGCATATCGTACCTCAATACCGTGGGAGGGCTATAGAATTTTTTGTCATTATTTATTTATTTATATTTTAAGTTAATTTTCACATAATCCGGAAACCCTGCTCTAGAGACCAAACATGAGTTAACCCGTGGAAAACAGGTTAACTGAAAAAAATGAAGCTACCTCCCTTGCTTACTGAAAGCCTTGAAGTGGCTTGAAAGAGTTGCATATTCGGTTCCTAGAGTGCAGTTATCCCCCAGTTCATCGATGATGCAAATATGCTATAAATTTACATCCTTTCTTGCCTAGATTCACATAAAAGCTCGTAAATGTTTGAAATATTTATCGATACGTTTGAAATATTTGGTCTATCGTCAAGCCAGATGTAGGAACAAGTACGTAGTTCACGGCCTTTAGAAATGCTGTTTAAATTCAGATTAATTTACTTGATGATTTGTTATTATAAATTCCATAAAACTAATTATCTTTCTACTTACGAAATGGAAAACAACTTACTAATGCAGTGATTTTTAAACTTAATCAAAGCAAGACATCACTAGTAAAGTTCTCTTAAGGAAAAACCTTAGATCTTACCTTTTCTTTTTTTAGTCTATATTTTGTAAACACTTGTACGCATAAACATATTATGTAATCAGATAATGCATGCTGCAAACTGTTGGTTCCCGGGCCACGATGAGTAAATGTAGCAAGCTAACTAAGTATGCAAACCCTAAAAATGGATTTTTAAAGTCGACATATCCTTCCAAATAATCTTTTTTTTATCTACTACAAAATGAATAAAAAGAGATAAATAAGTGATATTTTAGTACAATGCGAGCATCAAAAGCTATATTAAAAAATATTTAAAAATCCATATGCTTTATGCTGTCTCCGAAATTCCATTATAAGCAAAAATTGTTATTTGCTAATAACGATATACTATTTTTTTCTTTGTATAAACAGTTTTTTGTTCCAGAAAAATCAGGAAATGCCTCGATCCTTGTGCGTCGCATACATTGCACAACAAGACGCTGTGGCCCAGCTCTCGATATCAAACAGTTACGTAAGCTATTGTTCTACTTTTATCACGCAATCTGGTAATTTTTTTCCCTCTCTAAAAACTCTGGCCCGTTCTAAATGAGGTCCTCCTCGAATCGACTGTCGTTATGTTTCAAGTGCAACCTTTCACCTCTAATTAGCTGATTCTTCGTAATATTATCCATTAGCTTAATTAATTTAATAATGGGTTACTTTTCATTAGACGCCTCGTGTCTTCATATCTTTAGGGGCTAGCTAGAATTAATTAATTTAGTGAACACTTTCTTGTTAATCAGTTGATGATGGTTACAAAAACGGATGCAGATATTTATTGCAAACCATGAAAGAGGAATGGTTTAAAGCCTGATGGTTCTATGGCAATATAACTTCAGTCAGTATGTTTTAAGAATTTTCTGGGCCGTTTTAAAATTCCACAACTTTAAAGTTCGGGAGGAGAGAGAGAGAGAGAGAGAGAGAGAATGTGGCAGTGACAAACAGAATGGCAAGAACACATGCATACAAATAAACACAAATATAGAATGGTTTTCATTGAAATTGTGAATTATGAAATTCAAACTGGAAATCCTAAGAATATTAAATTCCTATCCTATTATATCTTAAATTTAGATGTGTTTTTTTATATAATATATCACCAGAATGCACAGTTTGCAAATTAAACTTATGCAGTCCACCAGCTCCGCCTTATTCATTTGAAACGAACTAAAATTCCGCGCCTGGGATGGGTGTATGGGCGAGGCGCGTTTTCTAGACTGCCAGACGACATTATGGACGACACTTTAGTAGCGCGTACCATAGGGGTCTTTGAGATATACTCTCCAACTGGGCGCTCTGGAATTCAGTTATGGGTGGAACCAGCATGTAGACATTCGAATATAGAACAATCCGCGCTATTTCAGCAGGGCAGTGAAACGACTTCGCATAACAAATGGGACGTTTCATATTAGCTATACCGTACAGTGAAGTCTATACACCTGAAAACATATCTTTTCAGTTTTGACTTTATTTAAAATAAAAGAGACTTAATAAGCCATTTTCAGCTATAAGGCACAAATGTGAAAATAAAAATAAAATAAAGAAAAGAGGATTGTTTTCGACAGTAGAAGAATGATTGCTCTTCAGGAGGTCAAACTTAAGAGTGGGTGCTTGATAGGAAGGGAAAAAAAACAACAACAACTGGGGTCTGTGAATCTAATGATTTTCGCTAATGATTCTTTTGAATTTTCCTTTAATTGATCGGCTTTGATTAAGAAAACACATACGATGAATACTGAAAAAAAAAATTAAATTGTGCTGAACAGGAACATGAATTGTGCTAAATCGCATTTTTTTTTTTTTACTTTTTTTTACATTTTAAGACTTCTGGAAAGGGCTTTACATGCATTTCTTAATCTTCTTATCAGTATGTTATTTAAAAGTGAATGTTATTTAAATCTTAGCTCCGGTTAACTTTCTAGCAGCATAGTAACTTATCTCGATTTTTCTGCAAAGTTCTCCTCAAACCAGAGACCAGATATTAAAGTAACGTCTGGAAATTCTACACGTAATATAATGTGTATAATATCACTAGTGACACGGTTAGATTAAAAGCTCGCCCTAGACAAAGATTTTTCAATCTTCTGTCTTCAAGCTTCTCTCCAGCCAAATAAATGACTAAAAATTAAATCACCTTCTTTACGAAATTTAGAAATAAAATATTAATATTCATTAAATATTACTAGTTCCTAAATTTTATATTAATCAGAGAATGATAGAAACTTTTAATTATGCAAAAGAAAACAAACTTTCTTTAAAACGTATTTTCTTTATAAGTCTTTGTTTTCATATTTACACTTCAGTGTAATTTTTTTCACAGAGAAAAATGACAGATCGATTGTCGTGGGTTTTTCCATAAATTGTATAATCCTTTTGGAAGGGATGGGGGATATGAAAAATGGTGAATATGATATGACAAAGGGTGATGCTCCGACAAGGAAAAGGTGGTATATTTGGAATGATGGCACCTCACAAAACCGCAACGTTTTGTTAGACATTTAAAAATTTTTCGGATTTTAAACGTCTTAAGCATAATTATAAAAGAAGTTTCGAAAAGAATTAATGCGCTTACTTCTTAATAAATAAATAAATGCACACATCAATTAATGGGGTTATAGAACTGAATTTATCTTGAAACTTTTAAGTCAAATCTACATATGTTTTAAGAGGTCACTGATATATTTATACCATGATGATGATGATGATGATGAAAACTGTCTACATGCAGACACGAGGATAAATGAAACGAATAAATAAAATAATAATAACTTTTATTTGCTAGATATTTCAACCAGAAAACAACAGCTCATCTTCAGTGACAGGGAGGCAAGTATGTATAAGGTAGTACATTAACAACAGATTATTTAAAAAGTAGTATGAGCCGCGTGATGGTAGAGAAACTTCGGACAATATGGAATGTAAAACCATTCCGTATTAACTGAAGTTCTTCTATAAATAAAGCAACACGATGTGGGAGAAGATACAGTAATTGCTATGTAGATGAAAAAAAAAAACAATAACTATTTATATCTGATAGGAATGAGAATCCGACTCAAATTAGGACGATGAAACAGGCTTTAGCACTCTCCTTAAATAAACGTCCGACTTTGAAGCGGCATCGGCGGAGTAAATATGCGATCTAGACCAGAAGATTGTGGCCGATGTCAATCCCATGCTAGGCTAAATCGGATTTCATATTAATGATTGGAAGGTTGGTGTTCTTGTAATCTTTTCTCCACAGATTTTCCTGTTGACCAAAACAGGAGAGATGAGAATCGCGGGGAACTTGGTAGATTCCAGCTACGAAAAGAGGAGATTCTATACTACTATTTTTATACGAGGACGTGCTGGAAAGTTGTGATAATCGCCATGAAGAAACTGAGATAAAACCAAGTAACTTACACATTATTCTACATATTCCCCACAAAGTGTTATACACTTGTTATAACGCTGCTGCATCATTTGCAATCCTTTGAGAAAAATCTTTACCTTGTTGCACAAACCAGTCCTCAGCTGCAGAAATGACTTCATCATGTATGGTAAATTTTGTTGCTTTCAAGTGTTTCTTTAAATATGGGAATAGGATATAGTCAGATGGGGTCAGGTCTGGTGAGTAGGACGGGTGAGGTAGACATTGAAAGTCCAAGTGGTGTGTTGTCTGTTGTTTCATGAGAAGTGTGTGAGCAGGTGCGTTGTCCTGAAAAAGCAACACGCTTCTACTCAGTTTCCCACGGCGTTTTTCCTTTCAGTACCTCCTTCAATCCCTTTAGAGATGTTGAATAAACTTTGCTGCAATAGTTTCACAATTTTTTGAGGTACTTAGTAAGGATTACACCATCCGTATCCCAGAAGACAAATGGCAAGACTTTTGGGTTCAGAACTTCTTTGGTCATGGAGAACCTTTGGTTTCTGGGTCATAGTGATGAAGTCATGTTTCATCAAATCACAATACGAGTCAAAACATTTGCACCTGATTTCTCAAAATGACCCAAAACTCCTTGAGATGACAGCACACGTTCTCTCTCTCTCTCTTTTGATTGGCATTCAAACATTTGGGGATCCATTTCGCTGAGAGCTTCTGCATGTCTAGATGTTGGTGAGTAGAAGGGTAGCCATTAGTGACAAGATCAAGATAAGATAAGGAATTGTGACGTGATTGGTTGGTGAGATGATGACGTCATTTTGTGTGTGACGTCATGAGTTTGGAATGTTTGTAATTTTTCTGCGGACCAACTGTGTGGTCCGTTGTTTCTTTTGTACGCGTATGAAATTATGGGTGATGAATAAGATAAGGAATCGTGACGTTGGTGTGTGTTGTTATAAGATATAGATAACTGACGTAATTCGTTAGTTGTAAATAAGTGACGTTATTGTTTTGAATGGAAAGGAAGATATATTAGTGGATAAGGAATCGTGTCATGATTGGTGGGACACTTCTGACAAGATCAAGATAAGATAAGGAATCGTGATGTGTATGTATGTTGTTTTCAGATGAAGATAAGTGATGGTATTTGTTAGTTGTAAATAAGTGACGTAATTGTTAGTTGTAAATATGTGACGTCATTGTTTTGAATGGAAAAGGAAGATATTATTTTCGTGTCGTGATTGCTGGGATACTATGAAGAGAATAGGGGTAGGGTGAATGGGGAGGCGATGTCAGTGTCTTCTTATGAGTTGTAGATAAGTAAATGGTTTGCGTATGGCATTATGGGTGATGGATAGTGATAAGATAAATTTTGGAATTTCTTTCAGGTCCCCCACTTCTGTCAGGGACATCACGTGGTGTGTTGGGTTTGCGTAAAGTATTGTGGGTGATATTTAGAGATAAGAATCGTGAAGTTATGTCTTTGGAAATTTCTGGGGAACATATATCTCTCTGTGATATCACATGGTGTTTTGGTTTGCCTATGGAATTGTGGGCAATGTTTTTGAGATAAGATATCTTAGTATTTTTCCAGGGTGACACACAACCGTCATTGTCATCATGTTTTGTCTTTGGTTGTCTATAGATGGCTGTACTAATTTTCCAATACATTTTGGGGTATTTTTTCCTGTTAAAGGGTGGGAATTCTTAGAGTAGAGTCCTGATGGTGGCAGTGATTAGGCTTTTCTGAATAATTTAATTATATGCTGGTGTTCCTCACACACACACACACACATTAGACATGAAAAGTCGCTAATGTATCCATGTCGATACTCTAATATGTACCCTATGATTATTCTTATGAAAAAAAACAAAAAAAAACTATTCAGTATTAGAATTACATTTACCAAAACATGCGACCAGTGATTATTGAAATTACAATTATCAATTGTTATGTTTAAGTTAAAAAAAAATTAACTTACATTTCTTTCCAGAATGGAAACATCTTGGTCCTAACTAGGTTTTCTGAATATTCCAAATTGTTGATTTTTATCATATATTCACAGCACAGAACACAAACACAACTCTGAAAATGCAGTTGAGTTTTTCATTATAATTTACTGGGGCTAACATATATTCACAGCACAAAAACACACAAAGCATAGGAGTTGAAAGATATTTCTGTAAATAACCAGAAAATATAGTTGACACATTGTTTAGATTACCACCCGTTTGGTTCTGTTCGTTTTCTTGGAAATGACTCATTAATTTCCGGTCTTAGTTTTTGGTTCTCTTTTCAGACTATGGACCTATAGTTACTCATTTTGTATACTAATCACATCCTGTATTAGATGACGTTCATAAAATATAATTGCCCATGTTTTTTTCCCGCGTTTCTGGAGTTTCTCTGATTACCGACATCGTGGAAGAAAAGTAAACCCAGTGCTTGCTTTTCTGTTAATCTCATTTATTTCCGGTATCAGTATGTAGTTTAGTCTGTTTGTATTAATCACATCCTGTAATATATGAGTTGTGGCATTGTTCAAAAGTGATTGGAATTCACATGATTGTGATGACACATATCCTAAAATTATTCATTCCTGATTAAGGATTTTATACACTTATTGTTTTCAAGTAGATGACTTGTTTGTTTGTTTACATTTTGTGTAGCTAGGAAACTGGAATTATTTCAAATGAATATTAGCTCTGTAATATATATACTTTGTTAATTTCTATATTACCTTTCATTTGACTGTAATATTATTAACAAATTGTATTTCCTGAATCTAACATAAAGCAATTAAATAAAGTGAAAAAGACAGTATTTTTTTTCTTATTCTTCTGATTTCACATTTGTGCTGATGTTCATAGTGTATGATTTCCCACTGGTGCTTATGTATAATCCACGTGATTTTTCTCCATGTGACATTTCAAAACAAGTTGAACTATGGTTTTCTATAAATTCTACATATTCAATTATGTAACTCATTTCCGTTAGTCCCAATTTACTGTTGTCCTCTCCGCCCGACATTTATTTCACAGTAGGGATATTTAAATATATATTTTAATGCAATTATTATATTAGATATTCTTTCCAATACAAATAAATAATTATTTATTATTTCAAATGAAAATTAGCTCAGAAAGAAAGAAAGAAAGAAAGAAAGAAAATGTTTACCCTCAAATTAATATTTATGATCACAGCAAACAAGAAATTCATCAGCTTTTTCAAAGTTTTGAAATTCATGCAAATATTGTTTTCATCATTTGGTATCATTTAAATGAAGAACGGGTCTGGCTATTAAGTTCGTTAATATTATGTTTCTCTTCCAATGATGAGTATTATTTGATATATGCATGTTGATTCAGTTGATTTTATCATCACACTATGATACCTTTTTTCTACAACAATCTTTTTAAGAGTTTTAGAAACGTGTTGGTTTAAAATATCTAATGTCTCTCTCTCTGTAAAATAACCAAATTCTAATAGTATTGTGACTTTTCAGGTGAAATCTTCACTAAAATTCTGGCTATTAATTTAATACCCGGTTATTCCTTTTGCTTCCAACAGTTGACAGTTTCTTGAAATATTTGAGTGTTTGCATGAACAAATAAGACTTTTAATTCACTGAGTCAAAAAAAGTCTCTGGTTAGTTTGTGGCATGAAATTTCACAAGGAAAAAAAATGTTATGGTCTTACTTAAATTTCTATAACACATCAACGACACCCAATTTGTTCATTTAAATTTACACATTTTATTTGAGTGAAATATTTACAAATTGTATTTACTGAATCTAACATACAAAAAATAAATAAAGTGAAGAACACAATCTATTTTTTTTTGTTCCTTAATCTTCTTATTGTTAAATTTCCACTGTTGTTCAAAGGTTCTTCCCATGCTTATGTAATTTCCATCATTTGGTTTTTGACAATGTGACTCATCTGAAAGTTAATTTTCATTTGTGATCATTGGGAAATTTTACTGCAGTAAAATTAAGGGTTGCATATTTATTTTTTGAAACCAATACATATATTTCTGAGCATTGTTAAAAGCACAGAATCTTTCGTTATTTCCAAAAGCATTTAAAAGAACACGTTATGTTTTCATGTTTTGGACATCCAATTTCATTTAAATCAAGAACAGGCCTCCCTATTAACCTCGTTAATGTTTTTGATTTTTCTCTTCCTTTGGCGAGTAATATTTGATATTTGCATGTTGATTCTATCATCCAATTTCTTAGTTTGTCCAGAGATAGTGAACCAATTTCCCTCTTCAGCTGATCGTTATATTTTATTAACCAAGAGTTCTGTTTAACTCTTTCAGGTAATTCTTTCCAACTACAAGGTGATTTTGTCAATGAATATCTTACAATAATTCCATCAGAAATACAAATTTCTTTAGGAAATAAATTTGAAGTCTTATTCAAAAGAAATTGTACATCAATTTTAGCACTGATAACCGAAAATTCATATTTTTCACCCACTGTAGATTTTTCATAATCGTTTTCTTCATTCTTCTTACATTACTTCATTTGGCACCACAAATAAATAGTTATTTATTATAATTATTATTATTATTTCACTGATTATTAGCTCTGATCTTATATTTTATGTTAACTTTCTGTTACAAAATTCTGAACAATTAGAACTTTTCACAAAGAAACGTTCAAAGAATTTTGTGGCTCTCCCATTATTTTTACATTACTGAACACAAAACACCACAACACAATACATCAGCTGCAGTGGATGAACGATTACCTTAAGTCCAAAGTCACTCAACTCTATGGTTTTTCCTTAAAGTACTGTTTACCCTTACTATGCCCTACCCTGACTGTTCCTTCAAAAATGAACCTCTTGCACAGATGACTCAACGACATGTTTTTGCATGCTGTTGGATATACTGTTGGTGTGTTTTTATCTTACTTTGTGTGGGGAAAGGTAAAATTTTAATGGAGAGTACAAATGTTTTGGGGTTTAATTATCTGCTGTCTCTCTGTAAAACAACCAAATTCTAACAGTTCAGATTTTCGATTATGTAAACGAATTGTTCTCAGATAACTCAAGCAATGTCAGTAGATAGCATTAGACAATTTCTAAAATAATCAATTACATGGATATCAGTTTTCAACACTTTTTTTACCAGTTCCTGGCATTAATTTCACAGTAGTGATTTTTTACAATTAAACAGAATTGCATTAAAGTAAAAAGTTGTGGATTTAACACGTTCACGGCCAACTACGAGTATACTCGTAACCGCTATATGAGCTGCACAAGCCAGCTAGAAGTATATTCGTATGATGCTTACTGCCGCAAACGAGATTACCGTACTGACCTTGAAGAAGTGAAAATGCTTGGCTTGTGGAGCTAGCAGCAAAACTCTGTATACTCATAGATGGTATATGCTCTGCACAAGCCAACTACGAGTATACTCGTGTGACGCTTATCATCGGCAACGAGATTACCGTACTGACCTTGAAGAAGTGAAATTGCTCGGCATATGGGAACAGACTGCCAAATTAGCATGGCAGCGATCGTGAAATATCAATTTGTAATCAGAATAACTGAGTAAAAAATTCACTGTGGAAAAACACAACAAAACCACACATCTTTGTTAATTTAAGTTTACAAATGCATATTTTATTTTTCTGAAATACTATTTACAAGTATATTCACAGAGAAAAATTCAAAACATGTAATTACCTAAAAATATTTCACAATATTTAGTTTACACTCTTAACATTTTCCAAAGAATTCAATGAATAAAATGTTTGTTACTCACCGTTTCTTGGTTACATTACATCAAAATAGCTCGTTACGCATAAGAGATCTTATATCAGATACCATTGTAATCACACCTCCATTCATTTGATATAGTGTCAGTCTGGAAATAACACCATGCCTCCCTGAACATTCTGTGTATTCTTTTGTCACCAAATATACACACAGTTTTCGTAAAATGTTCATAAATGTCCCAAAATAAAGAATCTTTATCGAATTGGATAAAATCTTGGAAGTCTAATTTTACCATTGATGAATTTAAATGATTAGCAATAATTTTACCCATGATACAAATAGCTGGTAATTCAGTTTCCAAAAATAGTAAATGATTATCAATGTCGTACATTTTTGGTGAAAATCTCTGTTTCTTCACAACTAATAGAAAAAACTTTACTTCCATCAGCTCCTGTATCATCAAGTATTAGTTCCCCATCTTGGCATTTCAGAATATAACACTCACAGAGGTCCATTTCTTAGTCAACTCTTCTTTGCAAGGAGCCGAGGATATCAGACCACTTCCTGCATAACTTTTCCCAAATAGTCCTGGATAAATACATCACAATGTACGTGTCTTCTAAAATAATAATCGGTTTCCATCCTTTTAGAGCTATGTGAAGAGTTTTGTCTCATGCTATTTTCCTGAAGAAAGAAAATTTCAATGACTTTTGTGGCTCACCCATTATTTTACTTTACTTTCCTGGACAAAAAACACCACAACACAATACCATAGCTGCACTGGATGAACGAATTGCCATAACTGTAAAGACACTTGACTCGTTTGTTTTTCCTTATAGTTCTATTTACCTGACCCATAACCCTGACCACTCTTTCCAAAATGAAACTTTTGCACAGATGATTCACGGACATGTTTCTGCATGCTGTTGGATATGATGTTGATGTGAGATTATCTTACTTTGAGACATTATAGGGCAAATCTTATCTCTGTGGCTCGAAGGGTATTCTATATTATTTGTCCTTATTATGTTAAGTATTTTATCCTCAAAAAGTGTTTTTGATGTTAGACCATGTGACTAGTTCTCTTACTCATATGTCTGAAATTGTTGGGATGGGAAAAAATAGCATTAGATGGTGGAAGTGAAAAGGTAGTCAAGTGGATGACAGAGGTCTTCCCTGCAGTGCTTCCCCATCCTGTCCCTAACCCCATCATTCCCCTATTCTCCCCCTCTCCTCCAGAAGATGTCTGCTCAGGCTAGTGGAGATGAGCGAGCTCCTCATTTGCAGATATCTTTTGGTGATCAGTTGAAAAAAAAACGTGTTTTTTCCCCCTCCAAAGTTATTAGTATCTGTTGGAGGTGATATCACTAAAAGATATCTGCAAATGAGGAGCTCGCTCATCTCCATTAGGCTGAGCAGACATTTTCTGGAGGACAAAGAGATGAGGGGTTAGAGTATGGGCTGGGGGAGCATTGCAGGGAAGTGTTTCTTTCTTTTTTTTCGCTCAGCATTTATCAGTATCAGTTGGAGGTTTTTTCCTCCAAAGTTATCAGTATCAGTTGGAGGTGACATCACTAAAAGATATCTGCAAATGATGAGCTCGCTCATCTCCACTAGCCACAGCAGATATCTTCTGGAGCAGAGGGGAAGAATAGGGGGATGATGGGGTTAGGGGTGGGGTGGTTGGGAATCATTGCAGGGAAGACCTCTGTCATCCATTTGACTACCTTTTCACTTCCACCACCTAATGCTATTTTTTTTCCTATCCCAACAATTTCAGACATGAGTAAGAGAACTAGTCACACGGTCTAACATCAAAAACACTTTTTGAGGATAAAATACTTAACAAAATAAGGACAAATAATATAGAATACCCTTCGAGCCACAGAGATAAGATTTGCCCTGTGATGTCTCAAGGTAAGATAATCTCACATCAGCTACACAAAATGTAAACAAGCAAACAAGCCATCTACTTGAAAACAATAAGTGTATAAAATTCTTAATCAGGAATGAATAATTTTAGGATATGTCATCACAATCGTGTGAATGCTAATCACTTAGTCATATGTAAGCATTTGAGAAACATCCAACTGTGGGAAAATGATACCTTTTGAACAATGCGCAAACTCATATATTACAGGATGTGATTAATACAAACAGACTAAACTACAGACTGATACCGGAAATAAATGAGATTAACAGAAAGGCAAGCACTGGGTTTACTTTTCTTCCACAATGTCAGTAATCAGAGAAGCTCCAGAAATGCGGAAAAAAACGTGGGCAATTATACTTTATGAACGCCATCTAATACAGGATGTGATTAGTTGTATACAAAATGAGTAACTATAGTTCCATAGTCTGAAAAGAGAACCGAAAACTAAGACCAGAAATTAATGAGTCATCTCCAAGAAAATGAACAGAACCAAATGGGTGGTAATCTAAACAATGTGTCAACTATATTTTCTGGTTATTTACAGAAATATCTTTCAACTCCTATGCTTTGTGTGTTTTTGTGCTGTGAATATATGTTAGCCCCAGTAACCTATAATGAAAAAGTCAACTGCATTTTCAGACTTGTGTTTGTGTTCTGTGTTGTGAATAAATGTTAAAAATCAACAATTTGAAATATTCAGAAAACCTAAATAGTACCAAGATATTTCCATTCTGGAAAGAAATGTAAGTTAATTTTTTTTAACTTAAACATAACAATTGATAATTGTAATTTCAGTAATCACTGCTCATATGTTTTGGTAAGTGTAATTCTAATACTGAATAGTTTTTTGGTTTTTTTCATAAGAATAATCATAGGGTACGTATTAGAGTATCGACATGGATACATTAGCGACTTTTCATGTCTAGTGTGTGTGTGTGTGTGTGTGTGTGTGTGTGTGTGTGTGTGTGTGTGTGTGTGTGTGTGTGTGTGTGTGTGTGTGTTTGAGGGACACCAGCATATGATTAAATTATTCAGAAAAGCCTAATCACTGCCACCATCACGACTCTACTCTAAGAATTCCCACCCTTTAACAGGAAAAAAATACCTCAAAATGTATTGGAAAATTAGTACAGCCTATAGACAACCAAAGACAAAACATGACGACAATGACAGATGTGTGTCATCCTGGAAAAATACCAAGATATCTTATCTGAAAAACATTGGCCACAATTCCATAGGCAAACCAAAACACCATGTGATATCACAGAGACATATGTTCCCCAGAAAAATCCAAAGACATAACGTCACGATTCTTATCTCTAAATATCACCCACAATACTTTACGCGAACCCAACACACCACTTGCCCACAATACTATACACAAACCCAACCCATTACGTGATGTCCCTGACAGAAGGGGGGGGGCCTCAGCGAAATTCCAAACATTCCAAAATTTATCTTATCACTGTTCATCACCCATAATGCCATACACAAACCATTTACTTATCTACAACTCATAACAAGACACATCCAAGATCCAAGACACTGACGTCGCTTCCCCCATTCACCCTACCCCTATTCTGTTCATAGTATCCCACCAATCACGACACGAATATAATATCTTCCTTTTCCATTCAAAACAATAACGTCACTTATTTACAAATAACAATTACATCACTTATTTACAAATAACAATTACATCACTTATTTACAACTAACAAATACCATCACTTATCTTCATCTGAAAACAACACACATACACGTCACGATTCCTTATCTTATCTTGATCTTGTCAGAAGTGTCCCACCAATCACGACATGATTACCTATCCACTAATATATCTTCCTTTCCATTCAAAACAATAACGTCACTTATTTACAACTAACATATGACGTCATTATTTACAACTAACATATGACGTCATTATTTACAACTAACAAATTACGTCACTTATCTACATCTCATAACAACACACACCCACGTCATGATTCCTTATCTTATTCATCACCCATAATTCCATACGCGAACAAAACAAACAACGTGACATGACACACACAGATGGTCCCCAGAAATATTCCACACATTCCAAACTCATGACGTCACACACAATGACGTCATCATCTCAACAACCAATCACGTCACGATTCCTTATCTTATCTTGATCTTGTCATTAGTGGCTACCCTTCTACTTTGGTGGATAATGACTCCAACTCGTTCCTTGGATATCCTTAAAGTCTTTGCAATATTTTTGGTTGTTATTCGTCTATCATTTGTCACTAGTGGCTACCCTTCTACTTTGGTGGATAATGACTCCAACTCGTTCCTTGGATATCCTCAAAGTCTTTGCAATATTTTTGGTTGTCATTCGTCTATTCATTATGGCATGCACTGAATCAATGTTTTCTGATGTGATAGCTGTGGAAGGTCTTCTTGGGGGGGGGGGGGGAATCTGTTGTCTCAGGATGCCGTTTTAAACTTGGCCATCACCCATCTTAAATTGTCGGATATGCTGAGACACACTCCCCTAAAGTCTCACAAAAAGTTTAGTGAATCTCAGTTGCGGATTTCTTGAAACACGAAAAACTTGATGACGGCCAGCACCTCTATGTCTTTAAATTTCTTTAAAACCTCTGATATGTCTTCTTATATATCCTAAAAGAAAAAAAAATTACAATTTTATGAAAAATGGGGGTTATAGGGTTTTAACACATGTTCTTGGGTGTGGTTATATATGTTGCCTTAATATCATTTTTGTTCGAGGTGTTTAGAACTATTCAGAACTCTAATATAACGTATTATATCAGTAGAATAATATAATATAATACATTTATTAAATTTTCATTAGCATAATTAAGACAGTGCATTGATGAGAATGGGGAAGGGGAAATTATCTAACACTCTCCAACTTTTCAATATGAGACAAAGAATCAATTGCGCCCCCCCCCCCAAAAAAAAATATATACACCATTTAAGGATAATCCCTAACTAATGATCAGCAGAGAGGAGGAAAGACTTGTGATAGTGTTACTGTTAAGTAGAAAAATGAAAATGCAGAATATATTAGCCAACGAAATGATTTTTATGGGATGGAATGGTGCTTCTGTTAAATTTAAAATATTGCATATCTATATATATACATAGTACATAATATATATATAATAACTCTGTTTCGTTTGTTCCATAGTGATTTGACGTAACGTTTCCATGAAAACAAGTTCTGTTTTCAGTAGTAAGATGGGCGCTGTCACTTCCAGATTTCTGCATCAAATTAGATATTTATTTTATTGGGTAATTTAATGATGTCAGAGCAGGCCTAGAGCTATTTGAGTCTCACAATATGCTTCGTTTCATAGTAATTCTATTTTTTGTTTAAACGTCTCTCTGGTTTATCAACTAAGTAGAACTGAAAAATTTAGATTTCGAAAGATTCATACTTCAAAACGGGTCGTGAAAAATCTTCCCGGAAACTCTAAAAGGAAAAAGAAATACGCTTCACGGAATTTCCTCTATAACAGCATATATAGTAGTAAGCTGCTGCGCCCAAATCTTGGAATATCCGAGTTCCTGAATGATACCTCTGACTGTTAGTTTTCTAATACACAGTTTCTCACGGAACTCTCTTTGTGACGTAGCAATTTTGTTTAATGAGCACATCCGATTCTGTTTTTTTTTTTTAAATTTAATTTTGTGTGTGTGTGTGTGTGTGTGTGTGTGTGTGTGTGTGTGTGTGTGTGTGTGTGTGTGTGTGTGTGTGTGTGTGTGTGTGTGTGTGTGTGTGTGTGTGTGTGTGTGTGTGTGTGTGTGTGTGTGTGTGTGTGTGTGTGTGTGTGTGTGTGTGTGTGTGTGTTATTCCTGTTACACACGATCACATCAAGGTTTCGGTTTCTCTCCTTCAAATGCGTTATCCAGCCAATAGTGTCTTTCTTTAACCATCAGTTTCAACTTAAATAAATCTTTCTCAAAGTGAGAAATTAAATGGTTCTTTTTTTTTTTTTTTTTGCTGAGCACATCTAATGAAGCAGCACTTCAAAATGTGCAATATGGTATGATATGATCAATCAAATGTGACTTTTTTGGTACGATGGTTTTGTGTGCATGTGCGTCGTTAATGTTAAAAAAATGCACATTTTTATCTTCAATGAGATTTGAACTTCAGTCGTTTGTTTTCAAGGCATTTCATGGGTTTTACGTAACCTTGACAACGAAACAGTCGTGTCAAAGATTCTACCTGTTCTCTTTCTGTTGTTGCTGCATTATTTGTTGAAAATACTGCCAATATTCATCATATGTTCAAAACTATAAAAAACTAGAAACTATAAGAGATGGCATATGGTATAAGCCATCTCTTAAGCTATCCCCCCCCCCCTCCTACAACACACAGCTGTTGTTACACATCCGTGTCCGTCTGAAGCTCTCACAAGACCATGTTTTCCTCCCTCGCGCTGTAGCCTGAAGCGTGAAGCTCATTCATAACAATCATCACGTGATCGCCATTCAGAATACGTGAGCTGCAAATATCCGCCAGCAAAGAAATCAGTGTTGGCAGGGCGGAGTACCGCCAAAGTAACCGTCACTCACGACTTACATGTAACCATCAAATTCTGATTTATAGGGCGGAGATGATTAAGGAAGCGGAGGTTTTGTGGCAAGACGTTTGCCTTTTCATGTATCCGACATTGAATTCACTCCTACATATGGACGACTACGTTTCTGTTGAATTGCCCTTTTAAGATCGTTTCGTATGTTCTGCTAATGACTGTTGCAAAACATTCGGATAAGAATTATTGTGAAACAATTAAGAAGTGTATCAAACTATTATCACTGTATTTTGTGCCTGTTTCTGGAGAGAGTTGGGGACGAGAGATTTAACAAATATTGACATAATATAAGTAATTCATTCATCTGAATGAATATCATTCATATCGTTCCGTCTTTTATCCAATAACACCTGTGCTCTTATACAGAGAAAGAAAAACTCAAAGTAAAGATGTATTGATAATACTGCATCTAGTTTAAATAATGTAGTTTGATTTCGTGTACATATCAGTGTGTACGATGATTGCTAAGAAAATAGCCAAGATGAATTTATCACGAAGAACATGGCGAAATTGGATCAATAACGGCGTGTGTGTTTTTTGCATACATAAATTCCTTTCAGTTGGTGTTTGAGCGTTCGTCTTAGAGATGAACACAAATATGTCGAACAGGATTAATATGAAGGTTTTAGTAAAATACTGAAATGATTATTCTATCATCACACTTAATCTTTTTCTGACATCAATTTTCTTGACAGGGTGATTCCAATCAATTTTCTTCTTTCCTTAAAAATTCAATTTACTAGCTGTTTATCAAAAACAAAATCGAACATCAAAAATATGACCATTTTTTCCCTTTTCCTCAAAAAAAAAAAAAACAAAGACAAAAAAATTAGCTTTTGTTTTATACCTTTCATACACATAAAAGAACTGTCTATTACTGTTACGTAACATACAAAAACAAGAAACTAAAGATTAGTGAAAAAAGAAAGTGCTAGATTAGGTTTACGGGATGCGATTACTATCCTGAAAAAGCAATTAAAATTACTAACGCGTTAGGATAACTCCACTAAGTACATCATTTGAGCAAGGTAAAATGGATTTTGTTCAGCAAAGTGATAGTTTTTACTGTTTTTTGAAAAATAAAAAAAAAATGGCTGGACTATTTTCTCTCAAAGTCTTATACTTTGAATTTAATCAAAATCTGTTCTTGAATTGTTTCAACGGATGGTCGACAAACAGGCATCTAAACGTAAAGAAAACAGAAGCTGTTTGCTTCCAAATATGCCTAAAAAAGCAAGGCTGCATTGCCTATATTTACGACTACCGAACTTAAGCAAATTTCCAGCATTAAACGTCATAATCACATACGTTCTGATCTGCTTAAAGTTTTCTGCCTGTAGATCACGATTACCGAAGTTTCTTACCGAATAAATAATGAGCATTCTAAGACATTTCTAAACGCTCGTTTTCTTTCTTCCTTCCCCCCCCCCCATATGCCTCATATTAAACGAACTACAAATATTTCTGCGATCGGATTGTTTAGAAATTTGGAAATCAAGTTTCTCCTTTACTGCTTAATATGCCTCTAAAGAAATATTTTTAAAATGACCAGAAGGAAAGAAAAGCTAGGGATATTTCATACTTCAGCTGATTCTTCGTTCTGCTCTTTGAAGTACTGATGAGTACAGCACAGCACAGACCTAAGCAGCAGTTTTAATCGAATGCACAGGAAGAGGACAAAACTCGCCTGAGATTAACATTAAAGTAGGTGATAAATTTAGTTAACAATTAAACAATTACTTAAACAATAATTAAACAATTACTAATAGCGAAATAGATTTTAAAAGAAAAGGAATAAAGGGGAAAAAATCTCTCCAGAAGGCCAGTCCTACCAGTGGAGAGAGAGAGAGAGTCAAAACATTTAAGAGGGACTGAATATTACAAATCCAGTAGTATGTCGAAGATTCGAAAAGTTAGGAGGAAGAATGAAATTAAGGGACGCCTGCTGTCCTACACATTTCACAATAAAGAGGTCTCGTGTATACTGCGATCTGTTAAATATAATTTCACTGTCAAGACATTGCATTATTTAGATATGTTTCACAAAAATGCATAAGCACTTATTAATTTCATGCGTACAGTAAACAGATGCGTGGGATTTGGTAATTACAAGTATTTTTACTGAAATATTTCCATTTCAATTTGGATATAAATCGGGCAAGTTTTATCACCTCAGCTTTATACAAAATGATGTTAACAAAAAAAAAAAAGGATATCATATACTACAACATTTGATATAGTATTAGGCTTACCATGACCGCAATGATAAAGATAACTACTCTTTATCAGAGAAGCGCCAAAATGAGAAGATGGGATTAATCTTAAACTTCATAAAAAATGCCACAGTATGGCATGCACAATCTGCAGCTGTTGAAGGTTAGGCAGTGAGAACTAAGATCATACAGGAAGTACATTATGTCGATTTGTTGTTTCCCCATTCAGATTTCTCAAGGCTAAGTTTTCATTACTGAAGCGATAATTCTTTTGGACCATTTCCAAACTTAATAATAACATTATTCTAAACTGTAAAATAAAAGATTTGAAAACGGCAAACTCCACACTCCAAAGACCGCATTAATCACACCATACATAAAACAATGATAAGAAATTATAAGAAAGATTATTTAGGTAGTTCACTATGTGCACGGTTTCTTCCTCTTCAGATTTCCGCACTAATGCCGGAGTACCCCAGAATACTGTACTTTAGCTCAACCCTTTCTCTATTCATAAATATCATTTTCTTACTAAACAACAATCCTATCCATAAATGTGCTCATAACAATACCACATTCTTCTTCTCTTCTCCATTTGACAAACCTTGTAATGCTCAGGCAATCTATACTATTAGATCATCTGTGACTAATACCCAAGACTAGTGGTTCCCAACCTTTTTTGCTCCATGCACCCCCTTTTACCATATGCCTGAATATCATTCTCCCCCCTTTCCAAGATCGTCTTACTAAAAGATGCGTTCAAATTATACGCAATATTGAAAATCTTTTATGAATTTTCTGTATTAGTACATATACATTCACTGGGATTCTTTTTATCGTGGAGTTTTACAAATTTAGTGGTAATAGAACATGTTGATGGATTTTAAAACATGAATAAAAGTAAAAAGTTTTTTACCTTAGGTATAATATATGTTAAAGATACCAAGTAATTTTATAACCTTGGTTCTAATCCTTTTTCCCAAGTAAGCAAACAGACAAGTAAGTCAAGTTTGCGCCTGAACGAGGTTCAAGACTTATGGTGGTGGTGCACCACCAAGAGTTAGTTGCCTTGGTGGTGCACCAACACCATAAGTCTTGAACCTCGTTCAGGCGCAAATTTGACTTACTTGTCAGTTTGCTTACTTGGGAAAAAGGATTAAAACCAAGGTTATAAAATTACTTGGTATCTTTAACATGAATAAAAAGTAGTTTTCTTATATTCATAACTAATTAATGGACTAAACTAAAGCATACGTCAATAAACGAAAAAAGTTCAAACGAATGGTAGGATATTGTAATTCATTTTACTCAAATGAAGATTACATTCAATGAGAAACCTGTGATTGTTTTTCCCTCACTAATTCTTGGATACGAGGAGTGCATGAAAGGGCACAACGCAGGTCATTTTCAACCTGCAACCTACTTCACTGTTCCGTTTTCATTTGCAACAAAGTTGAAAATCCTGACAAAGATATGTCGACACAAATGGAAGTAATGTATGAATAGCTCTTTCTGTCACATTTTGGTAGGAATCACACATCAAGGACCAGAATTCTGTTTGATTTCTCATTGAACATATCTCTTGCTCCCGAAACAGTCTTCAGCTCCAGAAATTCATCTTGACGATCTTCAGGAACTTTTTCCACTGACAACTTGAATGGATTTCGCACTAAATCCAACTCCTCATCACTAAGTTTAGGACCATATCGGCTGAATTCATACATAACTTTCATCATTTTGAAAGGTGAGTGAAAGGTTTGATCAAAGTTTCCCCAATTGTATGTGGTTTTTTCCGGCTTTGCTATCTCCAGTGCTACGACATAAAAGCTTCAGTAACCTTGTGCTTCATTTCTTGGAATATCCCTGTTGGATCTCTTTGAGAACATTCCCATAACGTTCAAGAAAGCTTTTGTCCATGCTTGAGGATGAACATTTTGCAAATGTTGTTTCAACTTTGTTGGTTTCATAGAATCATTTTACAAAGCTTAACTAGAAATAACACATTGAGGCCTTTCTTCTTCATTGATGATGATAGATGTGTATCCATACTGAATATATGAATCATCGTGTCTTCTTTTTTATAACACTCATGATGAGCAAAAATAATGTACAATTAAAAATGTAGACGTCCATGCTGCTATACGCATCTCATAATAACGCAAGTGAAAGCGGAGCGATGATAATCTTAATGTTACCCTCACCACCTCGACATATCACCGTTGCTACGTCAACTTCGCTGTTATCAGTTTGCAACTAATAGAGACAACTAATAGAAAACACGTAATTGCGCTTGATAGTCGGGGCTTATTCGGTCATGTTTTAGTGTGAAGGTCACGTGTGTCCAACACGTCAGATTTTCTAAATACTGTATGTCGAATATACTGTATTTTTGTTCGTAACAAATGTTTGTTAATTTCTTTAAAAATAGTGAATATATGTGCAGTTCCAGGGTGTAAAAATCGTACCATTAAAAAAAAAACTAAAAACTCTGAAAATCATATTCAGTTGCACAGATAAATAAATATGTATTTAAATAAAATTTATAGGTTAGAACCTAAAATGATTTTAGAGATTTCCTTTCAAGCAACTTAAAATATTTTAAATTTATGGATTCGAGCTATAGTTAATTCTGTTTAATGACTTAGCAACTACGGCCATTAATTA
Source organism: Typopeltis vanoorti (assembly GCF_054136105.1). Taxonomy (NCBI): domain Eukaryota; kingdom Metazoa; phylum Arthropoda; class Arachnida; order Uropygi; family Thelyphonidae; genus Typopeltis; species Typopeltis vanoorti. The sequence goes on from NC_143560.1 coordinate 112,486,561, forward strand.
AAAAAATTTAAGTATCATGATAAACTATTAAGAAAACTTTTTATTTGTAAAGCATACAGTAATCCATCCCAATTCCCACCCACCCCTTGAAACCTTGAAATGAGCGTCCGTAGCTTAGTCAGTATAGACGAAGCCCTTTAGTCAGAAAGACCTGGGTTCGATATCCGTCAGTGGCGTGAGGAACCTTTATCTGGTTTCTTTTGACTAAAGGTGAGTTAACCTGCCTCATACGGTAGTAGGGTTTTTTTCACCCGGAAACTCGGGTTTTTCGTACCCCAGAACAGGAAAACAAGCCCTGTGAACACACATGGCTTACAGTCATGAATACGTCCGGGCCATATGTCGGTCCCGCGCACGGATAAAATGGGTGGGGAGGGACTACCCTGTAAAAATCTCACCAGGAATACTTTCCGACCGTAGGTGACTACAAAGTCACCTACGGTCAGAAACGACTGAAAGGGAAGATCAGAACCCTGAAATCCCCCCCCCCTGGGGAATTCCCTCCCCGGTTGGGAACCCTTGCCCTAGACAATGATATCTTTACCATTCACCAGTGAGATGAAGACAATCCTGTAGATGTCAATACTTCCAGGACACGGTCATGGAAGAATCGATTTACATCGGTAGCATCCATATATTCCTGAGCCTAAAAAAAAAAATTAAATAAAGGCGTTACTTTGAACAATCCATATTTTAAGACGGTATCTGCAAACCCTTGGATAGAATATGAAATGAATAGTATATTCAGTTAAACTGTTGTGGTAATTCTTCTTCTTCTTCTTCTTATTATTATTATTATTTACCTTCATGCCTTAATTAGATCAATTAGACTGTTTGTATTCAGTAATAGTCTGGTCACTCTGAACAAGATCAAAATAAGATAAGGAATCGGGACGTGATTGGTTGATGAGCTGATGACGTCATTGTGTGCGTGACGTCATGAGTTTGGAATGCTAGGAATTTTTCTGGGTGACGTCACCATCTGTGTTTGTGTGTGACGTCACGTTTTTCGTTTTGTTCGCGTATGGAATTATGGGTGATGGTTAGAGATAAGGAATCGTGTCGTGATTGGTGGGACACTCTGAACAAGATCAAGATCAAGATAAGGTAATGAATCGTGACGTGGATGTATTGTTATCAGATGAAGATAAGTGACGTAATTGTTAGTTATAAATAAGTGACGTTATTGTTTTCAATGGAAAAGGAAGATATATTAGTGGATAATGATTCATGTTGTGATTGGTGGGACACTCTGAACAAAACAGGGTGAAAGGGGGAAGCGATGTCAGTGTTGGATGTGTGTGTGTTATGAGATGCAAATAAGTAAATGGTTTGCGTATGGTATTATGGGTAATGGATAGTGATAAGATAGAGTTGGGAGTGTTTGGAATTTCGGTGGGGGCCCCTTTCTGTCAGGAACATCACGTGGTGTGTTTGGGGAACATATGTCTGTGATATCACGTGGTGTTTTGGTTTGCCTATGGAATTGTGGACGATGTTTTTGAGATAAGATATCTTGGAATTTTCCCAGGATTACACACATCCGTCACTGTCGCCAAGTTTTGTCTTTGGACGTCTACAGATGACTGTACTAATTTTCCAATACAGTTTGGGGTATTTCTTTCCTGTTAAAAGACTATGGGAATTCTTAGAGTATAGTAGAGTCTAGTGGCGGCAGCATTTAGGATTTTCTGAATAATTTAATTATATGCTGGTGTCCCTCAAACACACACTTTTTTTCCATAGCTCATACATATTATATTCTATATGCATATTCTAAAGACTATGGGAATTCTGAGAGTATAGTAGAGTCTAGTGCTGGCAGTGTTTCAGTTTTTCTGAATAATTTAATTATATGCTGGTGTCCCTCAAACACACACTTTTTTCCCATAGCTCATACATATTATATTATATATTCATATTCTAAAGACTATGGGAATTCTTTCTAGAAATTCTAATGATAATTTAAATTACTTTACAATAACTTTTTGTATGTAGTCTAGAAATTCTAATGATAATTTCAATTTACTTACAGTCTTACCCGAATGTCTCTTCTTAATGCAAATAGATATTCCAAAATAGTTGAATTTTTATCCACAGCACAACACACAAAAACACAATTTTGAAAGAACGAAATTTCTGTAATAACCTGAAAAGCTATTTGACTTTTGTTCCCTTAGATTTTCTGTCAGTTTGGTACACCGTTAATTCCTTAGCATTGGGTCATACTATGTTTTTATTCCCAAGGTGGTGAGGGTAAGCTCAAGCTGTGTTTTCCTGACTAATATATCAGTCAGCAATCAGTAATTTCCCATCTCTCAATGCGGATTTTTTTTTTGATATGGTTCTTTTTTTCAAATGATTGGTTATTTTCTAATTTACTTTTAAAATTCAGTTAACTACATATTACAACCAGAATAACTGAGTAAAATAAATAAATAAACTGTATGTGAATTATATTCCCACACTGTTAATTTTCATTAGACTTGTTTGTAGATAACTGAATGACTCATATCCGGTCAGTCCTCGTTCAGAGATTGGGAACATTAGTTAGACATCTGTAAAATAAATAGTCACTTCTTTTCATAGACGTATCGCGGTTTCTTCAAAGGTAAAATTTTCCCAGGGTTGTGTATTACTCATGCTTTCTGATGTGACTAAATGTTTACACTAGTGTTGGGTAGCAAAGGTTTGCAATTTGACATCATGTGATCGATGAGAACTAAGTTATTCGAATCACTTCCCTTCATAGATGTATCACGGTATCTTCAAAGGTAAAATTTTCACCAGGGTTGTACATTATTCATGATTTCTGATGTGACTAATTGTTTTGAGGTGATACAGGAATTGATTACACTACTGTTGGGTAGCAAAGGTTTGCAATTTGACCTCATGTGATCAATGAGAACTAAGTTATTCGATGTCACATGTTGTCGTTATTGGTTTTCCATTGGTTCTGATTTTTTATAAAGAGACTAATAGGCTGGGTGCTTGTCTTTTTAATATTTGGAATATCTGTATGCATTCAGAAGTTCGTAATTCCAAAATGAGTTTTTCTGGAAAAAATGTAAGTTAATTTTATGTCATTTTTATGGCAATGTCATTAGAAAATATTAACATTATTTGAATTTTTTTTTAGTGACTACATTCGCGAATTTTGTCTATAAGGTTCATAAGGTAGTTTTTGCAATGCAAAATTAAAAATCATGTTCATGATTTTCAATCTGTTTTGTGTTATTAAGTGAAATCCCTATTGATTGGGAAAAGATATTGAAAGATATTTAGTAAAATTGTTAGTGAAAGCATCGCGTAGTGTGGAAATTAGAAAAACACATTATGATGAGTAACATTTATCTGAAATCTAGAAAGTATTTTTTTTAATGTGTGTTTTTGAGTGTTGATGTTTAGTAAATTGTGTCAGTGAAAGGATCACTTTCACTGTGTAAGTGAATTTCGATCGCTTAGTGTCGCAATTGCAAAAACACTTTATGATGAGTAACATTTATCTGAAATCTAGAGAGTAATTTTTTTTAAGGTCTAAGTTTTTAATATATAAGTTTATATGGTGATTTTGCAATGGCTGATTTTGCAAAATTAAAAACATGTTCATGAAAATACTTCAAATTGTTTTGTGTTTTGTGAAATGTCCATAAGTCATTTTTTATTTATTTTTATTTATTTAATTTTTTTGCTTGTTAGGGTTTTTGGGAAAGATTTTGAGGGCTGATGTTTAGTAAAATTGTGTTAGTGAAAGGATCACGTAGTGTCGCAATTGCAAAATCACTTTTTGATGATTAACATTTATTTATAAAAGATTTCTGAATCTAGAAAGTAATTTTAAATTTATTTTATAGTGATCGTCAGTCATTCGGTTTGTTAGTGGCAGCATTGTGCATAATCATGCACCAATTATTGTCGAAGTTGAATTAACAGATTAATCTGTAAGTGAATATGAACAAAAACACACAGGTCATGGCAGTAATCTATGTGTTTCAATTACTGGTGTGGCTGGAAGCTCTCGTGACCCCCACAATTATTACATTCTGAATGTAAAACTAAAAGCTCTTCTACCACTACTGACCCATCACTCTACAGGGATTTTTATACTGTTTCGTTGGGCCGATCACGTAATTCTATCAAATATCAAACTCGTCAAATGGAGTATCAAATTCGATTTCGTGATCTTGAACTCCTCCCACCACAATGTTTTTTTGAAATGTTTCGAGATGTGCTTAATGAGATCATTCAGCGTTTATCGAGTTTAGGAACTTTTTCTCACGTTAGGTTGGGCGTTAGTGCAACCAGTTTAGAAAGCAATATTAACCTACCATTCATGTTGCTTTTTGAATTAACTATCCAAAGGATAGTTGATGCATTTCATGCTGTCTCCCAATCGAAACATGAGTTTCTTTTGGCAAATGATCTTTCTATAGATGTCATACTTATCAATATAAGTAATAATGGTGGTAGCAGAACCAATGTAAAAAGAAGAACGTTCCTTAGCCTGGATGACTTTCTGAAAAAAAAAAACTGTTGTGGAAATTTCTAACAAAGACAATCTTTGCATGGCCCGAACACTTGTTCTGGGTCTTTCATCACACGTTAATGATGCCAAAACATACAGACAAGTGTGATTATGTTGTAAAAATTTATAAACAAAGAGGGCTTTAACTCTCCACAAAATTGCAGGGGTTCCAGTCATTTCTTGTGGTATTCAAGAGGCAGGTCTTTTTCAAAAGCATCTGATTGCGGAATACCAAATAGTAAAATTTTCGGCAGATGCTAATTTTTCTGTGGTGTTTCGGGGACCAAATGCAAATAAGCATATCTGTCTCTTATTTCGCTCTTCTCATTACGATTTTGTGCATAGTGTGTCAGCTCTGTGTGGGGGTATCTATTATTGCCCCAGTTGTTTGCAAACATTCTAAAATGCAATCGAATTGCAAATGCATAAATGCCTAAATGTATGCATTCACTGTCACACAAAAGCCAGTCATAGTGTGCAGGACCTTCTTTTGTGTGAGTGATGCAATAGATTTTTCTACGGCAATGACTGAATTTGCACATATAAAATAATATTTGTCCAAAAATCCATCGTTGCAGACAGTGTTTGGCTAGTCTCTCTACAGATAAAAGCCATGTCTGTCCACCTGAAAATTATTGCCGCCACTGCAAATCAGAGCACCAAAAATAGATAATCATCAAATAAGCAGGTTTCTATGATTTTTTTTGACACAGAAACTATTGCTAAAAATCATTGTCATGTTCCAATATTATGTATAGCTGATTTTGGTAGTCACGAACGTGAGTTCTGGGGTGAAAACTGTGTGGGGCAGTTCCTAGACGAGTTGTTTTCTGTCAAGAATATCATGAAAAGGGGACAAGATGGTAGGTCCTTCGGACTCTCAATCCAAAATACGAAAATGTTTGCGTGATTGCACACAATTTTCGTGGTTTTGACGGGTATTTTATTTTGGAATATCTTTTTGCAAACAATTTCCAACCCCGTGTAGTGTTTGACAAATCGAAGATACTTGCTATCTATTATGACACTTTAAACATCATATTTCTTGATAGTTTTTCCTACATCAGTGTCCCTCTAAGTAAACTACCAGCCATGTTCGATCTCCCAAAAGTTTGTAAGGGTTTCTTTCCTCATACATTTCACACATTCGATTCACTGGATTATCATGGAGTCATCCCCGAAAAATCCAGCCAGAATTTATGAACAAAGAAACTCGCACATAGTTTGAGACTTGGTACAAAAATCGACTAGACAGTGAATACAGATTGAAAATGTAACTTTTGGCTTATACGAAGGATGACGTGCGTGTTTTGCATGAGAGCTGCAACACGTTTTGCACTCTCTTCATACAGCTCACACAGATTGATCTCTTTCTCCATGACAATACAATCACAGGAGTATGTTTGTGAGTATTTCTCCAGAACTTTTTGAAACCTAACACTTTGGCCATACTTCCTGCTCGGGGTTAAATAGGGACAAACATGCAAAGTTGAAGGGCTTTGGCTTGGCTCAAATGGCAAGTGGGAGGGGGGAGTCCGCATCGGACCTTATTTTGTCGATGGGAAATGTGAAGCTTTTTATATGAATTCTACAGCTGCTTCCATCATGGGTGCCAAAAATGTTACAGACCAAGTACATTCCAACCATACAGAAACACAGACATGATTTCCCTTTTTAAGCAAACGAAGGATCGCAAAAACTATTTTCGTAGCAAAGGATTCGACGTGATCTCAATTTGGGAATGCCAATTTAATACAGAAATTTCTGAAAACAGCTATGAAAAACTTTATTGCTGCTCCTCTTAATATTCCAGATCCCATTTTACCTTGTAGTGCTCTGCATGGTGGCAGAACTGACTGCTACAAAATGTATCACAAAATTCAGTCATAGGAAATACCAGGTATTTCCTATGGGGCATCCCGAAGTAATTCTCAATAATTTCGACCATTCTCCTGGGGTATACTTTGGTATTTGCCATGCAAAAGTGGAAGCACCTACCAATCTCTTTTTACCGGTTTTGCCTATCACAGTGAACGAAAGATTAATCTTCCCCATGTGTGGAAAGTGTGCTTCAGAAATGGCCCCATTGTGCTCTCATATGGACTGATCTTTTACAGGTTTTTGGTGCACTCCAGAATTAGATTTAGCATGTGCTTACAGTTATAGTTTTAGAATTTTACGAGGTGTGGCATTTTTCTCAAATATTTGAAGATGAAGAAAACTTCTTTGCTCACTACATTGATACCTTTCTGAAGCTGAAACAGGAAGCATCTGAATGGCCTGAAGGTCAAAACCGACAGTCTTATCTGGATGAGTTTTTGCTAAGGGAAGGTGTTATGTTAAATAGTGAACACATTAGTAAAAATCCTGGTAAACGTTCACTTGCAAAGCTTTGTTTGAATTCCCTATGGGGAAGGCTTGGTATGAGAATGTTAAGAACTCAGAGCTAGGTGATTTCCTCTTATGAAGACCTCGTAGAACTATTTTTAGATAACAGTAAAGTTATCCAAGATGCCAAGTTAGTTTCAGAAGAGCAGATGATGATTGCCTACTCTCCAATTGAAGGCACTGAGCCTGAAAATAGGAAAGGGAATGCTACCATCTCCTCATTTGTAGCTGCCTACGGCAGGATAAAGTTATATGAGGTCATAGAATCTTTGCAAAGACGGCTTTTATACACAGATACCGATTCTGTCATTTTCAGTGAAAAACCGAGCGAATACTCACCGTCCACTGGTGAAGTATTCGCCCGGTATACCTTGGGAAGCTAGGCAACGAACTCGACGGTGACTTTATAGTTGAGTTTGTTACCACAGGCCCCAAATCTTATTCCTACAGAACGCAGGGGGGGGATAAGATTGTGACCAAATGCAAAGGCATTACTTTAAATTCTCGTGCGGCCACTGATATTAATCTGGAATCTACGACAGCTGCCGTAAGGGGTGAGCCACAAAACATCAAATTCCTGTACCATTTTCTGTCCATAGAGACAAATGGAGCTGTCAACTCAAAACAACCTCCGTAACAAAAAGATTTGGATACACTTTTGCAAAGCGCATAGCGTCAACAGACACACGCACTTTTCCCTATGGGTATTTTCAAGGATAATTCCTTACACTCACATACCCTATAAGCAAAAGATGCCATCTATGGGAGAGAAAACTAAATAACATTATACCTGGTAGGTAAAAATCCATGATTGTTTCCCAACACGATAATTTGCAGTGTCGCCCTTCTCTTGTGCAATTTTCACATCACTGTTATTGTCACTATTATTCCACAATAGCTTTTTTTCCCTTAGAATTTAAAAAAAAAATTCGTCTTCGTATGATTACATACGAAGGTGACTGTGATAAAAAAAATCTTGATAGGGAGATTTTTTTGATATTAAAACAAGTATCTATCTGGTTTTACATAATCTATGATTATATAAAATAATCACAGTCTAATTATGTTATCATTTTCGCTATGTTCATACATCCATTTACATGCATTATTTCCGGAGCTACTCAGGAAAAACAAAATTCTTGTTGTCTCTCATAGAACATTGTAATCAACTAATCAAACCACCACCGAAGCGAATCGTTTACTGTTACAGTGAAAATCAGAATAAATTAAAAACATTTACCAATATAGAATTCGCGAATGGTTTGAAGTTACCTGAATTTGATTCAAATGTGAGAAATTTACTCATAATCGATGATTTGGTTCACCAGGATAAGGATCACCAGGCTAAGGACCGCACGGAAATAGCTGATTTTTTCATAAAAGTTCACATCACCGTAAAGTGAACCTTTTATGAAATTCTGTAAAGTTTATTCTGTAAAGGTACACATTTTCGGACAATTTCTCTCAATAGCCATTATGTTATTACTTTTAAAAATCCCCGAGACTCTTTACAGTTTTCTCATTTAGCTTCCCAAGTATTTCCAGGACAAACGAACGTATTAGTTCAGATTTATAAAGATGCAACATGGACCCCACCCATATTTAATTTTAGACTTTAGACAGGAAACACCTGATATTTTACGCTTAAGGTCACAGATTTTGCCAATACAGTGTTTATCCCTGAATGGCTGATAGACTCAAACGCTATGAATATCTCATCAAGTACTTATCTCATTCCTCTCCCAAACAAGCAAATGATGCATTAAAACACTGCACTTAAAGCCAAATCACCACACTCTGTGAAATCTGCAAAAATGTTTTATCTAGAAATATTCCACTAAAACATAACCAGAAGTCACGCCTACGAAGGAAAAAAAAAATTATAAGAGCACTAAGTAACAAATTGCTTCCCTTCATTACTAGAAGAAAACTGGTTTTACAGCACGGGGGAGCACTGTTCCCATTATCAGGCAGTAGCATTGTTCCTTTATTGATTTCACTTATTAGGAAATGAATCATATGTTTAAAAAATTTACACTCCTCCAAACACCAGAGGAGCGTGAACTGTACATACATGATGAAATGAGTGCCATTTTAAAAATGAGAAATCAAAATCCAGATGAAAAAGTAAAAGCATATTTAGATGTTTTGCAGAAGTATTTAGGTTTGAAAAACCAATTGACTCACACAGAAGGAAAGCAACAGGAACATAGACTGTCACATCCAGAACCTACCCTGAACAAACCGAATACCCAGAACCATACTCGTCAAACATCAACATCAGCTAGTCCCAGTGAGGAAAATGCTTCCAGTCCACTCCCTTCCCGCAGGAGAGCTCGAAGAACGAGTACCAAATTCGTCTTTTTATCTCCCCGAAAGCTGCGTGAGAATAAGAAACTGGTGTGGAAAAAATGGTAAGTGAAAAAACAATTTTTTTTTAAATTTTTTTTTATTTTCAGTAAATGATCTGTAGCAGAATAAGTTACTACAATATCATTTAACCACAAATCCTTAGAATAACATTTGCTAATAATGTTTTGCATAGAAAGACCGCGACATCTCAATATTAAAAAATATACACAGTGCAAACCACACGCGACAGAATCATTAGCTTGTACAGGCACAATATTATAATGCCATATATTAGTGTTGATATAGAAAGTTAACAATATAGCTTTTGGGTGGACGACCGAAGCTATCGAAAAAATCACCGTTTTTGTCTTTGATATAGATAGCTTGCCAATGTTGTCCTGGCAACCAAGTCGGATCTGTGTTCACGACGAACATCGACTGTTGTTGTCTGATCGGATTTTGTGGCAATTCATCACGAGTACAAACTCCTAAACCCACTTTTCTTGCGGTGGGTTCTAACTCTAGTATGCTTACTAATTAGTCAGTGTTCATAGTCCAGTAACAGAACGATCCTTTGTTACAGATAACGTACACTCAAATTCTGCATAAAGAACCACTGTGATGTTTTCAGGAAGAGGTTGAGCAAATTTAACTTCGAGGCGCACACATCCTCTTCTTAACAGACTGGCATGGGGGGAAACGGCATTTTGATCTGGCGATAAGTCAAATCCATAGAGAACGTTTCCCTTTATGTATTCGTCAAAAGAAATGTCATTACCACAGTCTTTGTTCCATTTGCTTAGTGATGTTAACAGCGACATGTAACATCTGCTGTAATGCCTTTCTTTGAAGTTCGGAGTGAAAGGTTGTGAGGGATACTGAATACCGTCAGCTGTCACCACAAGAAAATTTAGATCGAAATGATGGAAACTAAATGGATTTCTGTTGAAAGTGCCATTAAATCCATCACTAGCGACCAGTCCAATAATTAATCTAGATGGTATTTCACCTAGATACAGATTGTCTCGTGTGGTATCTGACATACCCTTGGGAATCGAAAAATAAGACACTTGCACTCGATTGATGGGATATACCATGTTTGACTTGTCTAACACAGACAGGTGAGCCAGTTGAATCTTTGGGTTTATTTTGATTTTGCGGACAAAAAGTGTAGCCTCTTCAATTTGCACTTTAGCCTTAGCATCAGCATTTGCAGTCAGTAAACAAAATTCGGGAGAATTGTGAACCATACGAACACGAACAGAAACGTTGTTGATCAAGTACCGGTCTTGATGCATGATGTCAGCATGTATTCGCCCAAGCATCTCGACACTTTTCGATTGGTTAATTCGAGCTTGTCGTCTACGCATCCCACATTCACTTTTGGTAAACATATCACTACCATTAGCCACATCATCTTTAACAAATAGTTCATTTGTCAGTTGACCGTTTTTAGCATCTGTCATAATTTAGTAGGTTTTCAATATAAGCCCTATAAGGATATGTGTCTGACGCCACATTCACTAGTTTATCTTGGATAAAAAAGTCAATTTGACTGAACAAGGAATGGAAAAAATTATTCACAACACCAACTGAAGAATCTTCGATAGGTTTACCATCGTCAGTGATGCGCACACGAAAGCGTAGGTATGATTTTCTCAAACCCAAGTATTCTTCAGATGTACCTGGTATGCAAAACTCCACAGGACCTGCACTGTCAGTACTGGATATTGGTTGGTAGGTGACATAACTACTTCTTTCCACACACACATGTTGAAACGAGGGTGGGAAAAAAGATCTAACTCTGACATCATATCCTCAGCAAAAGATGTCATCTCGCTTGCGCTTTTTAGTATTCGTTTTTTTCTTCTTGCTTCCTTGACCTCTCTGAAGTAATCGGCTCTGAGCCTTTTCAGCAATGGTTTTCCCAGCTTCTGATGCTCTGTTTATAAAGGCTCGACGTACAAGTACCCCTTCCAATACATCTCCTATCATATGCTGACCGGCTTTTAAGGCCTGACGACCGACAAATCGAGCTGCAGGTTTTAAAAGTGGACTTAGAAAGGAGAATGCACTTCTGAAAATGTTACCTAATCCGTACCCACGCTGTATTGGGGGCCCTGTAAACATATGAGCCCCACCTGCCTGCAGTGTGTAATTTCTGAGATAATCAGTCATCCTTCACTTGTCGGAAGTGTAATTTAACTATTGTCTTGCCGCCACGAAAGTGGAACAACTCGCCGCTGTCAGAACGAATTTCAATACTAATTGACTGAAATGTTTGTTTTCGTAACGGATAATAATAAGGGTGAGCAAAAACGAAGGAACACTTGGTATTGCACTGAACAACTCGTAACAATGGTGCACGTGTATCACCAACTATCTGTTCTTGGATTACATCAGAATAAACAAAATATGCGGCTACACCCCTCTTTATATCAACTGGATATTTCCCTGTGATTGTACCTTTCAGTTTAACACCAATCTGATTAAAACCCAGTAGAAGGCCCAAACCTGAGGACTCCTTGGAAACAATAGGTTGTAATCTTTTGGGACTGTCAGAGAAATGGTGTTGTTTGGGTTCTTTTTTTCCAGTAATCACAGAACTCACATCAAACACTGCTTGAAGAAGTTCAGAGGGTGAATTGTAACTGCCATGGGGATTCTTGTACACTTTGTAAAATCCTTCCTTAGACTTTTCGAAAACTTGATTTCCTGTGATGTTGTTGTTGTCAATAGTGTTGACTCCTCCAACTCCGCGTATCATATGAAACTCATCGTAACCGGAATCGATGTTATTAAAATCTCCCGGAAGATGAATTTCGGCAAGAGCAACTTCCCCTTTACCTTTAAGTCTGATCTCGTGTGGTAATTCCACTTGAAATTTCGTTTGCGTGTTAGTAGGAAGCATTTTCATACTGGCTTTACTGGGTAGGGTTAAGTAAAACATCTTCGCTACGAACCACCCAAGAATTATACGATGAGGGATAACCGAGCCACATAACAAAATACTGAAGCTTTCCTTTCTGTTTGCGCTCTTTAAGTACTTGTTCGATTAGATACACGTCTGCCGGAAGTTCATTGGGTATACAGCCTTTTGCAGTTGAGGTTCATAGAAAGTTCCCTCGACTAACTCTCCGTCCCGACCGCGAACTCTATATACTACAGAGTTTCTATTAATAACCTGAGCAATAGTGAACAATTCTCGCGTCCAGTTATCCCCAAACCCATTTCTAAATTTGTGGGTATCATCAATTAAAAATACACTATTATCTATTTGAAATTTTGGTTTGGTAGTCTCCTCTTGGGTTCCGTACAAATATTTCCAAACACGATCCTCGTTGTGTAGGTTAACTTCCGAAGGAGCCATACCGTGTGTTGTGAGGTTATAAGTCTGTACAAGGGTCGGCAAAACTCAATATAACTTTTACTTTTAGTATAAGTCATCCATTTGTAGATCTTTGTTTTCAATGTTCTGATAAATCTTTCTGCAATGGGTGCTTTCATTTCTCTCCAGGTAGTGTAGAAATCAATATTATGGTTCTTAAACAATGCACGAACTTTCTTGTTGGAAAACTCTTTTCCTTGATCAGTATTTATATAATATGGCACTTCTTTAAAAATAGACTCGAAAGCATTAACAACAGCGTCTGCTGATTTCTTCTTCAGTGTTCGAACCCACGCAAATCGGGAAAAACAATCAATGCATAAAAGAAGGAAACACACGCCCCCATTCTCTTTTCCATGGGATGACATATCTGCCAAATCAGATTGAAAAGTGTGTAAAACTGTCGGGATTTTGATTTGATTCCGTTTAAACTTTCTTCTAATGGGTTTATGTCTCACATAAGTAGGCTGTGTTGCTAACTAACTTTTCACGGTTTCATGTGGCAAATTTGTATGTTTCTGTAAAGCTTTGATACTTCCAAAACTAACTACTGCATTAGGATTATAGTAATCTGCTAACTTTTCCATCACTAACAATAAGTTTTTTTCTTTGCAGGTGAAAATCAAGAACTATCGCAAAGGTGGCAGATGTTTGTTATGATAGCAGTACTATTTATACTTATGTATTTTGAACTGTCTATTCTCATATGGGAAGCAGTATCAAAATCACCCAATCGCACATGTCTCATCAAAGAAATGTTACGACCAGAAAAACACCACATGCATTGGTGATATCTGTAAATTCTTATTTCTGCATATTACATTGTAAATAATATCTGTGAAATAAAATATGTAAACTTAAATGAACAAAATGTTGTCGTTGACGTGTTATGCAATTTAAGTAAGATCATTTTTTGAAATCACAGTGAATTCACACACAATTTATTTATTTATTGAATTTTAAGATATTAAATTTTAGACATATCAAAATATTTCGATCAGTTATGAATAAAATATGAATTAGAATATGAATATAGAATAAAATATAGATGAGGTATGAAAAAAAAAAGTGTGTGTTTGAGGGACACCAGCATATAATTAAATTATTCAGAAAATCCTAAACGCTGCCGCCACTACACTCTACTATACTCTAAGAATTCGCATAGTCTTTTAATAGGAAAGAAATACCCCAAACTGTATTGGAAAATTAGTACTGTCATCTATAGACGTTCAAAGACAAAATTTGACGACAATGACGGATGTGTGTCACCCTGGGAAAATTCCAAGATATCTTATCTCAAAAACATCGCCCACAATTCCATAGGCAAACCAAAACACCACGTGATATCACAGAGACATATATTCCCCAAACACACCATGTGATGTCCCTGACAAAAAGGGGGCCCCCACCAAAATTCCAAACATCCCCAACTCTATCTTATCACTATCCATCACCCATAATACCATACGCAAACCATTTACTTATTTACATCTCATAACACACACACATCCACGACACTGACATCGCTTCCCCCATTCACCCTACCCCTGCTTTGTTCAGAGTGTCCCACCAATCACAACACGAATCATTATCCACTAATACATCTTCCTTTTCCATTCAAAATAATAACGTCACTTATTTACAACTAACAAATTAGGTCACTTATCTTCATCTGATAACAACACACATCCACGTCACGATTCCTTATCTTATCTTGATCTTGTTCAGAGTGTCCCACCAATCACAACACGGTTCCTTATCTCTAACCATCACCCATAATTCCATACGTAAACAAAACAAACAACGTGACGTCACACACACAGATGGTCCCCAGAAAAATTCGCAAGACCTATAATAACACACATCCACGTCACGATTCCTTATCTTATCTTGATCTTATCAGAAGTTCCCCACCAATCACGATATGAATCTTTATCCACTAATATATCTTCCTTTTCCATTCAAAACAATAACGTCACTTATTTACAACTAACAAATTACGTCACTTATCTTCATCTGATAACAATACATCCACGTCTCGATTCTTTATCTTATCTTAATCTTGATCTTGTTCAGAGTGTCCCACCAATCGACACGGTTCCTTATCTCTAACCATCACCCATAATTCCATACGTAAACAAAACAAACAACGTGACGTCACACACACAGATGGTTCCCAGAAAAATTCCTAACATTCCAAACTCATGACGTCACGCGCACAATGACATCATCAGCTCAACAACCAATCACGTCACGATTCCTTATCTTATCTTGATATTGATCTTGTTCAGAGTGACCGGACTACTACTGTATTCATACTTCATGCTGTTGCTGGATGCCAATATGGAATGGAATAGCTACAGAAATAATCCGAAAGAAACTTTGGATAACAGCGAGTAAGCTATATCGATTAAGACGACATCCATAAAAACACCTATAGCAATGTATGCATGTTGTGTGGACTGCAAACTAAAAAAATTATAAAGCTGATCTTTTGGGAACAAAGATGATATCAGCTTTATCCACACTACAATATATATATATATATATATATATATATATATATATATAATCACACGGAAAAGCCATATAGATCTTCTATGTTCTAGTCATGTTAAACAAACTACCTTGTGCGTGTATGTTTCTACGGTGTTGTGATAAATACCAAATCCATTAAGTAATTGTCAATCTACTTATAACACAGCAACAAACCAATTAACAATAAGTAACTGCTGTCATCCTCAGTTAATCTAAACACCAGTCACAAGGATGCAAGCTTCTTGCATCCTTGCATCACACCTCAATCGGAATAATTATAAAGGAAATTATAATAATTATTATTACTAGTAGTAGCACCAATAATAATAATAATAATAATAGATCCTTCGTGGCGAAGTCGGTAAAGACGGTGCCCTTTGGTCGGAGAAACTTGGGTGAAGAACATTTATGGACAAGCCAGCCAAAGGAATCAACACAATTTACAGATATAATAATAACTTTTGCAGATTAATGGAAAGAACTTGACATTGTCAGCATCCAGGAATGCGTTAGCAGAGCTAATCTCAGATGGTATGGTCACTTAAATAGAATGGGAGAGAAAAGATTAGCAAAACAAGTGTTCTCTGCCAGGTTGGCAGGAAAACGACCCAGAGGAAGACCAAGATATAGGTGGATTGATACGGTACAAAGTGCCTTAGACGATAGAAATATAAGATCTGATAATGTTGGAGTCTTGACAAGTAACAGACTGATTTGGAGGAAAATTGTAGATAGGAAGTTAGTAATGATGTAATTTTTTCATGTAGTACTGTCATATCCTGTACACCCCTTGAGGGTACATGGCAGGAATTTGATGATGATGATGATGCAGATTAATGGCTATATCATAGCAATAATGAAGTTTCTATGAAACTAAGTTTCTTTCCATTGATAAGCTAGTGAGTCTAATTGAGGGGTATTCGATGAGATTCTTCTTAATATTATTAAGCCAAGCAAGAAAAAACAGTTCTTCACTTGAAATCTACACTTGAGGGCATCTTTTTAGTAAGGCAGTTACGTTTTAATTTCTTTTTAAGATGAGGTATATGATTGAAGAAACTATGTAAGAAGGTTGCAATGACATGAAAAACAGTAAAATCAACATAGAAGATGAAACTGGGTGTGGAAAGAGACAAAAAAAAAAAAAAATCCAAAAATTCATACCTATCTCATATTATAATAAGAAATACTCTACTCAAATCTGTTACTGATTATGTGGAATTATAAGAAAAAAAAAACATTTATGTTTATTCAGTGGGTTCCGCTTATTATTACACAAAGCACTTGTTTTACGGATATTAAAAAAATATTCAGAATAAAATGGATTTAGAAAATATTCTAAGTTTTCGATTTAAGTTAGAACAAGAAATGGAAATAGAATGCAAGTGATATTGCGTTTCATTTATTTATATATTTATTTTATTTTATTTTTTTAACAAAAGCATTATTGATATTGGGTACCGAAGTCTTTAATCGAATAATGTTCCTCAACGCTCTTTCAGGTTTTAGTAATATTCTGCCTTCAGCATCTAAAGGATTATATTTTCATTATTTTCCTGGTCGCTCATATAACTCTTTTCTCTTTAGGTTTATGTTTAATTATTTCGTTTGGAACTCTTCTGTTTTCCAGTAGTCCATGTTCTCCCCAATTCTTTTGATATTTTATTCTGATTCATTTCTTATTTCATCGCATTCTCTTCCTTCTCGTACATGCTTTAACTATTCTAAGAAATTTCATTTCAACGGATTGCATTCCGCTTTCGTCCTAAGTTCTCTCTAATCGACTTTCTGAAACATATAATATTGTCGATATTGACATGACCTTATAAAATTTTGTTTCCTTTCTTGTTTAGCTTCTGTTCGTTTTACAGAATGAAGGATTGCATGGAAACAGTGTAATTTATTATCTACATCATGATCAGTATCAAATGTAATATACTGAAAATGTATTGCTTGTTCTAGGACCCGAGTTTCAGTTACTCAAATGCATTCAATTCAGTTCAAAATAGTTTTATTATTATTATTAAAACCTCAATGGAGTCAAAAGACTCATCGCGGGAGGTTCCCACTGTTACACACACAGTTTATCATACAGCGCCTCAAATATGTTCGCTGTCTCCGCGCTCATTACACTCTCTGGCAATGCATTCCAATCACTCACCACTCTCCATGCAAAACAATTGCTCCTCCAGTTGCTTACACTCTCCTTAAACAGCTTCCTGGGATGACTTCTTGTTCTCTCCCTATCTTCACTCATCCTATGCAAAACTTCCCCACATTAATCTGGTAAGAACCTCTTAACAGCTTATATGTTTCGATCATATCCCATATCTTCCTCCTCCTAACATCGATTTCTGCAAATTGCATTTTCTCAATCTGTCTTCATACTAAACATTCCAGAGACCAGAAATTACCTTACTCAATCGCCTCTGAACCTTTTAATCAAATACTCTTGAATGAGCCATGTTATACACTTCCTTCAGTTAATGAAAAGCAGTGAAGGGGAGAAAAAAAAAAACAACTTACATTTTCGGTGTGAAATGGCATCCCTTCCTCAAGTTCAAGATTCCTTAAATAGTCATCCGAAAACTGAATTTTTCGTAGTTCTCAAACATTTTTAAATATCTGAAGAGCAATCCTATCCATTAATAAAAATCAAATATATATACAGTAAGTAGATAAAATTCTGTCTTTTTAAGTAGAGCAATAAAAAGAAGACTCATTGCGAAGTTTTGTATTTTTGTAAGCTCTTGAACATTTCCAAAACTTTAAATAGTTTTAAAGACAAACTTTGTTTGCCAACTGGGTATAAAATAATAATGGATATTTATTATTCGTTTCTTTTAACAAAGTTTACTGGCAAATGGATGTTTATTTTACATTCATTTTTTTGATTTATCTTTTATAGTGAGATTTTTTTAAAAATATAATTAGAAAATATATGGGGAAACTTCTTTTAAAATAGTCCAAGTATTAGTAAAGACTGCCAGCTCAACAATAGTGTAATTGTTTATGTTACACAATAAACGCATAAAAAAGATATTCAACTAAGAAATTATCTTTGCCATCTACTTCCAGCGTGAATAAGGACATCTTGTAATCCTATCCGTCTCTTCTAAATTAATAGTATGCAACCACATAGTTGGTAAAAACTCTTTGGTCTTCTCTCTCTCTCTATGTTCACTGGGCATCTACAGATGCCGTATGGTCACTCCGATGCGCGGTGATGTGCCACACCAGGCCTCGCCATGTAGTCCTGTTGTTTGCTTTTCTGGTAGCCTCAACTCTCTGAAGATCAGTCACTCCACACACACCATCCATCCATCTCACTGATGGTCTACCCCTTCCTCTTTTTCCAGGAACTATACCTTCTATTACTGTTCTCAGAAGTCCCCCTTTCATCCTTTCTATGTGTCCAAAATATTTTAACTTTCTTCTGTCAATATCCTTAAGGAGACTTAAAGTTCTACTGATCTTTTCAAACTCCCATTCATTTGTACGTCTTTCAATATCCTCAACCGCCTTCTGTAACATCACATATCAAAAGCAGACATCCGTTTCTTATCTGACTTCTTTATTCCAAATCTCACATCCATAAGTTGCTGTTGAAAAACAACTGCATCAAAAATCCTCAACTGTGTTCCCATGTTTTAGCCAATCCTAACCTTTTTCTGACGTCTTCTGAACAGCAATTAGAAATGATAATATGTGAGACTGATTTTCATTTAGTTAGTTAGAAAGGTCGCTCACATTAGAATTCAGAGATACGTCAGTCGTTGGTGCACAGCACCAGATGGGAATCCTTCATGGACAACATGCAGTTTTTGTCATCAAACAGATGGAGAACCTGAAAATTATCGTGTACCTATACGATCATCCATGAGCTCGTTTTGGTAGGTGTTATGCATTGTAAGTGACGCTGGTGGACTTGATTATCAAGGGATCTTTCTTGGTCTGTGTTGCACTGAAAATTTCTATTTTAAATTACACTCACTGTTCTCTTATTTTCAAAACTTATTTTATAATGTACGTTAAGAAGTGTAATCAGAAATTCAATTTTCTAATTGAATTATTCTAGAAAGAATAATTCAATTAGAATCACCTATAATATTCGTAATCAGCAATTTCAGGAATTCGTAATCACATGATTGGCCGAATGATTAGCGTATTCGCTCTCTCACAAGTAAGCTGCGTGTTCGAATCCTGCTGTAGGCGTGAATTTTTGTGAATGTGTTAGAGGTGAATTTTCTCATCCTGAATTGGCTTTGAAAAAATTCCACGTCTAGTTTCTAGAGCAGCATTTCTGGACTATGATAAAAAAAAACCAATAACAACCGAAAAAAATCCGAGACCACTAACCGTACGTTCGTGAGTTGAGTCATAAAAAAAAGGCGTTTTTTTCTGCAGTATTCAATTAAAAGCATAATTGTAAGCAATATAACTTGTTACATCTAATTATTTTCTTTAAACGTGAAGCGAATATAGAGATTAGAGAATGAAACTAATTCATTGCCGCCAAGTAAAAATGTTACGCTCTCTCTCTCTCTCTCTCTCTCTCCAATTTTCCTCTCTGATAATATAAACTTTTTTTCACAATTACTTCTACGTGAAGCCAGAGCAAGCAAATGCCATTCACAAGTACAAAAGTCTAACGTTAGAGCAAAACTATTTTAGCAAGAAGCAATAGGAAGGACCATAAAAATAAATAAAAAAGTACTTTGTCCTATTAGAACCAAGGCCAAAGTACCTTTGTATTATTTTAACCATAACAACTCAAAACAACCATAACTAACACGTCTACAATACCAAGAAAGAAAGAAAAAATACTCAGTTGTTTTCTTTAACTTGTTTTTAAATTCATGACAAGAAGAGTAATCATAAAAAAGGGTCTATAATTAATTTATCGCGACTAATATCAATTTTTTTTTATCAGACTGTCATCAGTAATTAGAAACATTCCTATGTCAAAGAGACAATTTTTGTTACAAGGAAATGACACCATGGTCTGGACATTTTATTCACCATTATTAAAATATCGAACTGCAAGAGTGCACCTGTCATACGAAAAATCCAATGAAAAACTGTAGTGAGAAAAGTGAAGTAAAAAATGTAGTTTGAAAAAATGCTGTCTTTCGTGTCAGTATATTTCGTGGTTTTAATGGTTAAAACTGAGTGACCTGGTACTGCTATTAAACCAGTCCTAGAGAAAAGTCGACGAACTTGTTTGAGCCTATTGAATTAAATGTGACATAAACGATCATGCTTTCCATTAGTTCTGCAAGTTTTTTTTTTTTAAATGTTTGTAGAATCAAAGATCCCCACAGTGTGAAGAATTACTTTAAATTCACTTCGTAGATTAACACGTATTATTCACAAGAATTTCGTGATCGGAATTCTGTTAATGCTTTCAATTAAATTTGAAAGGAAAAAAAATTAAAACTAAATGAATGAATTTATGTTGTTAAAGAATTTAAGTTCTAAGAATGTAGTAAAATATAAGTTGTATTAAAATAGACAACGAATGCGAAGCAATATGTTCTGGCACTTAAGACGTATCAGCGATCAACAAAAGTCACTGCATAGTCCAAGCATATTTGCCACTCATAATGCACGCATCAAAATTAGATACTATTTACACATTAGGCTAGGTTACTTGGAATTATGATCTGTTAACTGCGTGTTCTCCAGCTAATGTGCGTGCTTCTTTTGTAAGATGATAAATCCGAGTTTCTGAGAGGAAGGAAAAATATTTCATTCGAGTAAAGATTTCTGTTCATAAACTTCCAATGACAGGGAATATTACATACCAAATTATACTATAAAGCTAATAAACAATAAATAATACTAGAAAACACGATAGATATTAAGGAAGCAGAGCATTACTTGAAGAGTCCTTTCACTTTCTTGTCACATGGCTAGCGATCACCTATAAGGTGATCGCTAGCCTATAAAGTGATCACCTACTGTTTGTGAAAATGTACCGTAAATGCTTCCTTCCTATGCTATCCCCTCAGTCATACAGCTGGTGGGGGGTAGCTATATGCAAACATAGTAGGGAGATGATTATGAGAAAGGTGGTTTCCCGTTGCCTTCCTTCCCGTACTATATTTTATGACTGTAGCCGTGCGTGTTCACGGGACCGGTTTGCCTCTTTGAGGGATGAAAAACTCGATTTACTTGGAGAAAAAAAACCTCCACCACCGTATGAGACTGATTAACTCACCTTTAGTGGAAAGAGACCAGATAAAGGTTCCTCACGTCATTGAGGTCTAATACTGACTGAGCTACGGAGTCTCCGTAAATGCTTATGTTCAAATATTTTTTGAGACGGCTTGGTTAGTAAAGCTGATTATTCAATTTTTTTACAGAATTTTTACGCCTAAACCAAACTTCGAATAGCATTTAAAAGGTGAGCGTATACGTAACAACTAATGCAATCATCTCTTGCTACTTTTTCGTCAAAGGAGAGAGAGAAAAAAAAAACGTTTTAAGGGTGTACATTGTTGTACTTACATACATTACCGCAAGATTAAACTTCAGGTAATTACTGTAATTTTGGAGATAATTGTGTCACTGTTTCATTTTCTGCAACTGCTCCATCATGTTCTTAAAAGTAAAATATAATTATTATTTTTTTTAAGGAGTAATCACAGTTTCCCTACATGAGCATAACTATAATGAAGTACGTCATAATGACTTTACTGCCATAATGCTCGTTAACAGAGAAGGTACATCTTAACGAACTGAATTTGATCTGCTAGAGATATATTAAGAGAATTCTAAATCTTGTTCGTTTCTATTCAAACAAAAAATTATCCTGACTTTAAGGTGGATTTAAAGATAAAATAAAAACTAGAAGAAAAAGCATTTTCATATATACCGCCTATGCTATAATAAGTTATGCAATAAAACATTTCGACGCAAACAATAAACGAAATATGCATTTCATATTTTTATTGAAAGAGGAAAAAATGGATTGATTTTATTAGTAAAGAGATCTTTATTAGGATATCTTCCTCGAGATGGACTTGAGGACTTTATAACATTAAGTTACACAAATTATCTAAATAGTCTAATTTTCTTTTCTAGACACTGCAAACCATTGTCAAACCATGTGGAACAGCAAAGTATATACAGTATAAAAGGCAAGGGATAAATTTTCTCATCAGTGAGTTCGTGTAATTACAGCACAATCAGAGTACTCCAATCCATTATCGCTGGTGTCATTGAAAGATGGGAACACACGATGGTTAAAGAAACAAGAGAAAAACAGACATCACAAATTAAATGACTTGGCATAGGAGAGACTGAAAAGGGTTGTGTATTTTTCTCTTTTCGTGAATCCAATGGTTCTCTCATCAAGAATTCACGGCGTCTATAGCTGTGGCGGTTTGTGGCCGAGCATTTCCATACTGAAGTCTATGCTTCAGCTTATAGAGACACGAATCAGAAGACATTCTTCAAATCAGATGGACATGTTTAAGTATGACTGATGTAAGGAAAGATATATTTAAAGACACATATCGTCTCCTCAGTGTGGTTGTGGGATTGTGGTGTGTGATTCTATCCTGATTTGGATTGCGACAGCTTGTTATATCCAGCATGCACACGAAACTGAAATTCTATTGGTTTTCTCTTAACATACATAACAGTGGGCTACAACTTCATATCTAGAAGAAAAAAATTCCATGAATTCATAAACATTATAGCAGGTTAAATTCTGTGGAATTTTGTTGATAACGTAATATATTGTTCACTTCGAGAAAATCGCTGGATTTCGGACTCTTTGGAGATGTCACGTAATAATAATAATAATAATGTAAGGAAATTTTGATGTTTCCATATTAGAATTTCAACATGAAATAAATAAAAACAGAATATGCATTTTAGTACACACAACTTTCATAGACATTTCATTCATGTGATGAGCAGCCGTTGATTTGCATAATTTTCTCCAGCAATTTGGATACAACAATATCTGATAACGATTAGCACAGAAAATGATTAAACAACTTGAAATACTGGAAGACGTTTTCAAAAGAGGTCATGGTAAAATAATTAAATTAGATACAAAAGCTCAGTTCCATTTGTTATAAATAAATAAAATATATTAATTTAATTTAATTTAATAATACAATACAATAAAAGTTTAAAAAATCTGAAATCCATAGGAAATATTTCATTATTCATGAGCATGTTTCATTATATGCGAGTCATAGCATGTTTATTCTCTATTAAATTAAATGATTACACTCAAAGTTTCTTTCTAAATCTACTGCCTATCACATGAGGAAGTATTTACTCCATTCAAAAAACACATGGTATAAGTTGAACTAAACCTATTGTAGGTGGTGGTCAATGTAGGATAGCTTTGTTACATAAGGAATTACAGTTAGCAGCATTCTTAATGGAGTCTGGGGGGGGGGTGATAAACCTACTCCCTGGAATAATTTATTTTAGCCTGTATAAGCGCAGCATGTCTTAGATAAAACTAAGTAAGAAAAACGGAAAAAACACATATGAAATCACTGTTTGACGTAGCTTCTTTATGCAAGAGAGTGTCGTAATCGGCTCTAATACAAATATATTGTGCAGCGCAGTACATTTAATTGCCTTTGTTATGTAGTGACCTCCAGTTCATTCATTTGTTCATAAAAATTGCTCTTTAATGATTGTGCAATGCGATATTTCTTGTGGTAATGGTAACGAGGATTAACTGTTCTCAAAACCTCAGCTAACTAGTTCCAGTTTTACATATTAATTTGAAACTGTTCACATACCCCCACCTCAACTCCACACAGAATGCAAGAGTGAAATAAATAATCATATTACGAAAGACTTTTCATGACTAAAACTATTATTCACATCAATAAATACTATCAAGTGAAATATATGAAAGCCTACCTTACAATATACACAAAAAATTAAGTAAGAAGCAAATATTACTCCGATATTTCGATTACACAAATGATCGTAAAAATTACGAAATGATCGTAAACATTCTAATGTTTACGATCATTTCGACATATCCTTAGCTCCTCGGTCTAAGAACAGCACTTGATACTCTTGAGGAACTTCAAATGTACCTGTGAAACTCGCTAGTAATAATTATGTCAATAAAAGCGTGATGCAAACTATCCCACTATCCTTATAAGAATGGCTTAATGTGTATTCCATTTAAACTCTCCTTCCTCCTCAAAAGTTCCATACCGCATTTTATCATTTACATTCTTTAAACACTGCAACTTTCATTTTTATGTTGAAAACAATGACGTCCATTTTTCCCATTTATTTTGTAAATCTTATAGCAACCAGTTACTTTTTTTTCTATTCACACCAAAACGCTCTGTGCATAAAAGGGTTGTCTTTAGCAAAAAAACATATATTTTCCCCTCTTCAATACAGTAACACTTTTCAGCTAGCGCTTAAATATTTCTGTAACTTATTTTTGCACATTTTCATACCAATCACCCACCTGAAATATGATAAGATGGAAAAACGAATTCTTTCCTAAGGACTTTTACTTAAGACAGTGAGGACAGTTCGCACTTTATTTCGTTCTTTCCAGGAACGTTTACCGAAAATCACTGAAATCTGGGCACATATATTTCTGGATGTTCACCCTGATAGCTGATTCGGGTTGTGGTCAATGCATAATAAATCCTAAGATTTGGCAATATCAGGGATGTCGGTCACATCCCTCCCCACTTCCTTCCATTCCTTAGTTGGGGTGTGGTATCGAAATCCCTGCTGATGGTGGGCGATATTTTGTGTCCTGTCACAGGTGTGGTCAGACAACAGTGACAATTTAAACGACACTACACCCGAAATATCAATGGTGGGCGGAGCGGAAGTTTGCTGTACAAGAACTTCCAACAATCATAGTTTGAGTTGATACAAATGAAAAGAAAAAAAAAAGGATTAATGTTGGATGAAAAGCTGATCAGATCAGATATTTTGGGATTAGGATTATACAGCAGATCTGAATGAAATAATAATAAAAATAATAAAAAGTAAATTGCAACTTAAAGAACGGGAAAATAAGGTTAAACAGCAATCAATTCGTGTGTAAAAGGCAGTAAGAAAAATATTTGAAAATTCCAAAAACAAGAAAAAGAAAGAAAGAAAAATTATGCATATTTTGATGAAAATGAAAATATATAACAAAAAGGCAAGTAAAATCTAGTTGACGTTACTCATTAAATATGTTTCAAATCGATAAATAACTTTGAATTCAGGAGCTAGCACAAATTTTGATAACATAAAATAATCGAATAAGTCGAGACTCGTGAATGAATTGAAATACTTGCTTTAAATTTGTTAACATATGAATACCACAGATAATTAATGTACATTGAGGTGGTTTTAAAGAACAATCAGCACAGCAGCATCAGAGAAAACTGCAGATTTTGTTAACGCTGATTTCAAAAATGCACTACTACCGTGAAAAAAAAGTGGAAAATCGGGTAAGAATCTCATCAACATTAGTTTTTAAAATTCTTGTAGATTATACTTTTTAGGCAACATATGCAGGGAGAGAGAGAGATTGTTTTGAAGAGCAGCAGAATGGAGAATATATGAAATGGAAACGATTCTTTGTTCTGCAAGTTTGGAATCGAACTATGAATGGATGATGCCTGGTTGCTAGAATTCTTAACAGGCCTAAACGAAATATTACAATATCGGTTTTAATGAATAACAGTTAAATAAACATCACATAACGAAAAATAAAAAGTAAGAACAGACTTTCATTCTTTCGTTATCTTTCTAACCATTTAAAAAAAAAAAAAACGGTCACAGTTAAGACGGATTTCTCTGAGACTAAAGCCGCACACAAGTAGACTGGTGTCCAAAACCTAAGGACGAACTATTTCTGAATCTTACAACCGCAAATTCAGATGAATAAGCTTGTGGAAATTTAAATAACTGACGATTTTGAGTAGAGCGCAGGTACGCATTCACATTTTTGAATCGTGTACCCGCGCTAAGGGGTTACGTGGTAGCACTGAACAGAATAAAAGGCAAAAGGCTGCGCTAAGCAAATTGTGTTTGAAGGAAGGTCTTTCAGTAAAGGAATAAAGTTTCAAACTTTGAAGTCTTGAAATGTCTCAAAGACATCGTCTAGATTCTAGATGATTTCACGCGGGGAAGAATTATTAGAAAGCTAGAAGAAGGCCGCCGAATTGCCAGAGAGTTTGGAATCTTACATAGTATTGTATCTAGGCTCTGGGCAGCGCTTCAAACCAACGAAATGTGTTCCAGACGATTACTAGGAGGGCACCCTCGCTCTACCACGAAGCATAAACACAGGTTTTTGGTTACAACAGCAAAATGTAATCGCCGCACCACGGCAGGTCATCTTGCAAGTCAGCTCCATTCAAGCACTCTCTGTACATGATGTACTCATTAATGTACTCTTTACAGATGACAGTTGTTTTAGTCTTTCCTCCGAATCTAGACGCCAATTGATCTGGCGTGAAAGTGGAATTGCTTACCTTTGCTAGAATGTTCTTGAAAGGGATAGATACGGCGATGCTGGGATCATGGTGTGGGGAGGCATTATGCTTAATGAACGTACCGAGCTACAAGTGCTGAAAAAAGGGATTATGACTGGTGAATGATAATGCAACAAAGCTCTTCAACGTCCTTTGTTCCGTGGAGCTGTAGGAGAAGAATTCGTTTTCATGGATGACAATGCCAAACCACATTGTACACGAACAGTGGAGATACTGCTGGAGACCGAGGATATTAATCGAATCGAGTGGCCAGCACGCTCCCCAGATCTCAATCCCATGGATCGTTTGAGAAGCAATAGGAAGATGCAGTGCTGCTCGAAAGTCCCCTCCAGAAAATAAACAAGGCCTTATCCTTGCTCTGAAGGAGGAGTGGGCCAGTCTGCCTCAAGAACTCCTGAATCACTTGGCGCCAAACATAGTACGACGTTGTGAGAGCTGCATCGCAGTTTGGGTGGGCATATTCATACTGAAATGTCTCTGTGCATAGTTTTCTGTAAACACTGTACATTAATTCCTTAATTAAGTCCTTCGGAAATTTGTAACTTTTGCTAAAATGTATTGCAATTGAATTTGTACGAAATTAATAACATATTTTTGGTGTAATATAATTTATTATTATGCTAGCAATAAATTCATGTCCACATATGGCTGTAGTCATGAAACTTTTTTCATATGCAGAAAAAACGTAGTTTGTCCTTAGTTTTTGGTCACCAGTGTAGTAGTATACTTCTTATTCAATATGTAGGAACTTATCAATAACGGTTCAGAATAGAGAAATGAGAAGGATGATCGCCATTCCTAGAAGAAAACAAAACAAAACAAAACAAAAAAATATTGTAAATTTTTGGCTAAATTGAAAACTTAATCCTTCTATAGATTTCAGTTGGGATAATTTTTTATTGTAAATAAATAAAAATCAGGATGATTTGTATTAATAAAATAAAACAATGTCAAAAAAATGTAACAAATATTTGTCCCTCCTAACTAAAATGTCAGTCGTGTCGTACTTCTCAGACCTCGTCTGGTTCAGCCCCAGAGTACTATTCATCCCCTGGATAGCTGAAATGATAGAAAAACAATGGAGTTAGGGATAAGAATATGGGATTTTCATCAGGCCATAAAAACACCTGGTAGGGCTTGGCTAGCTTAAGAAATGTTAAAATAAGATATGACAAGATGAAACTTTTGCTCCACAGATGTATGACTTTCAAGTCCTTAAACTGGAAATGTAGCAAACTAAATTGGACGTTGAACTGTTTAATGTCAAGAAGGTATATTTCGCATACTTGCATTGCGGAAGTTTAGTTAAGAAATAAGAATTTGAGCAAACTTCAGATAATTAGGGAATATTCATTTATGACAATGTTTCCCAAATTGGGGTATGTACTACCCGATGGGTACGTGAAAGTTCTTTATATGATACGAGGCCTTTTGTCCATTTGCCGTATTGTCACAGTGTGGGTCTATTCTATAACTTTTTTTTTTTAATTAAAAATCTACAGGACGTTTTAAACAAAATGCGTTTTTTGGCATCTATCGAGTGACCTCCGTTAGGGACGCGTCTGGTTGATGGCACGATCGCCTTTCAATTGCGTTCTGACTATTAGAACTTGCTTTAGATGACATTCCCAAAACTAAATACGATCAGAATAGACTAATGTCATTGTGGCTACACATTAATAATGAATATCTAGTTTTGTCGGAAAAAGCTATGAAGTAATATCTTCTGCCATTTCCTAGTTAAGTTCTTCTGCATGTCTGGACCTCTTTTTTCTTTTCTCTTTTTTTTTTTTTTTGTATTAAAAAAACGGCTTCTTGACGTGAACCGGCATTTATGGTTAAAAATAACAAATGCAGAACCGGATTTCACCAAAATACCTCCTCCCAACAGGAACAATTTCATTCGTCTCATTAAACGTTTATTATTATTATTATTATTGAAAATTTAACTTTCACAATTTTTGTTGTTAATGTAAGTCCAGTGGATTCATATAACTAAAATGTATTTAATAATTAAAAATATTATTTCACACGTTTATAATTTATTTATTATAACAAACAACAAATATTTATTTATTGCAACAGATTTATTATAACGCAAATGTTAAGAAATAAATACCTTTATAATTATTCGTGTTTGAATAAAATATTATTATAGCTTATCCCATATTGCCTTTTCCTGAGAGGAGGATATGCCGATGTTATTAAAATATTTAAAGGAGTACCCAAATACTGAAAGTTTGGCAAATACTGATGTATGGTATGCAAAAATGAATATAATTCTGATGAAGTCAGAAAGCATAAGACGATTTTTTTTGACTATTTCCTTCAGCAGTGAGTTCTCCAAATCATACTTGTTAATTCATTAAACTAGAAAGCGGAACTTTCAGGAGCTAAATATGACGACTACTTAAACCAGATAAGTCACTCCTCTAACAGTGGGGTGGGTTAAAACGCGGAAGCAGTTCTTGTGACAAGGGAGGGTATGGCTAGTCTTGATTGGCAGAGGAGGAAAACATGTTTCTGTGGTGGTAGTGTGTTGGCCCTGTGGCTGGAAAACTACGCTTTGACTTTCTAAAGTATTTTAAACTCACTCAAAGAGAGAGCGAGAGAGAGAGATTTGCCTGTTTTGTGGATTATGCTTAGTGAGTCGAGATAAGTAAGATAACAAGACTCTCGAAAGATATTCCAGTAACGTTTTTCATGTAATTAATCAGTAAGAATATTACAAGCGAATCCCCTTGGCATATCTGTATAGTTCGGCGAAAACTTAATGAAAAATAGCGTGCTGCTTACCTCTAATATACTGATTTGATGAAATAACATAACCGTGGAGTGTTTTTAAAAGTGTTGTTATAGAGCTAATTGATAATTTACTTACTCAAAATAAGTTCATCAGATCTATTGCTACTAATATAATAAATCTAATTATTTTAGATTTCCGGAAAAACAATCCAAAGACGATTTTTTTATTATTTATTCTTGTCATATTAAATATTAAAAACATAATAAACTGAATATAGCCTTCTCTGCGCTCAGACGCCTCAGCCATTGTCTCTACTTTTACCTCGTCCTGTACTATTCGCGAGCATGAATTCGCTTGGTTTTATTTATTTATTTTAATATATCACACATTCGTTACTTCTCGTTGCAAACGATATCCGTTTACAATTCGAAGCAACAGAGGTGGACATTTTTCGCAAAATCTTAACATTGACAACTACTAAAGAAATAATAGATGTACCGATAAGTGAATAACACTGAGTATTTAAATACACTGTACTTAAACTCTGGTGGTGCGGCGGGATTCTTTTTAATCAAAGAAAAGAGCCAATTCTGCAAAACTACTATCTGTTACATAAAAACGATTTATGAAAATATTATTCGTGCTTATCGTTGCGATCATTTACTGCCAGTCTTATTCGAATTCAAATATTTTTCAAAAAGTAATTCAACTTTAGTGTTTAGGATGAGTCTACGACCTTTTATGATGTCAGAAGTTCTCGAATCGCTGAAGTTTATTTTAAAAGTTAAGTGTGAATCGCACTGTTAATTTAACTGTTAATTTTGGGTAATCATTTATATTACTGAACCTCCGTGATTCAATCGATAACGGCGATGCTTCTAGATGGTAAGAGCTGGATTCAACTCGCATCTGAGACGCGAAGAACCATTATAAGATACCTTAAAATTGAGATAAGTTAGCCCGTCTCATACGGAGGAAGAAGAGCCCCCCCCCCCCGCTAGAAATTTGGATTCTTTAATTCAGCAAAAAGACAAATCTTATTAAGAATGCATGCAAACATAGCAGTTCACTCTTTCTGCATAATCTGATATGCCTGTTTGCATGCATTCTTAATAAGATTTGTCTTTTTGCTGCAAGATCACTAAAAGAAGAAATAGGCGAAAGTTATAGTACCCTCAATTATTCTTTCACAAAGTTCTTTTTAGTTTATTTTATTCAAGAAGTGGCTTTTTTTAATGTTCATTCCACTCCTACAGTAAAAGCCAAACTATCATAACACACAGTAAGCTTCTATGTATCAATAATGCAATACGAATAACGTGATTTTCTGCGCTTTTTATGTGCAACTAACGTAAACTTGGGTTTCGATTTTTTTCTCCCTTTTTTTTAAAGAGATCAAACACGGACCTTTTCAATTCAGGTTTACAATGCCCAGGATGTGGTTGCAAACCAGGAGATGAAATTCATATATCACCTAAAGACATTCTCAAGCAAATTCTCACAGATCCACAGTGCGATTCGTACCCATAATCCATTGGTCCAAAAATGGAAAGGCTATGTAAAGACCTGGGTGCAACTCTCGAACCTTTATAAATGTTCTTCGCGTCCAGGAGATGGACGCAAAGAAAACATTTATAAAGGCTTTTCAGCTGAATGAGAATTAGTCGGTTTCATATGGAGGTAAAAGGATTTTTACATCCACGAAACAGAAAAATCGGACACTGAATATACGCTTAAACAGGACTAATCGCCATATAGGCTTCCATTAGCCATTTACTTGGCCAGAGAAGTCTGAGCGCAAAATGAAAGCAGAAGATAATAATTTCTAGATATATTAAAAAAAATTTCCATGCTCAGTGCTGATGATAACCATTTACTCCCACCAAAGGAAAGTTTTGAGTTCTTTAGTTTTGTAAAATTAATAAATGGCTATCGATTTGATAGCATTAGGCTACTGCCAGTAATGGGTTAATTAAACAGGTTTCTGCTTAATTTCACAGATGTTTAATGTGAAGATTAAATTCATAATAAACTCTACATATGAAGATAGGAGAATAATATGGAGCTGAAATACAATTCCTTGGACAGCGCGACTCGTAAACAAAATGTAAAAATAATCTTACTAGTACACACGTAGAATAAATATACAAAAATCCTTCAAATTCATAAAGTGTACACACTGGTTGCATTCAAGAACAACGCATGTAGGTAACTTCAGAAAGCTTCAAGTTTATAGGGATATCGGATAAAATATGTTTCCGGTACTAATTGACCTCTTAGGTAGAGAAGATGAAATAATATTCGTGGGTGGTGTTGTCGTAGTTATCTCAAGTCTATTAATCACGATTCAAGTGCCTCGTAAAGTACTGTCACAGAGAGGAAAATAAGCCACATTTTTATTAGTCGAGATACGTGTACCCACACCCACGTATGCAGTAAAGCTGGAAGGCTGCTATTAGTTTTGCAGAGTGAAGTTATTTCCATGTAAGTACAGGTTTAAAAAAAAACTAGCGAAGCTTGCAATTCTTTTCAGAAACTACAGATTATTAACCCAATATATTGAATATATATATATATATATATATATATATATATATATATATATAATCTGAAAAACAAAGGGGCCAGGATAAGAATTGAGGAAATAAAAATTCTCGATGAGAATTGCATCGATCAGCACGATGAGATATTGTACAAGTCAAGTTATTACAAAACAAAATGTTAATACTACTAATAGAGAGAAACGGTGGAAGTTAAATTTACTGGCATATTTGCTAAGCATCTTTGCTGTTTTTTGTAAACGAGATATGTATGTTTTTATTTTCATCTTGCTTACTGGTTATTAGTACGTATTTGAGTTAAGCAGTAGATGTATTGAAAATCACCACCTGCGGAATGAAAATTTTGTCACTGACCAATGGAGTGTCTTATTCTGAGGACCAGTGCTGCGGCATTAAATAAATGACAAAAACATTCTTATTGTTTAACAACGTTAATTTGCGATGCATCAGGAACAAATGTCTGGGAAAGATTTAGAATATGCAAGTGTCAACCAATAAACAAATATTTAAACACTTTAAACACAGCCAATTATTTTGAAACAGATTTCATTTCTATTACACATCCTAAGTTGAATAGAAATAAAAATAAAGCAAATTAATGCGACCATGTCAAAATTTTTCTCAAGAAATTGCATATTATATATAGCTATAGTCACATATATGCCAATTTTCATTCTTGCCTCGTGTTTTTGAAATCTAAGGTATGGGACAAACGATGTTAGTGTTGATATTATAGTCTGAAAAAATTAAAATCCGACTGAAATGACAAATTTTAACAATAATTCTAAATACAAAAGTTCATCAATCTGAAATAAAGAGCCAAAAGACTTCACTTCGGCGATGCAAAATTATTCAAATTAAGTGGATATTGAATCCAACATTATTTCAAAGCTGAATGGAGAAACTACAAGAGTTTCGTGCCGAATATAGAAACTATAAAAGTTTCAGCGGATCCAAGTGTAAGCAAACCTTTCATGACAGGAGCAACTCGTGGTAAAGGTGGAGTAAGCGCTGATCACTTTCCTTAGTATTTCCCATAATGTAAAGCACATCTCCTTGCGGACATGTATGATGCTATACCTTTTGGTAACACCTTTTGGCAACTCGTATGGTAAAGTATAACTTCTGCATCACCTCAACCTAGGTATTTACATCTGGGTCTACCTATCCACTGATGAGACCTCAACAAAGGTCGAAACCGGTCTGGGTAGTGACCCCCCTTCCTATAACGTATAGCATCATACATGTCCGCAAGGAGATGGGCTTTACATTATGGGAAATACTAAGAAAAGTGATCAGACTTACTCCACCTTTACCACGAGTTGCCCCTGTCATGAAATTTTGCTTACGCTTAGATCCGCTGAAATTTTTATAATTTCTACATTCGTCACGAAACTCTTGTAATTTCTCTATTCGGCTTTGAAATAATTTTGGATTCAATATCCACTTAATTTGAACAGTAAAGAATAATTATCATAATTCAGAATCGCTTAATTCCTCCTCTCTCTCTCTAGAACTGAAGTGCTTGAAGCGCAGACGTGAGGATATCGCGGCAATTAGAAAGACTGGAGTTCGAATCTCGTGTAGAAGACGAAGAACCTTTATAAGGGAGTTTCAACTGTATGGATTTGTATAGACGGAACAAGGTTGTTTTCCCCTGAAACGCAGGTTTTTCATCCCACAAAACAGGAAGAGCAGTTTGAAATCCTAGTTTCTGTTCTCTGCTCTCTGGAACAGTGTCATCAAGAAGGATTGTTACCTAACAACTATAATCGCCAGCTCATAAAGAAAAAATAATAATAGTTTTATTCTCCCTTAACTATTGCCTTCATACGACACTAGTGTACTATACGTTCTGACTGAGCACCTTTCGCGTGAGTATGGGATTGAATATTTAAAAAAAAAAAAGTTACAGAAAATAATAACAACAAGCCTAATCTTCTCAGCTCTGATTCATAGTACGAGATTGTTCCGTACACTCGATTTCACATATTAAATATTTTATATTTTGGGAGGGTTAGTTAGTCGGTTTGAGCGGAGGAGACCTGCAAACTACTGTCAGTTTAACAATTTTTTTTTTTTAATGTTACTCCCATCATTAATTTTGATCTATATAAATCTCTCTATAAAAATATTTTAAATATTCATTGCTCAAGACACAAATTGGAAAAGTTGTATCTTGAGCAATGAATTTTCATTTAATTTGCATTTTATTTTGTCAGAATTCATATAATTCATCCATATCTCACTTTAGCCAATTAAAGTGAAACTCGCGAAATCAATTTCCATTACTGGAAAAATTAAAGAAGTAGCTAAGCTGCAAACACATAATTAAACTTCAGACTCTTAAATCATACTAAATAAATGCTAAGTAATCTAGTCTCGTATACCCGCCCCGTTCAAAAGAAGTTGCCTTCGGAACAAAATACAGAATTTAAAGTAGCAAATAAATCATTCCGGAGGAATTGTCGTGGGTGGATATAGTGTGTATCTCTTCTTTTACTAGAGGCCTCTACTGAGAAAAACTTTTACTGTCAAATAAATAAGTTTCATTCTATCATACATCAAAGCGTTTTAAACAGAACAACACATATAAATATTAAATAAAAAGAATACTGTAACCAGTTATTCTCACTTTGCCTGCTTATCTATTTGTAATCCATTGATCGCAAGATTGCATACTACTTATAATGCAAAATTTCAAAAATCAACAAATGTTTGAAAAACTAAAGCTAAAAACTGAAAGTTACGTGAAAAACAAGTAAGGAAATTATTTCATCATAAAAAGGTGCATGCATTTCACAATAGGGTAATTGTGTAGAAACACTTCATTATTACGACTGAACCAAGAGACATTTTGTTTCCTTATAAG
Source organism: Typopeltis vanoorti (assembly GCF_054136105.1). NCBI lineage: Eukaryota > Metazoa > Arthropoda > Arachnida > Uropygi > Thelyphonidae > Typopeltis > Typopeltis vanoorti. Next base: position 112,521,447 of record NC_143560.1, read on the forward strand.
TAATTCTGTCATTAAAATCCAACTGAAATAGCAAATTTTAACAATAATTCTGAATACCAAATTTCATCAATTTAAGAAATAATCATTATCAGCATTTCGAATCGCTTAATCTCCCCCACCAAAAAAAAAACAAAAAAAACCTGCCCAATCATAATAGAAAATGAAAAAAAAAATTCCCATGATCTTGCCAATAAAATGGAATTAAATCGCATGGAATAAAGAATCCTTTTTCAACCATTATCCAAATTTTCAGTTGAATGTGAGATAGTCGGTCTCACGCAATAGCATAGTTTTCTCGTTAGGAAAACTGGGATTTTTTATTTCTCAAAATAGGCAAAGTGGCCAAAAGAAAATAAACAGTTAATAGCAATATTACACTGACCTTATAATGTTAGTTGTTTCGGCTTTAATTTTAAACAGCTAATCTCGAACCCATTAACAGTTCAAAAACGAAATTTATTTCACAATACCGAACTAATAGTGCCAAATATCCACGCGGAGGAATTTAGCTGATGTTACCGCTTTTTAATTTTATTTTATCCGAATTTATATCATGCGTCGATATCTCACTTTAGCCACTTAAAGTGGAATTCGCGAAATCAACTTTCACTACTGGAAAAATTGAACTGTAATAATAAAATGAACATTCGAAAAATGTATTAAATCTCGCACAGAGGTAAACATTTCATGTAAGCATTGTTCCAGAGAGAGAGAGAGAGAGAGAGAGAGAGAGAGTAAAAAGAACAAACGTCCCATATTTTGTTCATTCATTACTAAAGAAGAATTGACAACGATTACGATTCTGTCAAGTTCATTAAAATATTATCGCAAAATTTCAATAGAGATAGAACAGATGCTTTCCAAACAACCTTCGCATGCGTTCAATATTAAGACATTTATCAATCAACATAAGAAAATTCCTTATAACTAAAGAAAAACGGAGTCTTGATTATCCCGCCCCACAAGATCACATTAGAACTACACCAGTTTGAAGTTGTAACTACCAGATCAATATCTGATCTTAGTATGGAAGTTATTTAATGAAGTTTACATGGAAAGCATAAAAGCATAAGTTTAGCTGCATAAAATAATATTGAAAGGACAAGTGCTCTTATCCAAATATGTTAAACACAGCTACACAAATTATATACTATTCTCTCATGCTAAAAATTCCATCCTTTCTCTTGGATGTGTAGCCTTATAACTATAAATCGAGCCATCCTTTACTAGTGTACCACTCCCTCAACCTTTGGGCCAAACGACTAGAAGTACAATGTCACAGAAGACAAGGTTTCGAAACTAAACTTGTTGAAGGTGGAGTTTTCTTAATTACGTGTTGCTACACTTTTCTAGCGAGCATCATCCTACTCCACCCTCGAAGCTGCAGGGGTGTAGGCGGATTTCACCATTAGTCGACCCTTAATACCAAATTTATATGGTGGGCACGAGTGGTTGGTAACTTCTCTGTAGACAGGCGTGTCGCCACACGATCGATGCCCTCAAATATCTGGTTACATAAGTTAGTCTATGAGAAGCTAGCTTTCTTGACATTGGTACTGAACGGCGAAACTTCTATGACTACTGTTATTTCGTTTGTTTTAGAATACACGAAGCGATTACACATTTCCTTTGAAAAGCACATACAAATGCACATTAAAGGAAACAGGATGGAAGACTATTTTCTGAACGAATAATTAATTATTTAATAATTACGTTGTTTTCTACTTATCTTTAAATTTAATTAATATATTTAATGAAATAAACAGTCATTAAATAAAAAGGAACCATCGTTCACACACACACACACACACACACACACAACATGTTTCCATCCCTCTGTAGAACTTTTTAGGATGACCATGCTTTTTAAGAAAGTAAAATTATTATTATTATTATTATTATTATTATTATTATTATTATTATTATTATTATTAATAGTAGTGGTAGCAGTAATTAGAAGAAGGAGAAATTTCAGTTTACATATGAAATTACATGCATAGGTCTCTATGGACTTTGCAATGGCATTTGACAGGATTCCACATGGAACTGTTGCGTAAATTGGAGCAAACTGGAATTTCTATATGCCCTGAAATATATATTCAAAATACAGAAGCTAAACATATATGAATTAATCACTACTAATAAATCATAAAATACTGAAAGCAATCAACTGGCAATGGATATCATATTCTGTAACAAACTTATATTGTAAGTGGATCTGAACTGTTCAGCTTCTACCTAATAACATTAATTAATTGATCTCATTACACACAACAATATTTAGTTTATACGGAGTTTTCCCTAAGTGATGATTTAGACAAGATCTTATCTTCTCAAAGAAAACTCTGAATTTCCATATACTTGATCTTTGTAATACATGTCAACCCGTCAGAATCCCTCGTATCAGATGCCAATTTATTCTCTAGACCAGTAATTAGCAACAAGTATGTCACCCACCAAGCCCTTTGGTCGGGAAGACCTGGATTTGATTCCTGTCCAAGATGAGGAACCTTTATCTGATCTCTTTAGACTAAAGGTGAGTTAGCCGGTCTCATACGCAGGTAGGGTTTTTTCGCCCAAAACGCGAGTTTTTCGTCCCCCAGAACAGGCAAACCGGCCCAGCGAACACACACGGATTATAGTCAGAAATACTGCCCTTAGAGAATGCAGCAAGAAGTGGCGACCCGGCTGTAGTAATTAGCTGTAAACCCTCCTCGGTATGGGGGGGAAGGGAAAATCAACCCGTCCTAGGTTGGATGGATGAGGAGATATGATGATGATGATGATGTCGCCAAACGCTTGTGCGTGGGGAAGAACATCATTGCAAGTGGCATGAATGTTTTTCGTCTAAACGTTTTTTAAATATAATTACAATTAGAAACGAATTGTTTCGTTTATTTATTCCTCCCCGCAACAAAAAATAAAACTGTTATTATACACATTTTATATGAAAAATATATATGAAATATATTGTTTACTACTGTTTAAAATTAACAGTAGTAAACAATCATCTTAATTATTTAGAATAAAGCTTGCTATATATAAGAAAAAGTAAGTTTTTCTTAAAGATTTCTTTTTTCTTTTTCTTAAATAATCAGTTTTGCAGTTCATCCACACTAGTAGTAAATAAAGAGAATCGTAACCACAAAAGTTATTCAGTAGCCACAAGATGCTGAGATACTTCTGAACTCAGTTAAGGATACTTAATTCTTTTCCAATTACTGAATTCCACCAATTACATTACATTACTGAATCGTAATGTAACGTTAGCCGTACATTTTGTCAGCTGAAGGTTGGGATACGATCGCGGATAAGTAAATAAATATTTTCGCTGAAAGAGAGAGAGAGAGAGTATTAAAAAGATTAGAAACGCTTGTTCTGTACAGTTTTTTTTTTGTTTGTTTGTTTTGCTTTCTGCCTCATAATCATTAATGCTGGACGAAGGCTTTCCAATATATCAATAGTCCAGATATATGCACCCACATCTGACAGCACAGATGAGGATATTGACTTATTCTACAAAGATCTGACAGAGACAATAGAAACAATACCAAAATAAGATGTGCTAATTATTGAAGGAGATTGGAATACCACAGTCAGAATAGATACTGATGGTTGGGAAAGAGTCATGGGAAAATATGGTTTTGGAGAAAGAAATGAACGAGGTGAAAAATTGTTAGAATTTGCTGTGGACCACGAGATGATGATCTGTAACACAAGATTCCAACAAAAGGAGTGTAGAAAATGGACGTGGCGATCAAATGATGGGAAACCAAAAACATGATTGCTTTGATTATGATTAAAAGAAGATGGATAACATCAGTACAGCAATGTCGAACTTTTCAAGGAGCGAATATAGACTCGGACCATACTTTAGTGATTGCAAACATCAAGTTGAAATTAAAAAAGAAATATAAACCCCAACATCAGAATAGAAGAGATACAGCACGAATAAGTGAAGCAGAAATAGGAAGAAGGTACAGACCAGTGCTAGAAGAGGAACTTAAAAGTATGGAGAAAGAAAATAACTCGAATTTAAGAGTGAAAAGAGTAATGAAGGCGATAGAAGATGCAGCTGAAGAAACAGTACCCGAAGAAGAGAAGATCAAGAAGAAATGGATTACACAAGAAACACTGAAGTTAGTACAGGAGAAAAGAATGTTGAAGATAAGAAGGGATATATCAGAACAAATATAAGAGCAATATAGAAGAAAGTGTAATGAGGTGAAAAAAAGCAGTCAGAATGGATAAGATGAAATGGTTAGAAGCCCAATTCAACAATATAGAACAGTACTATGGAGAGCATAAAACAAGGGAGGTATACAAAATGATCAGAACCATTAATAGATAATAGAAAGTGGCAACCAAAACAGACCACAATTGAAGATGAAAAAGGCAAAGTATTGATGAATAAAGAAAAAATTGTACAGCGGTGGACAAGACACTGTAGTGAGTTATATGAAGAAAAACTAGATTCAGATAGCTTTGGGAAACTGACTGAAGAATTGACGCAGATATCACCACCAGGTAATGAGCATGATATGGAGATTTTAAGAGGAGAGGTAGAAAAAGCAATAGGACGGCTAAAATACAAGACTCCTGGTAACGATAACATTACTGGAGAAATGATTAAATATGGTGGTGAAAGTATGGTTACAGAAATGCACCAACTATGTAATATGGTATGGAAAGAAGGGAAAATGCCAGAGGAGTGGGTGAAATCAATATTAGTAACATTATACAAGAAAGGAAATAAGCTAGAATGTAAAAATTATAGAACAATTACCTTGATAAGTCACCTTGGTAAAGTGATGATGATCATATTGACAGAAAGATTGAGAACACAATTGGAAGCATACCTTGCAGACGAGCAAGCAGGATTTAGGAAGGATAGAACTACAATTCAACAGATTTTGACAATGAAGTTAATAGCAGAGAAAGCTAGGAGAAAAAACAAAAACATATATACAGGTAACCCTCGTATAACGCGGTACTTATAAAACGCGGTCTACAAATTGTGGTATTCCTTGTTCAACGCGGTTTCTATATAACGCGGTCTACAATTTCTAGTAACCCTTTATTTATTTATATTTTTTTCATATATTTTTCACCGCGGGACTTAAAAATCAAATTTTATCTTCGTTAAATTTGTGTCTGCCTATCGCGCAAGTAGTTATAAGTATCGAATTTAGTTTTATTGTATCACTGAATAAGGTACTGTATACAGGCTTTTGCAGTCTGCGTCATTCTCAACAAAGAGTGCAATTAGAGACAGATGGAATAAAATCGAAATAAATCACATGTCCCCTCTCACAGAAACTATGCTGTGTAGACTCAAGCAAAACCATATGTTGCACGGGAAACACAGTATCTAATTAAAAACTATTGTCCAACTTTTCAATTATGAAATAAGTGTTTGTTTTATTGCATTTGAATTCTCCATCTCATTATGACAGATCACAAAGGCTAACTTAAAATAAAATTCTACCAAGAATTGAAACATGCCATCAAACGTTTGTGTGAGTTGAGCCAGTCAGTAATGATAAGCTCCTTCGGAACGATAAATGACACCCTGTTGTGAATGTGTTAAAACTAATAGTGAATGTTGTTATGACAGTTTCAGATTTTATGGAATTCGATTGAAGAGAATTAGCATTTCAACTCAACACTTGTCGGTTGCCTTTGGGTCGCGAGATCTTTTGTTAATACCGCACCAATCATATGCACGTCTTTATAGCTGCTCTCTTGTGTAAAACAAAATTCAGTTTGTACGTATTGTAATAATGAAAAAAAAAGTTGAATAATTTATAAGCGTATAAGAGGATATCACCTGTAAACCGTTGAGGTGCCACCTCTGGCACGAGTGCCATAGTTTCATGTTGGTTTTACTGTATAAAGTGTTTATTGTTGAAAATTGTCTTCGTTTTCTGCCAGGAAAGCGCATTAAAAATCATAAGTGTGTTATTCTCAAGCTGAGCAGTTTATTTTCTGGTGAGTTACATACATATGTAATGCTTTTTTTTATGTAAAATTTTATGTTTATGTTAATGGCCACTAAAACTGCAACGAAAGGGAAAAAACAAACATTGAAGAGAAAATTCATTTCTCTCGAAGAAAGAATTAAAATCTTGGAGCGGTTGAAAATGAGAGAAACACCAGAAGTTGTTGCAAGGACTCTGAATTTAAATGAATCAAAAATTCGAATAATAAAAAAAAAGGAACATAAAATCCGAGAAAGTGTTATTGCTGGGTCAACAGTGCTTGCGATATTCTAATAGAAAAAAATGGAGAAATCTCTAATGATTTGGATAGAAGATTGCATTCAAAAGAAAATTCCTTTGGATGGACACCTTATTAAGCAAAAAGCTCTCAAAGATTATAAACATTTAAAAGAACTTGATCAAGATTCTTCAGAAGAAATCTCTCGGCATGGATTTTGTGCCGGTAAAGGTTGGTTCGAAAACTTTAAAAAGCGTTTTCTTTATATAATCTTAAAATCCAGGGTGAATCAGCATCAGCAGACGTTGGAGCTGCCCGGAAATATCCAGCAGAACTTTTAAAAATCATTAAAGGTGGTTATAGTGCAGACCAGGTGTTCAATGCGGATGAATCTGGATTATATTGGAAAAAAATGCCAAAACGCACCTATATCTCGAAAAATACAAGGTCATCTCCTGGATTCAAAGTTTCCATAGATAGAATTACTCTACTGATTTGTAGTAATGCATCAGGTGATTACATGACAAAACCAATGTTTATTAATCGATCCGCAAATCCTCTGCGATGAAAGGGCTCGACAAGTCCACCCTACTGTTTATTGGTGGGCCAACAAAAAAGGCATGGGTCACAGCTAGCATGTTCGAAAATTGGTTTTTCAAGTGTTTTATACCCGATATAGAAAGTTACACAAAGAAAAAGAATATGGACTTCAAAATTCTATTAATTTTAGATAACGCACCAGGACACCCAACAAATTTAAGCCATCCGAATATTAAAATAACTTTTTTTGCCGCCTAATACTACTTCACTTATTCAACCACTCGACCAAGGAATAATGTCAACATTTAAGTCATATTATATTCGGCGAACATTTCAATTAATTTTGGAAAAAATGGAATCTAATCCAAACATGACACTGCTTCGAGCGTGGAAAGAGTTTTCAATATTGAATCGTGTGAAAATTATTTCTCTGTCCATTAAGGAATTACAACCCTCTACGCTGAATGCTTGCTGGAAAAAAACATGGCCTGAAGCCGTTCTGGAACAAAATTTCGTACCTTCAGTGGATGCCGAGCTACGTCGTATAATAAATGTCGCACACATTTTTGGTGGAGAGGGCTTTTGCGATATGGTTGAAAACGAAATTAGTGAATTAATTGATGGAGAAAGAGATTTAAATGAGGAGGAACTGGTACAATTAATAGATGGCGTCGAACCAAATGGCGGGGAAAATTCTGCCGAAGATTCTGATTGTGATGAATCAGTTAAAGAATTCAGTTTAAGAAATTAGCAGAAGGATTGGACTTGGCAAGAAAGTTAGGAAGTTATTTTACGGACAATTATCACTCAATGGAGCGCTTGGAAAAATTCACGAGACAATTGGATATTTGTTTTTAGAGCCATATTATGAACTTAATAAAAAATTGCAGTAGTGGTAAGCAAGATCTTATTACTGACTTCTTGATAACTAAACCAGCCGAAGTATACAATGAGAATTATATAAATGATGTCCAAGAGATTTCAAATGGTGACGACCTCTGGCCATTTAAAGAACATCTATGAAATATTATTTCTGAAGACAGTGATGACGATTAAAATATGCGCTTTATTTTATGGTGTCTAAAACATTTATGCATTATGTGCAATGAAATTTATGTTCAATTTGTAATTTTTATAATTTTATACTACGTATTTGTCTCATAGTTTATGTTTTCTTAACTTACATGAATTACCTGAATTAAATAAAAATGTTGGATATGTCATTGTTGTTTATATAATTAAAAAAAAACAATTTCGGAACCTAACCGTACTTTTTGTATGTGATTTAAGTCTCGCATAAGGTGATTTACATAACGCGGCATTTCTATGGAACCTAACATCCGCATTATACGAGGGTTACCTGTACTTTATTTGTTGATTTTCAGAAAGCATTTGACAGTATTGATCAGAAAGTGATATTAGCAGTTCTGGAATCCTATGGAATTGATTAAAAAACTAATAGCTATATTAAAAGATGTTTATCAGAATGCAGTTGCAGCAGTTAGAATAGGTGATGATTTGGGGAAATGGTTTAAAACAAGCAGAGGTACTAGACAGGGAGACCAATATCACCAAGCATTTTCATCGCATATTTAGAAAGAGCAATCGACAAACTGAAGGAAGATGCCAAAGGAATATCTGTACACGGAATGATTAACAATCTGAGATTTGAAGATGACATTGTTATTATTGAAGAAGAAAAGAACTACAAAAAACATTGAAACTGTTAAACGAGAAAGGGAAAAGATTTTTTCTTCCCACCAAATGGTATTTGGTGAGAAGAACATGAAACAAAAGATACAAGTGGATGGAAATGATATAGAAGTGTAGAACAATTCACATATTTGGGAAGTAAACTGACATATGACTTGGACTGTAAAAAAGAAATAAAGATCAGGATTGCAAAGGGAAGAACAAATCTGAAGGATAACATCTGAATAAGTAAAGTGATCAGCCTGCAAACAAACCTAAGAGTTCTGGAAACATGCATCTTCAGCGGTGTGCTGTATGGATCTGAAACGTGAGTAATAAATAAGGAATCAAGAAAAAGAATTTTGGCATTTGAAAGAACGTGTTACAGGAAGATTCTAAGAATAGGATGGGTACAGAAAATCACCAATGAAGAGCTCCATCAGAAGATACAACCAAAACAGAATCGAATGCAGAAGATTATAAAACGGAAGCGGCAATTATTTGGACACATCTGTGGAATGAGTGAGGACCGGAAGATAAAGACATTTATGTTTGGTATTTTGGATGGTTTAAACAGAAGAGGTAAACCATACAGAGAATGGATAGACGATATAAAAGACTGGTGTGGAATGGTTGTACAAAAACTGCGACACTGTGCACTGGAGAAAGAAAGGTGGAAGAAGATAGTGAAGCAGGCATCGGACATCAACGGGCAGTGAGTCCATGGTTCGTGACGATGATGAAGATGAAGCCCTTCCCCAAAGTCCTCCATTCATTCCTATGTTGAGCCTTTCTATGCTACTGAGTTCCTGCCATCTCTTTAATCTCAATCTTCCACTGTCTCTTTGGTTTTTCCTGTAGCGCTCTTTCCAAGTCTAGGTTACCATTCTGATATCAACTTTGTCCATTTTTGAGTGTTACTTCTTGCAATATAACCTGTCCATTGCTATTTGGATCTTTTAATGGCTCTTATAATGTCTCTCACCCAAGTCTGGGCTGTGATCCAATATTGAGCTTTTTATCTAGAATGGTAATAGCGAGTAATGATCTCTCCATTTTCCTCTGGATAATCCTTAACTTGTTGGTCAATTTTTTTACTCAAAATCTATGTTTCACTTTCATATGCTCGAATATTTTTCTTTTAGGCAGATTTTGGGATGTTTCCTTTGAGTGCTTCACGGTGTTTTCCAAAGGTTATCCAGCCAAGTTGAATTCTACGTATAATTTCTTATTTTACTCCTCTACTGTGATCTTTTGTCCTAGGTAAACATAGGAGGTTTATCAATTTCCTGGTGTTCCATTTGTAAATATTTAAAAACCTGGATTGGAAAAATAGAGGAATTATAGTAAATGGGTAATAACTAAATCACCTAAGATTCAGCAAATCGTAGGTGAGTTAGTTCTTTCCCATTTACCATAATTCCTCTATTTTTCCAATCCAGGTTTTTAAAGATTTCTTATAAGGCTGCTGTAAACAATTTAGATGAAATGCTATCTCCATGTCTAACTTCCTTTTTTATAGGAAATTTCATATCTGTTCCTGATTTTAAAGGTGCAGTTGATTTCCGCCTCAGACGTGTCAAAATACAATCCGTTTTTTTTTTTTTTTTACTTTTATTTCTTTTATTTTTTAGAACTTTAAACTCCGTATTTTTATTACTTAACTCGGACGAAAAGTTAAAATCTATCAACTACCCTTTTGTGTGACTATCTGCAATAAGTTATATTAATGCAGTATTATAACTCTTACAACACAATTTGTATTTATATTACGCTAATCCAGAATGAGCATGTAACTGTCATAAATTATCAAAGATCTGAACACTTCATCAATATTAAAATATATTAAAGATGTCTGTACCTTCCCATTAACAATTCATAACAAGATTAATCAAATTAAGAACCATGAGCCATATACTATACTGAATAGTCAATTAAGATGCTAGTCGTGCAGATATTTGATCATCTCGAAAATTAGCAATACTAACGATTGATTTATTATCCTATTATCGATAAATAATTTACTTCTGGAAGTACCTGATTTTAAGGAAACCAGTAAATACAAAATTATTAGCTTACACCCTGACCGATCGTGTTTCAATTGGCTGCGATTTCTTCTTCAAAGTTCATGAATCATGCTTCATTAGTATTCAGCGTAATGTCTCACAGCTAATTAAAGCCTTAAGCTCTTCTATCGAAATAATTATATGGTAGGCGGCCTTCTCTCGTGAATAAATGAATATATCAAACATTTCTAGTACCCAGTTATTTTCCCTTCGGGGTCTACAAAAGAAAAACGAACCCACAAAGTATGTTCTTTTTTGTAGAATGCTCTTTCTCAGTGCCTATCCTGACTGTATTTTGTGGCTGTAAATTAAAATATCGCTGCTTAAAGGATCTTGTATGTGGAGGGGGGGGGGGGTTCATTCATAGCGTATAACGGATAGCGACCCCCTCAGTGATTCGGGGACGAATTCTTTACCTCTCTCTCTCTCTCTCTCTGCCTTCCAACTTTACCAACGGATAAAAATCGACGGTACCCGACTAGGAGTGGTCGCAGTTCATCCACTGGCTCATTTTAGTGATTAATAACTTTAACATGGTGGAAGGGCGAGATGGCTTAATTTTATTAAGGCAGCATGCATGGCGAAACTTTCCACCTGCGTGCGTGCGCTAGTCATTCAATAGAGTTAAATTTTGAAGAAGAAAAAAATTGCGCTGATGCTCCAAGAGCATCAGAGCAATATATAATTTCTGTTTCTCTCTCTCTCTCTCTCTCTGTCTCTCTCTCTGTTTGAAAAGTTGGTACAGACTATTTGCAGAAATCAAAATTTTGCAAGTCTTTGTAGTTCTTCATAACTAACTGAAACCTTTCAAGTAAACAGTAATTTTATGCCCTAATTTTGACTATTATCCTTTTTCTACTGAAATGCATTGAATTTTTTTTCGATACTACTCGATGCAATTCTGCTAAAATAGTCGGCGAGAGTTGCAGATGGAGAGGGTTAGAAAACGGTTATCCATTATTGTCCTTTTGCTACAACTAGAACGAAATTAAGTCCACTGCTATATGACATTTAACACAGAAAAAGTCTGGTGATGATAAATACGTATAGGGCTACTGTGAGTAATATTTATAATTTTTCTAGAAAGTTCACTACTTATGATCAGGCAAAGCTTACTATGTTATTTTCTGGTAAATATTGTTAAGTTATTAAATTACAGCCTTGAGGAGACGTGACATTGTTCAAATTGCAATATGAGCCAAAGAAACGTATAAACGGATTTTCCTCTCTAATCGGAAAAGAAGAAACACACGCTCCGAAATATCCCTGGCTAACACATTAAATGGAAAATGTTCAAGAGAATTCGGGTTGATATCTGAGTGTTGTTGTTATGCACGTCGTCTGAATCAAGGACAATGGCTGATTACGGTGTGATCAATCACACGTCACGCCTAAATGACATCACTTCTTAGCAGTTATGAGTGCACATCATTCCGTGTTGAGGAAGAATGGCGCCAAGTTGAAATAAGAGGTGTAGAAGTTCTAACACGTAGGCGGCATGGTATGTTCATACGAATTCAGTTGTCTAAGAAGAACCGCATACATATAGACTATTAAAAATGAGTTATGCATGCAATTTGTTTTTTTCTTCAGGAACCGCTGACTTTAGGGCGAGAACTTCGAAAGCCTTTGTTCATGGGCGAGATGATGTGTTCAACTACAGATTTTATCTTATTATTTAATGAAATAGTTGATCAATATATGCGTGCTGCATGCGATTTCTCCTATTTCGAGTGGGAAGACGGCCGTCGAAGAGAATCAAGAAATTTCCAAAGTATACTACACAAACGTACAAAAAATTATTTATAAATGTGCATTATAAGAAACAGCATGCTGTGTCTTCAGGCTGTTAGCCACTTCGATAAATTTTCATTCAAGTAAATATAAAATGCAGCATGCTATAGGCGACAGATGGAATCTAGTTCACGCATTTTTGCTATTGCTTGAACTCTACTGAACATTTGTTCTGACGATGGGGGCTATTTTTTCTTTTCGTGATGGGCGTACTCACAACCCTTCCAGAAGTTGTGGGCGTGCCCAGAAATTTTCTTAATGAATTAGAAAATAATGCATTCAGAATGGATAGAGGGTTTTGAGTTCAATATTCTTGGCTGCTCCAGAAATCTTGTTAGACCATCTGCTGATCAGTATGCACAAGGTTTCAACTACTGATCAGTATGCACGAAGCAAATGCAAATCTGCCTGTTTATTTTATCCCCCTTTTTTTTTTTTTTTTTTTTTTTTTTGTTATTGGTATTTTGATTCAAGTTCACTGCCACGATTCCAACATCTGGCAAACTACAAGCTTCGTTTCACTTATCTTAATTGTAATACAACATTTCTTAACAGAGAATTTGCACGCTTTTCATATGATTTGTGAGACGTAGCTATGAGGAGTAGCAGAAGTTATAAATAATTCTACAGTTTCAATGACACGGTGAAAAAACCATGTAGGCGTCACGATGTTCGCAGATATGATCTCACGTTGCTATCTACGAGGCCCACGCTGTCGCGGACAGAATTGGCTCCATCTGATCTACCTCCACCCGGCAGCAAAATCATAATCCCCCCCCCCCCAATCCGCCCGCACAAACTATGACACGTGACGTGGTGTTTCACTATAATGATGTGGTCAAATTAACAATTTTGAGACATACAGAAGTCGCACCTGTGTTGACAGAAAGCGCACGCTACTACCGCATTCCACCACCCTTCAGTACTTCGAGTCGCGTTAAGAAACTGTATCGGCAGGGAGACATGTCAAGGCCACTTGTATTGTGAAATGCCGAAGGTGACTTGCAAGAGGCTTGTCCGTATAAGGATGATGAACGTTGTCAGACTGCATCGCAAAGTATGGAATAGTCCAGACGAACTCATTTAACTCAGGCCTAAGATTAAAAAAAAATCGCATTACGCGAAAGCTGCTTAGGTGAAACTACAGCAATAAAAAAAAAAAAAATTATCTAGCTAACGCAGAGAAAATTTTATAACCTTCTTACTAACTTATTTTACTCACTTATTTTATTCTGCAATTTTCTTTCTTTCCTTTTTTCATTACGAAAAGAAACTCGTGAAACGAGTTAGTTACCGACAGTTGTTTCATCGTTCCACGTTCGCACACAGTCACATAAAATGCTGTAGGTATCGGGTAGTGCACAATAATCGTGCAGATAATTGTGAAAATCAATTAAGACTTAAAAAAAAATCGATGCCTCAATTTTTATTATTAAAGTTTCATGCACGAAATGGCTATCGGATAATATCGAAATGGCGAAAGCCCTCCATCGAATGAGTTGTGTTACCTGGTAGCATTTCACTCTTAACTTACATGGAACAAACGCATCTTACTAATCCACACACACAACGAAACCGAACTTACTGGTTCAAGGATGTCTGCGAATTCTGTGGATATCACGTTATAGATTATTTCATTTCATCACCAGAGCCCACAACGATACTGAAGTGCTAAGGTTTAGTCATTTTCGCGAGTAGTATTCTAAAAAATTAAATAAATTCCGATTCTCGGCATTCTAGTTTTATATGACGTGCATTATCTGCTTAGCTTTCAAAAATGCGACCGTTTCTTGAACGGTCGCAATGAAACATAGGATTCATAATTTCTATGGTTACTACCATCGCTGGATTATATTGGATTATTTTCATCTACACAAAAATTACTTCGTATTTGGCGTTATTTGGGAAATGCTACAACTGTGAAAACTGAAGAGCACAAAAAGTTCTATTTTACACTAAATGCTGTTTTGCGAAGGCAAAATATTTATTTCGATAAATAATACAGTTATAAACAAAACAGAATGCAAGGAATCGACATCACAATATAAGAAATGCAATTATTCAAATAATAAAATAGGAACATCCAGTTCATAAAAATTACAGAAAAAACAGCGTATTAGACTAGAATAATAATCGAAATGAAATAAAATGCATGAAATCCAAAAGTCAAAGAATAAACACAAGAAAATCTGTCAGACTGCATGATAGGAATAGCTGAGAAGTTCTCATGGACAACTAGAGCGATGAGAAGTATGAGTAAAATAATTATTTATAACTAATATGACGATATATAACAAACCGAAGAACTTGAAAGATGTGAAGAAGGAAGAAATCACACATGACAGAAAAATATATTTTTCAGAGTACATAAAATTGTTACTAGTCATTTTGTTCTATTTGTGTGCATGTTTCTGCCAATAGGATTTGCTTTAAGATAATACTTTTTGAGAAAAAAAAGATCGAAATAACGAGAAGAGGACGAAATCTGAGAGAGATAAGAATGTACGGACATAAAAACGCAGTAAACTAAATTTTGAATCTCTCATGCTCTTTTAAGAACCGCAAAATAGTATTTCGGTGAAGGCTAATATTCCAGAAATTGAGCAGTACATCTCTTGGTAATGATACACAGAGACCAATTAATTACAAGTAACACAGAAACAGAACACATTTAATAGGTCAAAAGTAGACATCTGTGTTCTCCACAAACATGAAAAATCCGTATGCTGAAAATAGCAGTTTCCGTACGAAGGAATCTATTATATTCCGCAGAATATATCGCGCTTGCAAGTGGGATAAAGAAATCACAAAGGAAACAGAAAAAATATTATGTGCACAGAATAGGAAAGTAAGGGAATTATTAAGAGTAAGTCAATTTTGAGCATATTTGGAAGAGTTCGAAAAAGAACGAGATTAGAAGCTGGGAGTCGGGATGGAGAAAAAATAATAAATATTAAACAGAATAGAAATAACAGGTACTTCATATATGAATTTAATATTTAGAAATGTAGAAAGATATACTTTCAAGAATGGCGTTCAAAGTAGTGGCCTCAGCAAAGTCTTCTGCAGAGCAGATCTATGTAACCCTAGATAGGCAAGTGAATAATATACTTGCTCTCGGGCAGACTGTGCATTTGAAAGTCTTAAGCTGCAGGACACTTTAGGCCTGCAGTTTATGGAGACCTGAAGTATCTTGTAAAAGTTCGCAGTTTTGCTTTAGACGCACACGAATATGAGCACGCCAACAGTTCGAGTCGAATAATTGGTCTTAATTAGTCGGTGTACTGAACTAACCAGTGTAGATTCAGAACTTTTTATTATAGCTATAATAAATATTGATCGATTTTAGATTTTAGTTCATGTGCCACCTACTAAAGAACGCGCTGATTTCTTACTGCGAAATTTCGGGACACCAATAACGTTGCATATTAATGTATATTAATATTTCCATAGTTGAAAAATGTTGAAAGTTGAAAAATTAATATCCTCCGGATATTAATTTTTCAACTTGTTGGCTCCAGGTGGCTACAATGGGATGGTCATCATCTGATATACAGGCCTCCTGGATCACTTAGCGGCTATCAGTTTCTGTCCTTCTGACGAGCTGTTCAACAGGGAAAATCAACAGCAGTAGAGGAACAAATAACGAGAAAACAGTATCTGAATTATTAATTATTGATAAAATGTATAACAAACACAAAAAAGGGGGAAGGATTGAAGCTTTTGCTGTTTACATTTAGGGTTAAGATATATTCCATATGTGGGCGAGGGAATTAAATTCCTACAAGGAATGTGGCATGTTGAAAAGTACCTCAAAATAATACTACTAATAAAAGAAAATACAAGAATAGTATTACAAGAGACTTCACTTTACACGATTCCTGATGCATCAAAATTATTATATCTCTTGATTATATCAAACATATCATCAAAAATATGTATGCATTGGGAATACATTTTTCCAACTCATCAGTCGGACTAGCAAAATTGGAAACCATAGTTTTAGTGCAATGAAAAAGCCATTCTTTAAAAAAAAAAGTCTTCGAGAAGAAGGGTTGTGAATCTACGTGTCGCTTTCAGTACAGGCAGCCCTCGGTTTACTACGGTTCAATTTACGCCGATTCAAAATAACGTCGGATGCCTGCGCGTGCTTTCTTACTGTGGTGTGGTCGTACTGAGAAACGATGCTAGCAGGCACTCTAGTGTTTGAGTGTTACCGAGCTACTACGACGTATATATATCAAACCTAGGTTTACTGTTGAATCTACCTAATTGTTCTATTTAATTTTTTTTTGACATACATACGTATTTAAATTGATAAAGTACGTAATTACATACCATGTGTGATAAAAGAAGTGCAGAAAAGTTAGCAGAACTAGGTGTTAAGAAGGCACAGAAATCAATCACACTTGAAAAGAAGATGGAGGTGATTCGAAGAATGGAAGATGGGCAGACACGTGTTAATGTCTGCAGAAGTATGAACTTACCTCCATCGACTGTTACTACAATTATGAAAAATACAGATAGAATAAAACAGTCTGCGCAACATCTAGGCAGTACTAAATGCAAAACATGTAAGTTATAGCTGGGGTAAACTTCATGAAAAAATGGAAACATTATTATCATTATGGGTAAATGACTTGAATCAGAAAAACATTCCTCTGACGCAGGCTGTTATAACTGAGAAAGCAAAAACAATTTTTGAGGATCTTAAAAAGACAGATGGAGGCGAAGAAACATTTTTAGGAAGCAAATGTTGGTTCATGAGATTTAAGTCTCGAAGTAAGTGCCATAGTGTCAATTATGTGGTGAGGTGGTGCAGATGTTGCGGCAGCGGCTACTTTTCCTAAAGAATTTCAAGACTGTGTAGAATAAGGAAGTTATCCTCCTGATCTCATTTTTAATGTTGATGAGAGCCCAGTCTCATCAACATTAAAAATGTTCATGAGACTGGGCTCTACTGGTAAAAATTGCCATCACGCACCTTCATTTCCTATGAAGAACATTCAGCTCCAGGTTTTAAAGCTGCAAAAGATAGACCCCCTTTTGTTGGGTGCAAATGTCTCCGGAACTTTGAAGCTTAAACCAATGTTGGTGTACCATTCACAGACACCACGCGCCTTCAAGAGTCTAAAAGCCATGCTGCCAATCTATTGGAAATGGAACAAGAAAGCTTGGGTTACACAAGACGTTTTTATAGATTGGTACAGAAATTATTTTTGTCCTACCGTGCTTCGCTTTTGTGAAGAAAATGATTTGCCAGCCAAGGCATTGCTTCTCTTGGATAATGTCCCTGGACATCCTCAAAACCTTGCTGAAGTAAGAACACCATTGGATGTCAAGGTTGTTTACATGCCCCCAAACACAATATCGCTTTTGCAACCGATGGATCAGGGGATTATATCAATCTTCAAAGCCTATTACCTCCGTATAACATTTATGGAAATAGTAAGAGTCTTGGACACTTCAGGAAAAACTATTAAAGACTATTGGCGGTCATTCGATATTTTGAAGGGCATTAACAACATCAAGGCAGCTTGGAACGAAGTGTCAGCAAAGTGTTTAAAAAGAGCATGGCGAAAACTTCTTCCAGGATTTATGCACGACTTCGAGGAATTAGAGCAACAGGAGAATGTTATTGAAGATGTTACCAAGTTTGCGCGAGAGGTAGGATTGGACGATATTACAGCTGAAGGTGTGATAGAAGTCTTAAAGAGCCATGATAAACCACTTTCCAATGAAGACTTAAAAGAATTAGCCGAACAATTAAGTCAACATCCAAAGGAGGAAAAAGAAAACGAAGAAGGTCCTCTGAGAGATATAAAACGGCCGATTAACAACGTATCCTTGCAAGCATAGAGACACTGGCTGATGAACTCTGTGAAATGGACCACGATTGGGAACGGAGTGCGAACGTAAAAAGGAGTGTAATCGCGTCTATTCGACCTTACACTGAACTCCTTAAAGAAAGAAAAAGAAAATCTAGGCAGTTAACACTGGATACTTTTTTTCAAAAAAAAAAAAAATGCAGTTGATCCGAAACCAGGAACTTCAACATAGAAATATGTAATATCTTTTCGAAGTTTCATATTTTTTGTATATAATTTTGTTTTGTTTTCGTTATTAATAATTTTAATTTAACAAATATATATATGTATGTATTATCAAAGCTTTAAATATAATAATGTTACACATATACTTCAAGTGCATATTTTTTAACTGAGCGGAACATAACTTTGTACATTCCATTAAAACTGGGTTCGTTTCACGACGATTCGATTTACGCTCGTTTTTCAGGAACGGAAGTGAGGCGTAAACCGAGGGCTGCCTGTATTACCAACCAGCTCCAATTTATGAAAACGGACTAGCATCTAAATCCTCTTGGTGTTACCATAAATCAGAAAGCAATCCTCCTTATACATATACAACTGTCATTTCGCTAAAAGCCAAAAAAAGGTAGCTAGATTAAACAAAAAGTAGCTTAATCTATCGAGAGTTCGAATTTTAAACTTTCATATAAACAACGTTATTAAAGAAAGAAATATCTATTCATCCTTCACTGTTACAATCGCTTCCCGTCTTCCATATCATTTGGTTCCTTCTCTAGAACTACAAGTGAGTGAAGTGTTGGACTAACTAAGACAAGGAATTTTCAGCTGCGACACTTTTTCCTCTCCTGGTCAATCCTGCACACGAAAGGTTTCGTAAACAGCATATTCAGTACCATGGATGGGATAAGGATTGATAATTAAAAACTTTTGATCTGGAGATGATCATATTCAGTAGCATGGATGGGATAAGGATTGATAATTAAAAACTTTTGATCTGGAGATGAACAAGGAATTTCGAACACTTCAAGACATTATGGTCTGAATGTTTTGTGAAAACATCCATGCCACAGCGGGATTAGAAGAAAAAATAAAGATGCTATCTATTGGGCCATCTATAAAGCAAAAAATAGCACAAAAGAATATCGTGAGTTTTGAAATTCCGTTAAGAAGAATGCAATAGTCACTAGTTTATTTCAGTTCTCCTTGAAAATGCTCAATTCAGATTGAAATCCTGTGATCTGTCATAATCTACAGAGTAAATATTACAGGGATTTTCAAATTACGAATCTGCAATTTTGGAATGCTTGACAATATCTGAAAGCAACCAATCACCAAGGGCATATTAAAAGGATATAAATGGATCAGCAATCATCGCACTAAAATTTATCCTAGAAATAAATATATTTTGAACAGGAACTATACTGTCTGTTTTATCTTCCTAAGTTTGATTATGAAGAGCAAGCAAGGTAACACATGATTTTGAGCAAAAAAAAAAACAAAAAACATGGCACATCAAATCACATGACATTTTTCAAATTCGTATATTAGTTTAACCTTTATGTTCTGAAGATATCCAAAGCTTAGAACCTGATATCTGTGGTTTGTGGAATGGTAGCATTTTAATTCCCGTTACATCGTTCTTCAAAACTTTTTTTTTTTTTTTTGCAGTTTCTAATTAACTAGAGTAATGGTATTTTGACGGAACGGAAGGTTCAATTGCAAAGCTGTCTCGAAACAGACTGCATAATTCTTTTAGATTTTATGCGTATTTCTGTAACTCCTAAGTTTCGACAACACTGACAGCTGTTTCATAGTCGCTGTGTTGTTCCTAAAAAGATTTAAAAGCACCAATTAATATAATAATTTAGGAAGACTATAATAACTGAAATTTCCTTGAAAACGTCAATAAGCGTAACCATGAAACGTGGATACTTTGGGTGAGGTAAAAATTGGAAAACATGCCATTTTGGCAGCCGAATCACACTGCAATCAGCATTTAAAGTTGTCATAATTCTGGAGTAGCACAAACAGTGTTTTTCTGCCTCCCACTTATACCAGACATGCTAAGATGGTACGATAAACAAACTAATGAAGTGCGATTTTTTTTCACATTTCTTTTTTTGTTATTGTTGTTTGATCACTTTCAAGCAATGTTTTCATCGTCAACAGTTTCATGTGAGGAACACATAATTTGAGAATACAAGGTTCTCTTTATAATGCACAAGAAACGAGGGGGGGGGATAAGTACAATTAAGTATAACTCAGATTATTAGGAAGAGATCCTGGAGGCCAAGGTGGAGACAGGAATAATTATGTGTGTCATAATGACTTTCCCAATCCCACGTAAGAAAGGCAGCCGTTGTAGCAAATAAACACACCACTAACTGGTGTGGCTGCTTTATGCTCTGAAGAGGAAGTGTCACATATGAAATAAGATTTTTTTAATGAAAGGATTCATTTTATACCGATAGGATAACTTGCCAGGTTATTCATTTCAAATCTGTAACATTCAAAATACTGGCATGCTGTTTATTTCACTTATTTATATAATTTTTTTCAAATCTGTTCGAGATTTTTTTCATGTTCCGAAACAAAGGTGATAATAGAGATCCTTGATCTCTGTTATCACTTCTCTCTCTATTATCACTGATAATAGAGATCATGGATGAAAACTAGTACCAATGTTTTCGAAAGTCACTCAATAACGACAATGAATGCTGTAATGTGAATTATATAGGAAAGAGGATTATAAAAATGTAGATAAAGCATAAATGGTTTTCAGATTTCATTTGTTTACTGTACAAAGAGTATGCAAGTCCTATCCTATCCTATACGCTCACGAGTAGACCTACACATTTTACTATGCAAGCATTCGGAAGCGAAATCCTACGGGACAGGTTGCTTACTCCCTATTCCTGGAGGTGTCCTATGTCTGTAGAAGCATGTGTTCACGGGGCCTGTTCTTGGGGAAGAAAAACCCCGGAAATGAGACCGGCTAACTCACCTTTAGTCGAAAGAGACCAGATAAAGTTTCCTCACATCACTGAAGGGAATCGAATCCAGGTCTTTCTGACCAAAGGGCTTCATCTACACTAACTGAGCTACGGAGGCTCGTATGCAAGTAAAAAGTTAAAAATTATAATGGTGATATTAGCTTCGCTAATAAATTATATGAATCTGCCAAGTGTTTCTGGGTGAGCAGGAATAGAGGAATATTTAATATAATCTGGCAGGGAGAAATTACACAGGATACTATCAAGTGATGATCCCAATGCATAAAAGAATCTAGGCAACTCATGGAATAATCGAAAGCATTGTCATCCACACGTTCATCAGCAAATCTATAGCAGATTACACGTGTCAGTTTTCTCAAAAAGAAGACGCACGAACTTTCATTTTGCATGAAAAAATATACCTCTCGTACCACCTGTCTATGGGTTTCACTTTCTATGACTAAGTATGATAATTCACCTTTTAAGAGGTTGAAAATGGCAATTTATTTGCTTAGACTCATTTTAATGAGCAGTTCATAATAGATAACTTCATAATTGTACAACGTCAGAGTTAGTATCTGAAACACAATGTTTTTGCAGTTTGTAACAAAGATCCTCTTGGATATCAACAGTAAACACCATTTTTTTCCATGTCATTTCGATCCTTTAATATTATCTAATCAATCATGAAAACATATGAAATGAAAATTCTCTGTACGTACATGTGCGGAATAAGAAGTATACTCAACATAAAATTTTTCCAACGAGACTTTTACAAGAAAATACTTTTAGTTTACAGGGAAAGGGAAGGTAACGGATATCAACAGGTGAGTTAGCCTTATCACTCTTTCCAGGTACATGAGCGCTGCTCATACCTGGAAAGCACTACTAGTGGTGGACTTGGAAACCTAACTGCCGTTCAGTTATTCAGATATATGCCCATACACTCTTGTGGCGTTTTTTAAAATGTATGAACCTCGAAGAAGGTAAAGTTCCGGGGTGGCATATGTAGCAATAAGTAACAGTCAGAATTATATACGACGCTCAAAACAGCTTGTTTCGAAGTGGCTTCAGAAATCCAAATTGTTCGGAGCTTTTTAGCGCTGAATAATTTTAATGTGCACAATATTGAAAATTTATGACAAAGTATGAGCAGTGTCACACAATGGGTTTGCAATATGAGAAATAAGACCGTTTCTGCGATTTATTTCATTTTCTTGACTTATTAAAACTGTTATACTCAATCTGTATTTTTGTTACTAAATCATCTATTACTTCGCCCATGTTTTCAGTACATAGAGAAATGTACAAATAAGACTGAGTGTTTTTATATTCCTTCAATGCTCTTATGATTATAAGTTTACAGTGAAATTTTTCGCACACAGGATAGCTAGTTTATGTACAATATTCCAAAAGCGGCATGTAATAAGCGAAGTTCGACTCGTTCGATTTGCTTAGATCCAGTTCGATTTTCTGGGATCCCTTACAAGAAACTGCTAGCAATCATAAAATCTTGTTCCCTAATCCCATACTTAATACAGTGGCACAATTCCTTATCATAATTTATTATACACAAACTGTTTTACATAATTTTGCCATTAAAGTGGTTCGAATGAAACCAACAATATATATATATATATATATATATATATATATATATATATATATATATATATATATATATATATATATATATATATGTTAAAAACACCAAGCAATTTTAAACCTGGTTTTACTCCATTTCTCAAGTAAGCAAACAGACAATAAGTCAAGTTTGCGCCTGCAAATGATGCAAGTCTAGCTGATCCTACAGGTAGTGCAAGACCAAGGAAACTCGTGGTATAGGTGGCATAAGTTCTGATCACTAATCTTAATATTTACCCTTAATGCCAAAACACAACTCCAAGAAGGGGATGAGACCTCAATAAAGGGTTTAGACCTTTATTGAGGTCTCATCAGTGGGAGCTAGGCTAGAAATACCAAGATTTAGTAATACAGAGCTTATAAGTATTTTACCAGAACAAGTTGCCATAAGGTGTTTTAACCTTATTAAATAAAAATTTAACATCATGCATCCCCTTCTTGGAGTTGTGTTTTGGCATTAAGGGTAAATATTAAGATTAGTGATCAGAGCTTATTCCACCTTTACCACGAGTTGCCTTGGTCTTGCATTACCTGTAGGATCAGCTAGACTTGCATCATTTGCAGGCGCAAACTTGACTTATTGTCTGTTTGCTTACTTGGGAAATGGAGTAAAACCAGGTTTAAAATTGCTTGGTATTTTTAACATTTATTATACCCAAGGTAAAATACTTTCTACATATATATATATATATATATATATATGTAGAAAGTATTTTACCTTGGGTATAATAAATGTTAAAAATACCAAGCAATTTTAAACCTGGTTTTACTCCATTTCCCAAGTAAGCAAACAGACAATAAGTCAAGTTTGCGCCTGCAAATGATGCAAGTCTAGCTGATCCTACAGGTAATGCAAGACCAAGGCAACTCGTGGTAAAGGTGGAATAAGCTCTGATCACTAATCTTAATATTTACCCTTAATGCCAAAACACAACTCCAAGATTATATATATATATATATATATATATATATATTTATTTATTTATTTATGAAAGAGAATGAAAAAGCTAAAATACTCTGGGATTTCAAAATCCAGACTGACAAAAGCTTGGAATGTAATAAACCCGATATAACAGTAGTTGAAAAAAATGATAACAACGGTGTTAAGTTTATCGAAATATCAGTACCAGGAGATAGTCAGATTGACGACAAAGAAACTGAAAAAATTGCAAAGTATCGCGATTTGCAAGTCGAAGGTGAACGAATCTGGCAAAAGAAAACGAAACTTGTTCCCATAATAATAGGTGCATTAGGCGCCATCCCTAAAACATTGAAAAAACATCAAGAAGCACTCGAGTTGGATGGATTAAAAATTGGGCAGCTACAAAAGGCCGATTTGTTCGGCACAGCTTTCATATTCAGAAAGTATTTCCACAACTCATAGGCCCTTGGACAGGGCTCCAAGGTATGTGTGTATATATATATATATATATAGTTTTATGAAGAATTAAATGACTAGAACCGAGATTTAAGTAAAAAGGTTTTAATATAAACACACTACTAGTTTCGGCCTGTAACAGCCTTCTTCGGGTGACATTATAAAAGAAAAAACACTAAACATTGAGGGTTAAAAGACTATGAACAACACAGACAGTCTTTATACATAATTAGCATGAAAACGTTGTAGTTATATTTGAAGCTGTTCTTTCGTTTGTTGCATTGTTGGGAGAGTGCGTGTTTGCTGCATCACGTGAACGCCAGTACATGATTACAGCTGAATGACTATCTGGGAGGTTGTAGCTTAAGTTGTTATTTAGATGAACAGGATTGAAGATGATTTCTCTAGATTCCACAATTTTTCTCTCTATTTCGTCACTGCAACGGAAGATGTTAGTAGATTTTTCCCAGCAGACTTTGTGACTTTGGTTATCATCATTAGGATAGCCGAGAAAAGGATATGACTTGATAATACACTCGCTCGCTGTCTCTTGTAAGTAATGTCTCTCATGTGTTCTTCCATACGCATTTCGACAGATTTGTCTGTCTGCCCGAAATAAGGAATATCGCAGTCACATAATATTTTATATACACCAGGGTATTTGAGTTGATGATGACAAGGTTTTGGGTGGCTAATTAAGGAACGGATCTTTGGAAATGGAGTGAACAAGGTTCTGATATTGTATTTTCTTATATTTCTTATATTTTCTTATATATTGTATTAACAACTTTTGTTAATTTGTGTGAAACAGTACTTATGTAAGGAATAGATATATTGCCTTTGAATCTATTTGTTTCTTCTGAGTGATGTCTAGGAGGATTAAGAAAGAATTTGTCAATGATTTTCTTGGAATATCCATTAACTTCGAAAGAAGTTATCAGATTGTTTATTTCTGTAAGCAGTTTCATCTATTCCTTACATAAGTACCGTTACACACAATTAGCAAACGTTCTAAGAAAATACAATATCAGAACCTTGTTCACTCCACTTCCAAAGATCCATTCCTTAATTAGCCACCCAAAACCTTGTCATCATCAACTCAAATACCCTGGTGTATATAAAATATTATGTGACTGCGATATTCCTTATTTCGGGCAGACAGACAAATCTGTAGAAATGCGTATGGAAGAACACATGAGAGACATTACTTACAAGAGACAGCGAGCGAGTGCATTTCCAAGTCATATCCTTTTCTCGGCTAATCCTAATGATGAAAACCAAAGTCACAAAGTCTGCTGGGAAAAATCTACTAACATCTTCCGTTGCAGTGACTAAATAGAGAGAAAAATTGTGGAATCTAGAGAAATCATCTTCAATCCTGTTCATCTAAATAACAACTTAAGCTACAACTTCCCAGATAGTCATTCAGCTGTAATCATGTACTGGCGTTCACGTGATGCAGCAAACACGCACTCTCCCAACAATGCAACTAACGAAAGAACAGCTTCAAATACAGCTACAACGTTTTCATGCTAATTATGTATAAAGACTGTCTGTGTTGTTCATAGTCTTTTAACCCTCAATGTTTAGTGTTTTTTCTTTTATAATGTCACCTGAAGAAGGCTGTTGCAGGCCCAAACTAGTAGTGTGTTTATATTAAAACCTTTTTACTTAAATCTCGGTTCTAGTCATTTAATTCTTCATAAAACTATGTATGTTAACCGAGGCAATGATCATTCTGTCATATATATATATATATATATACATTGCTTACAAAAGAACCAGAGCTAGTGCCCTGTCAAGCCATGTCCTGTTTTCAGTAAACGCAAATAATGAAGGCCGACAACATGAGATAAACTGGACAACAACTTCAAACCTTCACATATGCTACGAGGAAGTAGAACGCCGCATAGTCGAGTCTAGAGAAATTGTCATGGACCCTCTTCATATAAACAGTAACCTCAGCTACAATTTACCGGACTCATTCAGCTCTGCTGTCAGATATTGGCGCATTCGTGAAGCCACACGCGCACAGGTATCTAACAATAGAACTTTAACTCGGACTGTAGCTCCAGTTCAAAGTGGTTGAGATATATATATATATATATATATATATATATATATATATATATATATATATATATATATCAGAATGAGATCTCATATCAGGATATGAGATCACCACTCCGATCCGCAAAACCTCGACATGGCCACTAAAATATCAAAGTGTCGACAATGACGCGAATGTGCAGCATCGTACTATGGCCAGACTGAAAAATCTATTGAGCAACGCACTAAAGAACACATCAGAGATATTGAATACAAAAGAAAGAAGGCCTCAGCTTTGCCATCACACGTACTTTCTTCATCTGCCACACAAGAAGCCTCGGCAATGAGGTATCAAGTATTAGGGGAAGGTTACGTTAGAAATTATTATTATTATTATTTGACACCTCCAGGGAGTCCAAAGGCTCATCAACCCCTCAATCCACCAACTGACAGCAACTACAACAACGTCATCTACCGCCAACCACCGCCACTAGTATTTCCACAGACAACACAAACATCCATGCCCTCGGCGGGATTCGATCCCGCAGCCTTTTAGCTGGAGAGCGGATGCGCTAACCACATGGCATTATTATGTAACAATTTGTAGTATTATGCTAATAATATTAGAAATGTAATCTTATATTACACCGTTGCTATAATATGACTGAGAGAAGAATTTGAGAATCCTTAGAAATTACTTTGGATCCAAAACACCTAAATATAAATCGAAGTATCAACTTGTCAAATTACATCCTAGCCATAGCTAACCAAAAATGTGTACATGAATACGTAAACACAAAACGTGCTCAACAATGGAATGCATAATTAGAAATATCTTTAAAATCACAGATTCTTTTATAACTACATAGTAGTTGTCACCTGCAGGCTTCACTGTTTGTCTACCATTTAACGTGTTCACACCTGAAGAAATCCTATATCATCAGGGTGAAGTGTTGTGGTTTTAACTGAAGTAATTTTTTATATCTTATTCCGGTTTCTGCATTATACTCTTATTTATCCATATATCTATGAATGGGTAAAGCCTACATGCATATACACTGATGTCCAAATGCTAAGGACGAACTACATTTTTTACATGTATATAAAAAAAAATTCATAACTACAGCCAGTGGACATTTATTTATTGCCAGCAAACTAATAAATTATATTACACGAAAAATGCGTTAAAATTTCGAACAAATTTCATTGCAATACATTTTAGCAAAAGTTACAAATTTCCTAAGGACGTAGTTAAGGAATTAATGTACAGTGTTTACAGAAAACTATGCACAGAGACATTTCAGTATGAATATGCCCACCCAAACTGCGATGCAGCTCTCACAACGTCGTACTATGTTTGGTGCCAAGTGAGTCAGGAGTTCTTGCAAGCTGGCTCACTCCTCCTTCAGAGCAAGGATAAAGCCTTGTTTATTTTCTGGAGGGGAATTTCGAGCAGCACTGCATCTTCCTATTGCGTCTCAAATGTTCTATGAGATTGAGATCTGGGGAGCGTGCTGGCCACTCGATTCGATTAATATCCTTGGTCTCCAGAACTGCTCGTGTACGATGTGGTATGACAATATGATCCATAAAAATGAATTCTTCGC
This sequence comes from Typopeltis vanoorti, assembly GCF_054136105.1. Lineage (NCBI taxonomy): Eukaryota > Metazoa > Arthropoda > Arachnida > Uropygi > Thelyphonidae > Typopeltis > Typopeltis vanoorti. Next base: position 112,549,260 of record NC_143560.1, read on the forward strand.
CTACAGCACCACGGAACAATCGAACATTCACCAGTCATAGTCCCTTTTTCCAGCACTTGTAGATCGGTTCGTCCATTAAGCATAATGCCTCCTCACACTATGACCCAGCACCACTGTATCTATATATCCCTTCCAAGAACATTCTGGCGATGGTATGCCGTACCACTTTTCGGCTGACATAGAGTATGTTGGTGGATAGAGAGTTGAAGTTCAGAGGGCATATTGCTAAGGTGTCCAAGATAACTCAAAGGAATACTTTTTTTTATTGAAGAACCCGCTAACATGCAGAGATAAATAAGTTATTATTCTTCTTCATAAGGCGTTGATACATCCACATCTGGATTACTGAGCTCATGTTTTGTCGCCTGGATTTCTTGGAGATGAGGAAATGGTAGAAAAGATTCAGAGGCGAGTGACCAAGCTGATGGTGAATGAATGGAATATGTTGCTTGACTCAGTTGTGAGCGCTAAGTCTACCAACCAATAAGTTCAAGAAGAGGTATGATAGATATTGTGTAGATAGTTTGGGTCGCACGCGATGAATCTACTGACTCCATGGAGATGCCCGTATAATAATAATAATAATAATAATAATTTTCGATTCTGTGTGTGTGTGTGTGTGTGTGTGTGTGTGTGTGTGTGTGTGTGTGTGTGTGTGTGTGTGTGTGTGTGTGTGTGTGTGTGTGTGTGTGTGTGTGTGTGTGTGTGTGTGTGTGTGTGTGTGCGTGCGTGCGTGCGTGCGCGCGCTGTAGGGTGGATGCCAGCTGATGTTAGCACAACTCGAGCATAAAATGGGTGAATATGCACACACAATACAAAGCCTTTGCTGCTTTAGTCGTAATACCAAATAGCAGCATGTTTCAAACTATATCATATCTGCTGTATTCTCACCTTGCTAAAGTCCTGAATATTAGCTTTAAGTCTGAGAAAACTGACTAGCTTTCGCGAAACCAAATAAAGTCGAACTTGTTCATGATACTAACAGAAAACTAAATCAATGTCTTTGCAGAAATATGTGGAACAAAACGATAAATAAATGCAAAATATAAATAAAATAAAAAGGTAGAGAATAAATAAAAGGGAAAAGATAAGCTGGTAATTATACACATGGTATGTTATACGTGAGTGGTAAATTTCGCGCAATGCTTATCGGTTTGGCCACAGTGTGGCTAAACCATATACTGTGGCCATGGTTTGGTTACAGTATATGGTTCACAGCTGCACGTGTTATTTCCAGACTGAGTTAGTAAGTCTCAGTGTCGACGAGATTGGATTTTCTGCAGGAACTCCGGTTTCCCCTCACTATGTAACAGCTACCAATTTGGTAGTCATTATATTTATATCCTCGTATAAATATGAATTTGGGAAATTCGTGAGTTCAAGCCACTCCAAGCTTAGATGGGCTTGTCTCCTGTGAAAGGCTGAAAACAATAACATAATAGTAATACTTGTCAACTGATTGTATTCTCCGGACAGTCTATATATTTTGTGCAGGAAAAAAAAGCCTGCAACATCTGTATGAGAGACTAGCTAATTCACCTGTTGAAACACAGTCGAAATATCCTCGCATCCTAGGCAGGAATCGAATCCAGGTCTGTCCAACCAAAAAATATCATTCTTCTAAATAATAGGCATAACTTAATTATTTTTGTGATTTAATTTTTTAGCAAGAAATATCACTTAGCAAGAAATTTAGTAAGAAATTTCTTACGAAAATCTAACTCATCCTAGTAACCAGATAAACTCCTTAAAATCAGCAACAGTTTCAATGCTATCTTTATTATTCATTTATAATTATAATAACGACTGTGTTATGATAAGAAATGGGACGAATAAGAGAGAATCACATACCGTGATATTAATGGACTTTGCAAAGCGTTTGATAGATTACCTAATGATATGTAGGTGTACAAGATACAGAAGATGAGAATGAATAGTATATTGCTTAGATTGATTGGTGATTGGCTCTCTGAACGATACTAGCAAGTTGTGTATGATAGAAAGAGGGTAACCAGTGGCGTGCCCCGGGGATCTGTTCTTGGGCATGGCCCGTTTAACTTATTTGTAAATGTTATTTAATGTGGATTGACTGAGGATATTCAGTTGTTTGCTGATTATGCAAAGTTGGAAAGAATTATAAAGAGCACTGCTGATGTTAATTCCCTTCAGGAAGATTTCAATAGCATTTTACTTTAAACAAATGAGTGGAGTTGCAGTTTTAATATTAACAAGTGCTAGGTGTTACAGTTATTTTGAAATGTAGAGATATAAGACTGCGTTCTATATTGATGTGTTCTATATATTGCAGGAAGCAGATGAGATCCAAGATATGGGAGTGATTGTTGACAGTAGAATGAAGCATAGAAGGCATATTTCAAGTGTTATAAAGACTACACATCGTATTGCAGCTAGCAAAGGTTGGTCGATTGGTAGAGTCTTTGCTACTAATGGCTCACACAAAAAGTTAAGCAAGTTTGAGCACGGTTAGTAGTTGGAAGGGACCAATCGTTCGATGCTGTTGGCATACTCTCCCTCGATGAGTCTTTGGAATCCCTGGAGGTGTCACATGATGTTACATCAATATTAGCTGCCATACGATGCGCGTCCACCTTCTTATCCCTACTAATATGTTAGGAATAAGAAGGTGGTTGTGCCACTGTATAAAGCACTAGTCAGCACTTGAACTACTGTGCTGAAATTTGGTCACCTGGTTTTCATCGTGATGTGAAAACATTGGAGAAGGTCCAAACACGAATGATTAAGAGAATATCAGGCTCTGGAAAGTTAGTTATGGAGAGAGATTCAAAGAATGTGGATTACAGAGTTTGACGGATAGGACGGAAAGAGGTGAGGTATCAATAAAAAAAAAATAGGGTTTTTTTTTTTTTATTGATGCACATGGAATTATAAAAAGAGTAGAAGGCGAGAGAGGAAGAACCAGTGACCATCCCTGGGTGCGATTAGTATATTTTTTACATGGAGAACTGTAGTTGAATGGAACACATTATCGGAATGTGTTGTTAATGAAGGGAGTATTAAGGATTTTAAGATTCAATATCATATATTGTCAGTTGAATGAACTTCCCACAACGAGTCTACTGGCTACACATGGAGGGCGTGATAATAATTTTATATCATTCTCATGCACTGAATTCCCAAGCATTTCACTCATACTGCTATCACATTTTACAGTATCACATAATACACGATGAAAGGGAAGCTCGTAAGTTATTGTCATCGTTTTTTTTTTAAACTAAATTTATGAGGCTAGCGTACTATGTCTGATAATTGTGTGCGCTCTTCGGCCGATTTGTTTGTTTTGTGGGATGAAGAAACACAAATTTCTGGGAGGGGAACATAAGAAAGTAGGATATTAATTCCGTGTGAAATAAACTAAAAACTCAAAAATTAGTAAATTAATTAAGACTTAAAACTCTTCTACGTGGTCTCAAAGAAGATACGCATTCTATAATAAATTTAGTTTAATCCTTTATCCAAGTGTGTGCAAACAAAGTTTGCGGCTGAAAGTATCTTCAGGACTGGGGTAAAGTGGTACAACGGATTAAACTAAATTTATTATAGTCTGACCAAGTGAAAAATAAACTTTCAAGATACGCATTCATTCGACAACAGCAACAAAAACAAAAAAGCGTTTTCAGCAATTCTTACATTTACTCCTCCAAAGAAGTGAAGAAATCGACATTTACTCAAATTTTGTATCCAGAATAAAAGGGTAAGAATAGTTTCTTATGTTCTTACAGCACTAATGCTTAGAATGGCATCTGTCACAAAAAAATGACCGGAAAGGATTTGGGTTTGAATCCCAGTCATGGCGTGAGGTTTGTAAAGTGAAACTCTTTCTCGATTTGAAAGCATATTAGTTTTGTTCATGGAAAAAGAAAGAAAAAGCGGTAGATCATATTATCGGATATAATATTACCAGAATGCTTATAGAGCCCTGAAGTAGCAAAATACTATATTTGGTTTTATGAGTAAAACTCTGGTCTATGTAGCCTTTGGCCCCCCAGCGACAATAGTACACTCACCCTTTCGTGGGCGTCCGCATAAAAATCCTGTATGTAAAAAAAAAGAAAAAGTTCTTTATCTTCTGTATTCTCATTCTCTCTCTTTCTCTCTCTTTATATAGGGATGTGAAATTTAATTTCTGTTTTGTAAATTTTAATTATTTTTTAATCAAAGTGAAAATTGAAGCATTTGACACCTGACTAAAGATGTCATCATCCGCGATGAGCATACTCCAACTACTCAATTATCTGTCTAGGAAACCATGCGTAATCCACTTCAACATTCGATAATATATCAAGAAACAATTTTAACTCCGAACCCCGTTCCTTGTGGCATCATCTTGGGGAGACATTGACATGATTTGTGGGGTAGTACTGTTAAATATTGCTGTTTGTCTAGGTCAACAGCTAATCTTGAAATGGAAGAGGAGGAAATGCAACCTCATTATTTTATATACATCCCACAGAAAGGAAAGATTTACTGTTCAAGGTATTGCACAGAAACCAATAAATCTCCACCCCTAACTCTACTCAGACTCCGAGATTATAATGAAGATATCTCGCTCGGGCTTGACTTGAAGAAAGAGGACGGGCTATTTATTGTGAAAGCCTCGTTAATTAAGAAGATAACTGCAGGAAGTGGGAAGTGGAAGTCCCTGTTGTTAAGGTAACATGAGATTAATCCCGCACGGCTACCTGTGATTCAGCTATAACTATGCAAACTGCGTTCCACAAGAATGTTGAAGGGTGTCAGCAAGGCAATTCGCCACTTAAATCAGATAGAACATCCGAGGAGGCGCCACAAGATGTCATTTAAGAATACAAAAGTCCAAATTGCTTCCTATGGTGAAAGGCAGCTACTGCTGGCAAAAACTAAGCACGTGATTTCTAGACAAGTTAAAGGTCGCAATTTACGCAATCGATTCATGCTGATAAATTTAAAATGCGACTAACTTACCTTATTATATCGTAAAATTTTCATAAGCTGTTAAAATATGGCTGCAAATGATGTTAGGCATACTAATATTTTTTTTTCCCCTTTGGATACTCATAATCGAAGTTGCCTCCTTGGTACACTACTTAAAAATACGAACTCTGCCCAGGTGCCCGTATGTTTGCCTTTATTATTACTGCTTTTGATTAAGATATCACTTGCACGACAGCTGTTTAATAATGCTAGTTCTTTCTCACTAGAGATCAGACAGAAATCTCAAGAAGAGTTGAGTTTTTTAAGTTTCAGTTTCAATTACTTGACTAAGAAAAATTATGGTTTTATAATGACCTCTATTTCTACAACAACGAAAAAAAGTCAACTAAGATTTTACTTTCAGATCATAAATCAATTACCTCATTGAGCACTAAGATAAAATTATTTCTTGGAATAATAAGATATAGATGTCAAAATTTGATAAATAAAATAATGGTTGAAGAAAAATGAAGATTCTGAAGTAAACAAACAAAGTTTTGATACAGTATGTATCAAAATATGATACAGTATTATACTACAAAATAATATGCGAAAGATCAATTACTGTAACAAAAATAGGTGGGCCGCCTCTGCTTCACATATTGAACGTGATGTTTCATTTCTATCGCAAACTGTTGTTACACATATGCTTTTCATTGTACTTAAATCTTTTAAGTCCGGCCCAGTGTTTTCTAAGATTCTTATATGGCAATAATGAGGAGGACATTAACATGCAAAAACACGCAGGTTATGGTTCCCTTGTATAAAGCTTTGATCAGGCCATATATGGACTACTGTGCACAGATATAGTCACCTGGTTTTCAGTGGAGGATGTACTGGAGAAAGTCCAGAGAAGGTTTACTATGTTAGTGTCAGGTTTATGGAATGTCAGATAGGAGGAGAGATTAAAGAAATGAATTTACAGACCTTGTGAATAGAAGAAAAGAGGATATGATTGAGGCATATAGGTTGGTGAGGGGTTGTTATCAGATTAACGTGGAGAAGATATTTCACAGAGTAGAGGGAGGCAAGGGTAGAACTAGAGGCATCCATGGAAGCAGTATAAGGAGGGTGTGAGCAGGAGGGTGAGAAGATTCTTTGCATGGAGAATGACTGATGAGTGGAATGCACTGCCTGAAACTGTGGTGAGTGCGAAAATTGTGAATGAGTTCAAGACTCGGTTCGATGATCTTTTGACATGAGAGAGAGAGAGAGTATTGACTTCTCGCGATGAGTCATTTGACTCCATAGAGTCAAAGAACATCGCAGGAAGTCTATACTCTCTCATCGCGGAAATAATAATAATAATCCTATTATGAGAGATGTCAATTGCATTTTCGGAATCTGCGATTTTGAAATTGAAAGTCCTTCATGAAAAGCTTATAAGAATATCTGAAAATATTTGTTTGGATTCAGAAGATTTAATGATACTGAAATTAACAATCGATGGCAGATATAAATGTTGCATTATTTGGAATTACAATCGAAGCAATCGAGGCAACTAAGGCTGATGGAAGTCAGTATATTATATGTCCATTAATTGCGTGGGTTATTCTGGCAGGTCTGTTTTGTCGCTTTCCAGTGATGAGTTTCCTACCGAATTTCCGGTAGGAAAAATCTAATTCCACAGAAATAAACAAGACTTTCACAATGGATAGAAGTCCGACAAAGGATGCGCATAATCAATAATTGCTGTGTTTTGGGAGACTTAGGAAAAATGCCGTGCTGAAAGATTTATGCTACGAAATATATATGAAAAATGTTTAGGATATGATATAGAACTTGATCATTTATATATATTGATTTCCAACAAGCATTTGATAAATTAAACAGACAAGAAATAATACATAGCCTGAAAACACGAATAACCAGGAAAATTAATTAGATGAATTAAAATTACATTAGAAAGATCCAAAGCAATAGTTAAAATACAAGAGGAATTAACGGACCCATCACCACTGTGGATGTGAAGTAAGACAAGGAGATGTACTTTCAGCATTTTTTACTTGAAGCAATAATAAGAAAGTTAAATATGAGAGGATTTATTAATAATAAATTAATACAAATATGTGCATATGCAGACGATATAACAATAATAAATCGCAGAAGAAAAGATTTAGAAGAGAATTTGAAGAACTTAATAGAAACGCTAAAGAAGTTGGATTAAAATTAACGAACAGAAGACTAAATATATGCAATGTGGAAAGGCAATAAATAAAAATATTACAAGATATAATATAAGTGAATACAGTTTTGAAGTTGTAAATAGTTTTAAATATTTAGGTTCATTAATAACAACCAACAATAATATATCCGATGAAATTAATAGTAGAATCATGGCTGGAAATAAGTGTTATTATATTTATAAAAAGTTAATGAATAATAAAATTCTTAAGCGTAATTCTAAATTAAAACTTTATAAAACAATTATAAGACCTGTAACAACATATGAATGTGAAACGTGGCCATTAACACAAAAAGATAAAGACAAACTGAGAATCTTTTAAAGGAAAATATATGGACCAATAAAAGAAGAAAATGGAATATAGAGAATTAAAATAAATAATGAACTTGAACAATTAATGGTGAAGATACAGTAAGATATATAAAGACACAAAGAATAGCGTGATTGGGGCATATAGAAAGAATGGGAAAAGATAGAGGAGTTAAAAAATATATATATTTGAATGGAAACCATTAGGACAAAGGAAGAAAGGCAGACTACGAAAAAGATGGTTTGATGACGCACAAAAAGATCTTACAACTTTAAAAGTTAAGAACTGGAAGAATATTGCGCAGAAAAGAAAAGAATGGCTAAAATTGTTTTGCAAGCTAAAACTCATAAAGATTTGTAAAGCTAGAAGAAGATTATTATCATTAAAAATTGTTGTCGTTGTTATCATTGCGTGACACCTCCAAGGGAGGACACTCTACTCCGCTCCGCTACAAACATCTCACCATCTCAACTACTACTTAATTCTCCCACTGCATACAACTAGGTACTATCAACGCAATCTACCACCCATCACCACCACCACCAACAGTATTTTTTGTCTGTAAATTGCGTGTGTTCTGATGACCGATTTGCCTGTACGCGGGATGAAAACGAGTTTCCGGGAGATATACCCTAATGATATACTCTTAGGTCTTGTCAAACACTTTTCATTAAAAATATAAATATATATATTATAAAATGATAAGCCTTTTTATGAAACGGTTTTGTTTTTGTGAAACGTTTTTTGTTAAGTTATTGAAACGTTTTGAAACTCAGGGGCTGCCCTGAGTGTCAAGTCTTCAAAATTCGAGTCATCAGAATTCAAGGAGAACCGGCCTACCAGTCCGGAACTCGGGGGAGTTGGGCGCCGTAGACGCCAGCCTCCCCCCCCCCTTTCGAGTCTTCAAAATTCGAGTCATCAGAATTCAAGTAGAACTGGCCTACCAGTCCAGAACACGGGGGTTTGGGCGTCGTAGGCGCCAGGGGAGAGCCCCTTAGTGTGTATATATATATATACTTTTTAAATATCATTGGCATTATCAGTGATTTCATTCTGCAAGAAAATTGTAAGTAAAAAATGTATGCAAAAAATAAATAATAAAGTTTAACGCGGTGAAGAAATAGGCTATGAGGTAAAATATGTTATATCCTGTAACAGTGAGCCAACCTCATGATATCTCGTTCCTCCATTCAACGTCTGTCACGTATTGAATGAATTTAAAAAAATGATTACGGCTTGTAATTTAGAAATCTCCATCCATTTGCCTTTTTATGTGGCTTTTACAGTATTAATTTAGGAATTATAAAGTTTTACGATAGTCTGAGTGATTTTTTGAAAATAACGTTGAAACTGTATGCTGGAATCATTTCATTCTCCTTGACAAGAAGTTCTATTGGACTGCACACCACTGCCCGATATTTTTAAAACACTGCGAACGAAGAAGTAAAATTTTCTTTCGAAAGGACAAAGCAGATATTTTTATTTCTTGTCCATTCATTTTTTTTTTCGACAGCAGAGGTTGAATCTGTAGTAAATTAATACCGTAAAGGGTCTTAAAGTTAGATAATCTCGGAAATCTGCTCTAATGACCAAACATGGTACTTTACAAACCACATCTGGCCTCCAATAAGTAACGTGGAGGACTCGCTTCCGAGCGATGTGATCATCTGCTACCTAAAGACATTAAAATCTTGCCTCAGTAGGATTAGAGTCCGCAACCGACCTGTAGTTTGGAGAACAGGGGCTAACTATTCACTCTGCCAAACAGATTAACAAAATCAACAAATATAGAATAAAATAGAAACAAGATCGTCCAAATGGACTTTGAAATAGGATAAAAAGGTAAATGGATTTCATTAGTAGAAAATCTATATATTAAAAGCGAGCACAATTTCTTCGTATGATCATTTCGATCTTTTAGTAACATTTCCTGTCACCATCAAGAAAAAAAAAGAAAAAAAAAAACTATCCGAAATAAAACTGACTGTATAGATTTGCATAAAAATACTGAACTACAAAATTTTGGAAAGAGAGCTTTATATGTGGGTAGAAATTTTAATGTAGAGGGCTGAGAATCGGGACATGGCTATAGGCTATAGCGGCTGTAGCCGGGTCTTGGGCCCTTGCATTTGGTGGACAACATGCGCACTTGGCTGATGCATTATCCCCGCACAGCAACCACGCTGCACTGGTTACTATGCGCTGCTCCTGTTTTCTTCCATGTACGTGTTCTTATTTCAGAGCAGTAAGTGGAGGGAAAAAAAAAATCAACCAAGAGAAAGGTCTGTAATAACAGAAGCAGTGTTATTAGTAGAAATGAACGGAAAAGAGTGAGAAATATATATGCCATTAAAGGACAATTATTAATTTATACACGGCAGAATAGTTCGTTTCGAATCAGCTTCACACGTGCAGTTTTATGCCGAATAATTTGGATATGAACAATATCTGTGATCAGCAAAGTGTAAGCATTATGTAATGCGTCTGGAATGTAAGAAAAGTGCCTGTTTCCTGCTATTTTATTTCGCTGTCTTTACTGTGAAGTCTGTTACTCAATTATAGTTGCATTTCATATCCACTGGTGACTTCCATTTCATGGAAGCATGTAAAGACGTCGACAGAACTGCAAATTTGTGATATTTTCCGTAAAAGCTCTTCTAATGGAGAGAAAAAAAAAAACTGTATAAGATCGGGAATCATTTAATCAAAGAGGAATAATGTTTCACAAAGTATTTTGAACCGATGAAGAGAATACTGGATGCCGTTAGGAAAAATAAGTTAGAAAATTCAAAACTTGAAGATCACGTAAGGATCGAGGAATCCAAATACCAGAAATACCAGAAAGAAAATTTCAAATATGTAAGAAATCATTACTGATGTCAACATCGACAAACACATCATTTTTCATATCATTTACTTATTAAAAGCGTTTTGGAAGGAAAGAGATTAAATCTTGTCCTATTGGTTTGAATGCGAGAATATAAAAATGTTGCTAAAAGGTTTCGTAAATAAGACAGAAATTTCATTTCCAAGCCCAATAAATGTCTCTATAGCGTAGTAAGAATTGATGATACGGTTAGTAAGAAACACCTTTATTAGATCCCGTTAAGAAACGAGAACCTTTAAAAAGGTTTCAGCGTTCTACGAATTAACTGATTTCATTCGGTGTTATATGGTTTTTCCTCCTGAAAAACCGGGTTTCTTCTCTGCAAAAACGAAAAATTAACAGGAAATGTACATACATATTGTTAAGTGGTCTTAGTTGTACTGGTGTAATCTAACCAAGCAGCAAGAATAAACCAAGAAAATTATTGCATATGAGCGAAATACTTTTCAACAGAAAGCTGCGCTTCAGCGACGAACTCACAAAAAAAAAAAAAAAGAAAAAAAAAAAAGATTCATAGTAAAGTGCTCAAGTTCGAAACTTTAGAAAATAATAATGTACAAGCTAAATGAACCTCTGATATATTCTACAAATTGTTTATCTGTCATCCCTGGAAATTATGTGAAAGTGTCGTTAGCAAGGAACTTGACTAGATTTTTTTTTTTTTATTATTATTATTTTTTATTGGAGAGGCGAATGAATGGAATCGGTTGCCGGAGTCAGTTGTGGGTGCTTCGTCGGTGAATGAGCTCGAAGCAAAAATGACAGGTATTGTTGCGCAGGTGGTTAGCGCTAATAATATTAATAGTAATATACAAGTTTAATATACTTCAGCTTAGTCATGCATTGTAGATGAAGATTTCACACATATTCTGATATTTCCACTACTTAAAACAAATATTTACATACAACAGTAATTAAACTCTCTCTCTCTGTGTCTCTTGTTTTTTTGTGTGTTTATTGTGTCTCTGTATGAGCATTTCAAGCAAAACATCTCAAAAATGGAAAGAAAAAATAGTTGTCAGAGAAACTTAATGAGCGGATAAAGGAGTTTTCTTTTTGTCACTCATTAAAATTGATCTTTTCTGATTTCCAAACACTGATGCAAAAAATTTTGGACTTCTTGGCGATGATGTTAAATTAACTAGATGGCGCCACTCTCCAATAAGATATCAATGGAATATGCTTCAATAAACAACATTAAAAAAAAACAGTATATCTTAGATAAGTAATAATAACACAGCAAAAATAAAACTGTAAACCCAGCAAAAAATCAGATGCCACCAAACTGATAATATAATTCATGACGAACTCGGATCATCCACCGTTTTGCAAAGCTACCGGTTTCGCGAGGCTTTTATTAAATAAACAGACAAGTTTTAAAAATCAACTGTTCAATTTCTAAATCAGAAACTCCTCAGCTTTAAAAATGAAAATCGCACGCTTCTAAATGTAAAAGTGTTAATTTTCAATTTGAATTGTAAAGTTTGCTGTTTTATTTGTTTAATGCACAATATTCTGTTTAATGAAGAATATTTATTTTTTTTATCTAAAAATGTTCTTCATAAAGAATATGTGTGAAAATGCAGTATATACAAGTGCTTACATGTCAGGAATTGGATATGCATGTTGCAACTCTAGAAATATTGTCTTCACAGGCGGAAAAAATTGTTACCTGATACTAAACGCAGTCACTGAGGCGACACTCGTGTCAGCCTTATCATTACGCCTCTGATAACGATAGGAAAGCAGAAAATAAAGCTCATTTTTAATGGTTTTTCACATGCAGAAAATTTTATCTCTGGAATAGTTCGTCACATGTAAGTGAGGTAAAATGGGTTAAACAGAGGGAAGAATGTAGTTACACACACACATCTCTGGCTATAAACTAAGCATGCAAAACGTGCAACGGAACATAAAAGCCCCGCTGAAGTGCTGTCATTATCTCCTAATAATTACATGTAATATAAACTAATTACGTGTTATAATAAACGAGTACGATTATTAATAATTACGAACAATAAATAATATGAATTATGTATACTTATCATATTGAAAAGAAAATCATTTTTATGTGCACAAATGTACATAAGGAGGACTACAGAAGTAACATCAGAAATAGCTGCAAATTTTTCTCCAATAATTAATAAATTTCCACAATTGCTTTACTCCACTAAAATTTAATATGTAATCACTTTGCTTCCGAACCATTATTCTGCACAGTGATACATGTCTCGACTAAAACATAGGAGCCTCGGTAAATTAGCCTGTTATTCGATGCTATTCTTTGATTAGAGCGACCAGGTTCCAATCTCGCGTTAGACAGTGGTGGGATGGCAAAGGGAATGGGCTAATTTCGGCATCGTCATCTGCTTCCTCCTGAAATCTTGATGGCGAGGTGTTAGGAATATGCACCAACTAAATAATAAAGCATCAAAGCAAAAGTCATGTTTGTTTGTTTTATTTTGTTCATTAATGCATTGCTTTTTTGGAATTACTTCTATTTCGGTGTTTTTTGGTGAGGTCAGTACAGTGCTTTCAGTTAACGTCATCATTATTAAGTCAGCAAGTCCACAATGCATCAATATAGTAAAATATACTCGCAATCCACAGTAAATTTTATTCTCTGCCGCAGTTACCAACTAGTGATCCATTGATCAGATCTCACCCACGATAATATTCTATCCATCACGGAGAAAGATCGCTGTTGATGTGGTTATAATTATTTAGAATTATGGCCTACGCAATTAACGGTATGAGTGATATGTCTGCTAATTGCATTAACAATTAAATAATAATTAACTTTTATTTAACAGATATAATGTGAAAGAAAAATCTTGCTACCTCCGTACTTGACTGAGTAAAATAACAGGTATTTGGTATCATTAATTTTCAACTCTTCTATTTTATTTTCACCAAGGTTTTCTAACTTAAATGTTGTGATTTACATTAATGTATTAATCATATTAATGTATCTAATTGATGTATTAAGTAATTAATGATATTGTATTAATTATAGTTATATGCGTTATAATAAGATTTTAGGCAATAAATAGCAAAATTTTCTTCCTCCTTTCTTTTTTTCCTACTCGTAGAAAAGTTGCCCATGAGCACATATACTGGTACGCCACGATCCTATGTTAATTTCTTGCATTAATATTTTACATGTCACTAGCATCTGAGCCAGTTTTCTTTAAAATAGTTAGTAGAATCTCATAAAAGATTAGAAAGCTTTTACAACTTCTTAAATCTGTATGCATGACGGAACTGGTCGTGTATTAATATGTCAAATTCTGAGACCTGGCCGTGACCCTCCGTCCTTTCATCGGGATTTTAAGGTCTTGACAGTTTAAAGTGATCTCTGGACCTGGAAGTGAAGTAATCGTTTCACCTGTCAAATCTATGTATAGCTCACACGACTTCCTGCTGCACCTGTGGAAGTCCAAGTCTTCTGATTGGTTCTTGGTTCTTTAATAATTACCAACTTGGATGCAAGTAAAGAATAATTTCTTTGCTTATATCCAAGAGGTGCAATAAAACTGAAACTAAGGCAAGAGCTATTTCCTCATATGATTTTAAAAGCTTGCCATTTCCTAGGGCAATCATGATATGTTTACCTGTGTTCGGTCACACGGAATATGCCTTTTTCTAGATATTGCGATTTATTTATTAGTGTATGATGATACAGCGGCCGAGATGCCTACACGAACATTCAGCATTATTTTATAAAATCAATATATTACTATTGATTGTAATGTATCTTTCTTTGTAAACTGCCTATATTCTACTAGCTAGTTTCCATGGTTGAGGGACAAAAACCTGAGTTTCCGGGAGGGAAAACTCTTCCACCTCCATACGAGACCGGCTAACTTCAACTGCTTTATAAAAAAAATAAAGGTTCTGCGTGTCATAGACGAGATTAGATCTCAGGTCTATCCAACCAAAAGGCTTCGTCTACCGACTAAGTCATGGAGGCTCTGATTAATCTCGCAACATGTCCATTATCAGATCTCTGAGGAAATAAGCATTCAGTAGCCTACATATTTTGGACAACATCTGTCCTAGTTAATCTACCTTCCTGATTGCAAAGTGGAATCGGCGCATCAATAGTAATAGATATCGTAATTCTGATCTTAACAATGTCAAATCTATCACAAATACTGCTGGACGTAAACAGATGAATGTTATGTGATTTTTCTGGGTCTAGAAGTTGTGTGCCTTAGTTGCCACAACCGCGATAACTTTGTGAGGTATTGTAAATTGCAATCTTCTATATCCCTGGTGTACAACCTCATCGTCACAAGCCAAGTGTGGCGAAAAGACCAACTATGCCGGCGATTTTTTTTTTCTCAATTTTTTCCCTCCCGGAAAAAAAAAATCTCCGGCATAGTTGGTCGAGTGGTTAGCGTACCCGCTCTCCAACCAACAGGCTGTGGGCTCGAATTCCGCCATGGTCATGGATATTTGTGATTGTCTTTAGGTGGGAGATTAATTTCATCGCCTGGTGGTAAGACCACCACCCCGCTTATTAAAGGCCTGAAGTTGATTGAAAAAGTGCCATGAGTGGTCTCTAATTTTAAAAAAATAAATGAGATTGCTAAATATATATATATATATATATATATATATATATATCCCTAGCTCCCTTCCCATGGTACAAAATGTATTATGTTTGCAAATGACCTTTTTGTAGATAAATAAATAAATAAAATTAAACTTTGGAGTTTAATTTAAAAAAAAAAACATAAAAATAATACAGTTTTATGACTTGTATACGTAGGTCTACCACTGTCGCCAACGCCCACCCGAAGGTATTCAAACTGTGATGAATACATTTTATGAGAGAAACTACTTTTAAAAAAAAAAAAAAAAACAGTTTGGACACCACTGTTCTATATAAATCGCAGGATACGTACATGTAGGAAGTAACAGTGCTATACTAGGGAAGAGAAATATAAGCGTTAAAATTCGTTATATCAGTTATTATAACAGCGTGGAATTGAGCGTGTTCCTCAATTACTAGACAGCTGCGAACAAAGTAATCACAAAGCAATGGGTGGAGCGTGGGTGATTACCTAAGGAGTATGTATTGGGTAATCACCCACATGTAGCCTTTCAAGAACCTCAGTTATGATATGGGTCGATTATTATTGATAAGGGTTCCACTGATAAGAGTTAATGAAAATTATTTAACCGAGTTCCATTTTAATCCTGGTGCGTGCCTCTTAATCGTCAAGTTCCTGTAGGATTTTAATTAAAAAAAAAAAAAAAAAAGAGTTCAATTATTTTGGGTGAGGGGGGGGAATACACATTGTAAGCGTTTGCTATGAGAATATTCATTGATACCAATAGCTTGAGAATATGACACCAATACACAACAGTAAAAATAATTATCGCTGCATGGAGGATTTTACAGAGGAATCCTCCTCTCGCATTCAGAAAAATGGCAAAAATGATTGAACATTTTCAGCTACATAATAACAACGAAACTTATCCATGTAATTTTGATTTGAAACTTTTAAACTTTTTTTTTCTGTATCAATCCCACTCATGGAGGATACAGAACCTAAGCACACTGGTATGGTGTAGGAAAGGAACTCTATTGATAGATATTATAAAAAAAAAAAAAAAGTCGGATGTTACAGTTGAATGAAAACAGGCCGGTTTCAAGCACCAACAAAGAAACTGCATGCTTTTGGGTTGCACATTTAAAACAGACAAAAAACTTCTTTTTTTTTTTAATCTTCAATATGGAAATTTTGTAACTGTGATCATATGCATAAAAATTATTCCATTAGTGGGAAAGATTTTATTTCATGAAATACAAATTACAAATTTTCTATTTTCATCTTTTGTTTTTTAATTCTTAAGTTTAAAAAAATACAAAAGTTACCAAAAAACTAGGAAGATGAAAAAAATTGTCCGTTGAAGGTTTTTTTTGTGTGCATTAAAAATTATTGACTGTAAATCAGAAATTCTGAAATTAGTAACTAGGTAACGCAGTAACTAGGCATGTACGCTCCTTTTTTTTTTGGCCAATATGCGCGCGCACACACACACACACGCCCACAGCACAGAGGGAACAATGGACAGGATTCAGGTGAGGGAGGTAGATCACTAGTTTGACAGCAGACTCATCTTCCTTCTTTTTTTTTTTTTTTTTTTTTTTTTTGACGGATTGTGGAAGATACTAGCCGAGTATAAAAGCATGTAGAAGCCATATAGGCCAGGTGTCATCTGTGCAGTACAATTAGGGAGATACAATCAGGGCCAAAAGACTGATATCTAGCCTATTTAAGATTCTTATTACGATTTTTCTAGAAAACGATCATTAGGAGACAAGACATGTAGTGCAGAAGAAGAGCTGGAGAAGAAAGATGCCAGATGGTCAGCTTTATGTTGTAGTGGTGTCAGTTGAAAGAAATGAAATCGCAGATACACGGAAGTTGAGTCCGTTGGCTCTTGCAAAAGAACTGATGGTACGATTGTCAGCTGCACATGAGAGATTTCTGTAATAACTCCTTCAAAGTCAAATTCGTTTACGGTTTCGTTTATGGTTTTGCTTTACATCTGTTACGTGCTTCAGTGTAGGCTGAAAAGGAGGAAGGAATTCTTCAATATGTTCTGCTGAATTTTTCTTTTGGAATGCCTTGATACACTGATTGTTAAATCATAGTTCAGCTATGGGCAGGATTTTTTTTTTAATACAGTGGAGAAGGAAGGCCTTTACTGCATAGAGGATGACAACTTGCTCGGAGGAAGAACTGTTCAGATCAGAAGCAGTAATAATCTGATATCGGAGAGAAAGAACTGTATCATAAGTCCCAGGGGTCATCCCCGCGGCGCTACTGTAGTGTCCAAAGACATGAGGCTGTTCCGAAAGCATTGTTTAGTATTCTGGTTGACAGACGGATTACATTAGATTACTATCCACAGCAACTCATTTCTTTCTACTTGGTCGAAAGAAGTGGAATTGGAAAGGGAAGTCAGTTAGAGTTGCGAACATTAAATTCACCTAGGCATATGACATTACTGTTAGGGAAGCCGGAATGCAGACAGTCCAGTTTAGGAGATTAAAAAAGGCAAAGAGGTCAGAGTGCTGTTCAGAATTTAGAGAGCGGTAAAACAAAATGATGTAATTAAATAGAGTAAGAAAACCTTAAACTAAAGCAGGTCAAAAACATAAGGGATCTGATCGCACAAATGTATTTCTCTTATAAATGAAAGAATTGTACAGAGTATACTTTGGACAGGCAAGATGTATAGTGCTGTTGATGTTGCTATCTATGATTCAATCAGAATCAGGAGGCCTGCATTTGGATGTTTTGGATGTCTGTAAGTGATCAAGTGCATCGCCCGTATTTATGCAGAGAATGTTGTGTGAAGTGAATGTAGAAATTATTTTTACAGGATTTTGTGGGATTTTTGTAGGATTTAATATTTTTTTTTTTTTTTACATTTTTATTTGGGGATGAGTTTAACCTTCTTGATACTATGATAGTTCTTCTGTTCAAGGTTCAATTTATTAACAAAAGTCTAAAGTATGAAAAAAAAAAAAAAAACAGTGAGAAGAAATACATGCCAACTATACGGTGGGAACACCCAATCTCCTTGCCATATCGTGGCCTAGACGGTATCCTCTCCATATACAGCTACTTGGCATCTCCTAAATCCAGACAAAGTTGCCACATACTCTGGCAGAGTATGTGGTAACAGATGCACTAGCTGATGAGGAAGCCTCTAATGATTTTACCATCAGATCTGGTTACGTGTACTAGTAGCAGTAGTAGTAGTAGCCTGCCTAACTACTTGACTGAAGTTATCTCTCGAATGGAGGTTTTAGTGCCTTCACAGTACATATGTTTCTAGCATGCCCAAGAAAGGCATCATTTACACTGCATGAAAAAGACGGAGAAATAGAACTCAGAGTCCCTGCTCTGGAGGCCAACATAAAATCAGCCAGTTCAGGCCTCCGACAGGAAGGGTGGTGGTGGTCTCTGGATCATCACGCCTATTAAGGAAAAAACTGAAGAAATTTATATCAGTAAAACAAATGTTACAAATCTAATAAGAATTTAATGTGCCGTGCAAAAATTTGAACTCTAGATCCGTTTAAAATACAGGAGAATTCACAAACAAATTTGAAACAAATATGACAGAATTAAGACACCCCTTCTCAGCACTTCGTTATACATGATAAAGTTACAAGCACAAAAAATAAACAAACAAAAAAGATTTGTAGTACAAGTGATTTGAACTTTTCAGCGTTCTTAGGTTAATATGCAATTTGCACTACGGCCTCCCCTATTAAACGCAAATATTTTGGCATCCCTACCAGTTTGATCAATACCAAGTGAAGGAAGGAAAGTACGTCCACGAAGTATCATATGCTGAAATTACTGCAATAGTTAAGGTGATAAATTAGCAAAAGAGAAATCAGAAAGACTGCACTTAACATCGATTTAGCTGCTAAGAGATGTTAACTTTGTGAGATTATTTACTATTCCGTATATATTGCAATCTAAATTTTATGGATTCGGATAGATTTTGACAGTATTGAAAGAGAGAAATATAGAAGAAAAAAAGAAAGGGAGAGATTATGTATAATTATTAGAAGCTGTGGAATTCCTAATAAATATAATGAAATAAACGTATAAAGAGAGCTGTGCTATTGCAAAACTTGGATTTCTTTCTCCTTTTTTATAAATGTACCTCACTGTAGACTCGTTAATGTCTAACATCTTCCTAGGAAAGATATAAGAGTCCCACTTTCTCTGCAAGAGTGAGAACTTTCTTTTTCTCTTGGCTTCACAAAAATTGTCAAGTTTAGGTCTCATTTTGAGTAGATAAAGGTAAACGTGAACGTTACAGTAACAACCTCACAGCCGACGAAAAAAATTCGACTAGACCAGAGTGAGCAGATGCCTTACCGGCGATGACAAGCACACATATATGCAGCTGCGTGCGTGTGTGTGTGCGTGTGCGTGCGCGCCCGCTGTCCGAGAATAATTCAAACCGCGAAAAACAAAAGGGATCACTGTATATGTGTCCTTTCGGATCCAGATGTGGATCATGTCCATCCGGATATTGTCATCGGGACGGTTTTCCTACAATCTGCTAACTGATTCCATTGTTAGTGAATGCTGGCCAATCGACTGATCGAGGTTAGGTTGATAAAGGGAGAGGAAACTACTGAAGAACCCTCTAAATTTATTATTTTATGTTTGCATTTTTACTGACTTAGATAATATATACATAGTAACAAATAATTGTGGGCCTAAACTTTCCCTGTCCATAGCAAATACCTCCCCACGCCGCCAACAGTATACTTATCCTTAAAAGGGAAAAAAAAAAAAAAGGAGGGAGATTTTTTTTTTAACATATAACTTAACATATATAGTATCATAAGATTTTTTAAGTCTTAAAAATCAAACAACTCGAAAGATTGTTTAGTCGTTTGATTTTACTCCAACACTGATTTATTTTATGATTTCAATCATAAAATAAATCAATATGACCCCTCTGTATATATATATATATATATATATATATACGGGGGGGTCCTCAACCTACGTCGTCCTCGACATGCGTCGTTTCGACTTTACGGCGGTAATCCCATAAATAATTTAAAAAATAAATTTCGACTTGAAGCAGCATGACGTAAAATTCAAACGTCGCGGGCGAACTTGTTTGTGAGCTCTGCGGAAGAATACGCCGTTACACGGCGTTTGTTTGGGAGAGGTGGCGTCGCTTGGGACCCAGCATACACTCTTTGGGTACCGCGTGCTTTGTTTACATCCGCTCTCTCACTTTTGTGTTTGTGTTTTTTTGTGACTTTTTACCCTTCAATATGGCTCCCAAACGTAAGGCAGACTCTTCCGATTGCAGTGTGTCGAAGAAAAAGAAAGCCATTATTAGAAATGAAATTAGACATTATTAAAAGTGAAAAAAAGGGAGTAACGCCAACGAACATCGGCCGCGCGTTGAACTTAAGTCGTACCACAGTCGGGAGTATTATTTTTTTCTAATCACCTGTACAGAATGTACAGTTTCATTTTGTCATTTTGGGGATTGTTCTAATTTTTATGTTTGTTTTTTTATTACAATTTCATTTTTGTCATTTTTCTGTACTATACAGTAATTATGTTTTCCCTTTCATTTTCCTATGGCCTAGTTCTGTTTCTTGTAGGTTAGGTAAGTAACTTAGGCTATGGTAATTTCGACTTGCATCGAAAATCGCCTTACGTCGGTCCGTAGGAATGGATCTCCGACGTAACTCGAGGACCCCCTGTATATATGCGTAATTAATTTAAAAAATTTTAAAAAGCTTTAATCCATCAACTGTACGAATGTACTATATTACTGTATTAGACCGTACCACCTATCTCCCTATTGAATATAATCCTACCAGCTCTCAGATTAGAACTCTCCACAGACTCCTTATGAAGGTCACTTCTTGGCCTGTGGAAGTCATTAACAAACTAAAACCTTATAACTCTAGACCCCCCCCCCGATTATATGGATTTCCAAAAATACATAAACAAAATGTGCCATTACGTCTCATAGTGGATGGCATTGATTCCTCCACATACAAATTAGCCAAACATTTAGCCAAAGCGCTCACACACTATACTGGCAACACACCATCACACATCAAAAAACTCAGCCCACTTCAAAGCCAGTATAGAAAACCTCTCACTCCAACACACTGACATAATGGTCAGTTTGGACGTCTCCTCCCTATTCACTAATGTCCCACTCAAAGAAACCCTAGATCTCATCCAAGCCAAGTTTCCTCCCGATATCTCAGCCCTATTTCAGTTCACAATGAACTCAGGCTATTTCGTTTGGCAAGGAAAATTCTACAAACAGATAGAGAGGAAATCCATGGGTTCACCACTTTCTCCACCCTTGGCCAACTTCTTTATGGAGACCTTTGAAGAGAAAGCCTTAAACTCTGCCCCACAAAAACCCACTATTTGGCTTCGGTACATGGATGATGTGTTCGCTATTTGGCCAGATGGCTCAGATACACTCCACTGCTTCCTAACACACTTAAACTTAAACCTAACTTAAACAACCAACACCCCAGAGTCCAGTTCACCTTAGAAAAAGAGGAAAACAACACTCTCCCCTTCCTAGACACTCTAATCACTCTCCAGCCTGATGGATCTTTGGTTTTCTCTGTTTATAGAAAACCCACCCATACACGCAGATACATTCACCAGGAATTCCCCCCCCCCTCACAACAATATAGGGTTATAAAAACACTATTCAACAGGGCAAAATTAATCTGCTCAGATCACGATGCCCTAACCACTGAACTAAACCACACCCTCAACACTTTCTTAGCCAATGGCTACAACCCCAAAAAAAAAAAAAAAAAAATACTAAAACCAATAAACCACAACCCCTCCACAATAAAGATTACAGTAAATCTATCACCACCCCCTACATCCGGGGCACTTCTGAGAAAATAACCAACATTCTCAAAAAATATGACCTGACTTCGTGTTATAGACCATATAAAAAGTTGACATCCCTTATCCGCTCTACCAAAGATCAACCACTGCCCCTAGACTTACCTAGTGTATACCAGGTCCCTTGCAGCTGTCAACTGTCCTACTTTGGCCAAACACGCAGGACAACGAATATCAGGATTTCAGAACACAAAGACTACATCCGGTTTCACCAGTACAGCCACTCTGGGCTGGCAGACCATGCCTTAGATACCCGCCATAGAATTCGTTGGAAGAAAACTAAAATAATACACCGCAGCAGGTTCAAGTACGAAAGATTATTCATGGAATCATCAGCAGCAGCTCTAAAAAACGTTCCAAACCTCAACAAATTTGGGTGCATAAAACTACCCCAAATTTGGAGGTCTACATTATGAGAACTTCAGCCCAACGGCCAAGACAACCCAATTAGCTGCTAGGGGCAGCTATTAGGACTTTAGGAACAATATTAGTTTCTTGCCTGCTTCCTCATTTGTTTTTGTTAGTGCCTGCTTGCACATACCATATTTGTATGTTCCTGAAGATGGCAATGTGACGTCGCCGAAATATTGAAAGTATTCATTAAAGTTTGATTTAATTAATATCCGTTATATGCGTTATTAATTCCTTAAGTTAACTACCAGGAATGTACTATAGGTTTACAGAAAAACTTTTCGTGGGCGGGACTACATAAAAAAATAATAATAATAAATAAATAAATAAA
The DNA here is from genome assembly GCF_054136105.1 of Typopeltis vanoorti. NCBI lineage: Eukaryota > Metazoa > Arthropoda > Arachnida > Uropygi > Thelyphonidae > Typopeltis > Typopeltis vanoorti. The sequence goes on from NC_143560.1 coordinate 112,571,853, forward strand.
AATATTAGATGCGTGTTACATAATTAATAAAATTACCGAAACAGAAATTTATCTGGAAAATTTAGTGAAAAAAAAAAAAAAAAAAAACCTCCGAAAACAAAGTTTTTTTGTTTTTTTTCCCGCATAATTTGTAAAGCGACATTCAGGAATGGTGGAGGAGGAGTTGTAGAGAGTAGGGTATTCGAAGGGACCGTAAAGAAAGTGTCATATCATTTATGGTTTTCTCCACCGTTTTTCAATCTCTCGAGAGTCCCCCCCCCCCACCGGATGCGACACGTTTTCTGAGAGAGCACGAAGCAGAGTAACTACTGTTTATTTTATTAAATATTTTTATTATTATTAATATACTAAGTTATAAATATAAGAGTTATAATTTTTAAAATAAATATTTTTGCGTGCTATTTTACTTTTAGCCTGGAATAAACTATAATTGTCTACTATCAAAAAACTGTAAGAACATCTTAGTTTCGCTAGAATAAAATACATGCTATGAAAACTATAGGTCAAAACTGTCTTATGAAAAGTGTAGGGGGGGGGCAAAAAATTTTTTTTGGCAAAATAAATGGGGGAGGTTGTAAAAAGTTTGAAAGCCGCTGGTTTAATCCATATTAGGAATTTTACTTATCTAATTTTCGATACCTTGCTTCGCAATGTCTATTCCACAACTCACAGTTATTTTCTTTTTCGCAGACACCTTAAATACTATTCATTGCTTACGCATTTAAAATATTATTTTAAATGCGAAATTCTTTAAATTCTTAAAGAATTTCACCAATAATTAAGCATAAAATATAAACTCACCAATTAATTAACCAATAATTAAGCATAAAATATAAACATTAAGTACTGCATAATATTAATAAAGGCAGATCTCTCCTTTCAATTTCACGAAGCCATTAGACATTTAAGTGTGGATATCATATCGATATTATAGTAGCATATATGAGGACTTTTTGCTTTAATTCCGAGTTTGTTTACATTTACTTATCAGTGTGTGGACCTTTAGTAAAGTCTAGTTTCTACTCCGAAAAAAAAAAAAAAAAAAAAAAAAAAAAAAAAAAAAAAAACGTCATGATGGAAATACCGTGGTTTGGAACAATGCCAAAAGGACCTTGTGACGCTTTTGGAAAAATTCAGAAACACTGATAAGTTACTACCGGAAAGCGAAACACGCCAGCAGAATAGCATAACATTTCTAGAAATGGGCTTGTCAAAAACAGCAACAGTTACTTTTGTATTCCTGTTGTTATACTACAAAAACGCGGAAGTTAACTGTATGATTAACTCACATTTTTTTTAAATGCAGAAATTGCGGGGAATTATAAAAGTATTTTCCGATAAAAATACAATTATAATGATTCGTGGTGCAGATAAATTAAGGAGTATATTTGCTCTTGCCACAGACTGTTTACCTGGGGTTATACTGCAAAAGGTAAGGCACGATTTTTGTAGCATAAGCATAACGCTATGTAAAAGGAAAGATTCATAGGATTTAGTTATTGTACAGATGTAAATAATGTGGCTTAGTAAAAATGAATTGCTATTGATAAATTATATTGAATAATAACGATAATATATGACAGTTCGATCAAAGCACACATGTAAGAAGACCAAGAAAATTTTCATCGGCGAAAAAAAGTTACATGATAGCTCAGAACTAATGGAGAAGAGTGCAGATTTACCCGTATATCGCTTTATGAAATCCACTGACCCCTACTGCATAAAATGATGAAATCTTAAATATTTATTGATAAATCTGGAATTAAAAAATAAAAATATACTATCAATATTATTATTAGAATGTGGACCTAGTGGATAGCGTCTCTGCTCTTTAATTTTTTTTCTTATTAGGAATGCGTCATTATCGATATTCCGAAAACTGTATTAAAGTTATTAATAAAATATGTTAAATAAAATACTTCTTTTGACTCTATCAAATGCTCTTTCAAAGTCAATATATGTAATATGTTTCTAAATTGTATTCTCTTCTTTTCTCTATTATCAATTTTAGTAAAAGTTCTTTTCTAAATCCATTTTGGACTTCTAAAATGAAACCTTCGCAAAATTTTATTAGTTTGTTATATTTTATAACAGGAATTTAGAATACTTATACCTCTATAATTTTTAGGGTCATCTCTCTTACCTTTAAAAAAAAAAAAACAGGGATCACTATTGTTTTTTTTTCATTCTATTGGTGGGTTACTTGTTGAATATGATTTTATTTAAAAATATCAAGCCTTTCTTTAAACCACATTCCTGCATATTTATATAATTTCCGAACGTAACTTATCTTCTCCAGGTGATTTTCCGGTTTCCTTTAAGCTGACTTCTAATTCTTCTTTAGTTATTTCCGTTTCATTTTCATTGAATGTTTGCCAATTATCTTTTTTAAAATATTTATCTGTCCACAATTCTCTATAGAAATTTAGAAATTCTTCTAATTTCAATTCGGTGTTTCATTTTACTCTTTCTCTGGTATCTATACTTAAATGTTTCAAAATCTTATATACATTGGGTCTTATTCTATATAAATTATGTTCTAAATTAGAAACAAATGTGTTCAATGATTCTCTGTCTTTTTTTGACCTCTCTCTTAGCTATAGCTCTTATTGTTTTATACTCTATTTCATCTTCTAATCTTTTACGGCTTAACCCTTTATGATATGCTTCTTTTTTATTTGATTATTTAGAAATAAATTTTTTATTTTATCTCCACACACACACACACACACACACACACATCATGGAGTAATCTGAATCTTGTATCTGAAATCACGATAAAGAATTGACGAACCGTTTCTATTTTCAATTCGATTACTTACAGTGCTACAACGGAACAACATGGCGAAAAAAAAAAAGAATATATATATATATATATATATATATATATATATACAAATCCCGAAGATCATTAATGTCATTAAGTCAAAGAATATATATATATATATATATATATATATATATATATATATATATATATATAATATATATATATATATAATATATATATATATATATATATATATATATATATATATATATATATATATATATATATATATATATATATATATATATATATATATATATATATATATATATATATATATATATATTATGACATTATACATATATATATACTTAATGACATTAATGATCTTCGGGATTTGTATATATATATATATATATATATATATATATATATATATATATATATATATATATTCTTTTTTTTTTTTCGCCATGTTGTTCCGTTGTAGCACTGTAAGTAATCGAATTGAAAATAGAAACGGTTCGTCAATTCTTTATCGTGATTTCAGATACAAGATTCAGATTACTCCATGATGTGTGTGTGTGGAGATAAAATAAAAATTTTATTTCTAAATAATCAAATAAAAAAGAAGCATATCATAAAGGGTTAAGCCGTAAAAGATTAGAAGATGAAATAGAGTATATATATATCAAAGAATATATATATATATATATATATATATATATATATATATATATATATATATATATATATATATATATATATATATATATATATATATATAATATATATATATATATATATATAATATATATATATATATATATATATATATATATATATATATATATATATATATATATATATACTGCGATAAGCTTCCCTGACTTAATGACATTAATGATCTTCGGGATTTGTGAAACTATGAGAAGCTCATCTACAATTTTGGTTACAATCGGCTCATTTTCGTTGGAAAAAAATTGGTAAAAATATTTTGAACTGATATTAATAATACAGCTCTGGTCGGATAGAATTTAATGTTATTATAATTATCATCATCATCATTATTATTATTTGGTTTTATTCGGACCTTAGAAAAAAAAAATCAGTCAAAACGAAACTTTATGTATGGAATGGAACCAAACACAAATTGGTGTTTCATACGATAAATCATCATCTACCCCTCTGAAACAGTACGTGCACATTATATGCATACCGCATACCGGCCACTGAATTAGAAACTCTTATTTAATATGGTGTTGGATCTCCTTCAGCCCAAATTATAGCACATATGCGGTTTGGCATAGATTCCAGAAGGCGTTGGTTGCACCTACGTCCACAACATACCGCGTGTTCACCAGATAATTTTCAGATTTGATGGAAGAGGACTTTGCTGTCAGATCTGTTTTTCTAACATGTACCATACATTCTTCATGGAGTTCAGATATTGGTTTTGTGGTGGCCGGAAAGATAGTGGAAGTCGCCGTCATACTTGCTGAACCATTGCTGAACAATTCGTGCTTTCGATGGACAGTAGCATTATGGTCCATAAAACAACCGTCACCTGCTGCATAAAAAGTCAACATTTCAGGATGGACTTGATCGACAACTATGTTCAGACATTCCTTGGAGGACACCTGATCTTCCAGCAATACCAGGAAAGTCGTTCCGTACCAACAGAACATGCCTCACACCATGACACCACCTCCAGAACCTTAAGTTGTGTTTAAAAGGCAAGCTGGGTTCATATAGCTCCCACGAAACTCTCTGCCTACCGTCGGTACCGAACAAGGTGTACCGTGACTCGTCGGAGCACGTAACATTTTTCAATTTTTCCAGTGCAAACGAAACTTTCCGGTTCTTAGCGGAAATCAGTGGTGTCCGTATAGGCATGCACCAGCCAATAACGATCCCCTTTATTTCCTTGCATATAGTTCGGTGAGATATGGCTCAGGACGAGCCTTCATTAAATGCTCCGGTCAACTGCTGTATGCATGAAGTTCTGTTTGTCCACCAAGACTTCTTAGACGACGGCGATCTTGTTCCTGACAGACTGTTTTGGGAGCACAATTACGCCTATCTTAGACAAGCAATGTAGTTTATTTTTCCACAGATTGAACACCCGGAATATCTCACTTTTTGAGAAACCAGTTGTGCTGTTTTCAAAATCATGGCTCCAGCTAGATAGGCACCCATAACAAGTCCTTTATCGAACTCCGAAAGAACCTTTGTTTTTCTCATTGTGATCAACGCCATTGACAATTACTGACAACAACATTCTTAAATAGTTGATTAGAATGTGGTGACGCCCGTAACAAATATTATGCAATATACGCTTCGTAATTGACGTTTATGCATCTGCATAAAAGTTTCTAATGCAGTGGCCGGTATGTGTACAATAATGTCAGCAAATACACTGCTCAAAACAATTAGAAGATATTATCGTTGATGATGGGCGACCTTGTCTTCGGCAAACATTTCCCGTCTCCAGAAAGTGATTCCAAAGTCGCGAAATTACGCTTTGAGATACACGATACGCTTGATCGACAACGTGCTGCGTTTGTCCAGCTTCTAATCGATCAACGGCTTTCCAAGCCATGGATTCCGGGATATCATGTTGCTCTTCCATTTTTAACACCATAATGGGTGGTAAGTGACACAAGTTTACAATTGAAGTGATAATTATGCATTGTGGAAGTGAGCGCAACAGCCACGCTTTCATACCCCCACATGCTAATATAGCTAAGACACGTTTCGACACGTCTTAACATGATTTTGTAAGCATTTGCGTATTCTGCACTGTTCTATATTACGAATATATTAAAAGAAGTGTGTTACATTTGTAAATTACTTTTATAACTTTATAATTTACAAGAAAACCAAAATATCCCCTAATTGTTTTGAGCATTATACAACAGTATTAAAAGTCTATGATCACTCAGGCCCATACAGCCGTATGCGATCCGGTTTCCTCGCTCGGAAACGTCTATTATGAGACCATCATCCTATATATATGAGGCCATTTCAGTTCTCAAATAAGCAGGATGATCTCAGATAAGGTGACACTATCCGCCAGGCTTCTTTATTGGCTCATTTACATAATTTTGTTTTTTCAAAATTCGTTACTAAAAATAGTCTTATCGACACCAAATTTTAGTCAAGATCCAAAATACCAAGTTTAGTAAAACTTCATCTCGCAGAAGAGCAATTATCACTGTTCTCCTGAATAGCTTTGCCAATTTTTTCTCAATAAAAATTGCTAAATGTAATCAGAATTCGCGGTGCATTCTAAATGATTTTTCTGTTACTATCGAAAATCCGTCCAGAATGGAGATTAATCCTGAAAAATGTTTCGATTTTTTCACATGATCTATTTGGCCAAACAACAAAAATTGAGATAACGCGACAAATTTTCGTACGGACTCCAGTAACGACCGTCAATCAAGCAGAAAACGTAACAGCTGGCGCACGGACAAAGAAAACATCCATAAAAGTGCTTATCATTTTACGACATGCTCTTAAAAAGATTTTCGCCAGTTCTGATCTAAAAGCTTCCACTCGGCAAAAGCAAGTGATTACCCATTAAGCAACAAAGGCTTTAGTCGCTCAGTGAATACCGCTGGGTTTCGAACCAACAGTCCCCCCCCCCCTTCGGGTGTAAGTTATGATTTTAACTTTTTTAACTTCGGGTGTAAGTTAATGATTTTTTTTAACGCGTAAATTCTGGATTTTCCTTCTTTAAAACAAAGTAATGGATATGTAGAAGTCGCACCAACCCACAAAGATAGTGAAAGGGGCTTCAGAGCTGAGGTAGTATAGCACTATGCGACGTTTTTTTTTTTTATCATGAATTTATCGTGGTCATCATTTCATCACTGTTTCATCCAATCAAGGTTGGATAAGGACAATGATGAACATATATATGTTACAGGATGTGCAAACTGGATATTGTACATAAATACAGTACAGTACCTCTTCTATTATATTTAAAATTAAGACTATGAAATATCGTTAATATCAAGAGAAATAATTATATATTTTTTAATTTCATAAACGACATTTTATGACTAAGAATGAAATCAGAAGTTTTAGTTAATCTGAAAGTTTAGTTGCTCCTGTCTCACCATATATAAATCATGTTACTTGGTTTCTTCTTTCAGCCTATCTCTGTCAAGTTTTCTACCAGTATTTGCAGAAATATGAGATTCTATGAAAGTGCTTTTGAAGCCGTAAAGGACATTCCTGATGGCGCACACGTACTGGTTGGAGGTAAGATCATATAGGATAATAAATTTAAAAGGACTGAATGAATGAATTTTAAATATAAAGTTAAATGAATTTAACATTATCTGGTAGTTTCCACTATAGTGGAAACATAACTGTTCCTGAAACACAAATGCTCTTATTAGAATTTACTTTATGAAAGAAGTGTCTACAAATGGAAATCATGCTTGGAGTATTTTTTATGAACATTTGAAGACAAAATTCCACGTATTAAAATTTCACACAAAAATTTCGCAGTTATGCTAAGCGTAGCATTACTTGTACCCAGAAGTATTCTTAAGGAAGCTGTATCAGAAAAATACTGTGTATAGTGAACGTTATCGGTCAGTTGCCACATTATGTGATCTCATAAATAAGAGCAGTACTACCATTTTATAACGTGATTCTCAAAAGTGAATGCAAAGAAACGAAAGTCTTTCCTTGAAATTCGGTAACAAATTTTAAGGACAGAATAGCAGGATTTAATTTTAACAGTGCAGTGCTTTTTTTTTTTTTTTGACAAAAACCAGACAGATAGTGGAATAATTTGAGATGTCATTGCAATCTACTGAAAATATACTCGAACATCCGATGAACCCTCCAGCAAGGCAAGAAGGTACTATAAGCTCAACTATTTCACGGTTGGTTAAAGTAAATGCGTCATCGCGCGTGATCCCTACACAAAATAAGTCAACTGCAGGATCCTTCTCTTATTTAGAATAATGCATACCCTATAAGATTGCGTTTAAAGTTCCTTCCAATGCACTGAAAGGAGGGAGAGTGAACAACTTGGCAATGGTGTCAAATTATCCTTATTGTACTCAAACTGTCTGATTAGTTTTCAAAATGAAGTATGTCCGTTACTGATGCTTTTTATTCCGCATTCATGAAATTGGGCATAAGGTTCAAACTATGAACCAATATTTCTACTCCAATGTTTCTTTTCGAAAAACCACCCAAACAATGGAATTTTATATTCTTTTCCCACCACGATAGTTCCCCAATCTTTGCTCCATTGATCTGGTATCATAAATTGTCTATTTTTATTTTTTATTTTTATTTTCAAAACTTAAGAAAATGCAAGCTTTGAGCCTGCATTTTCTTGGGGTTTCAACAAAGGGGCGAAGAGGAAAACACCAAAATGGAATTTTCTCAGAAAGAAGACTTTTTGTTCAGACGCATTCACTACTGTCTTAGAGGGTAAGAAAATAACACTGGTTACACGATTTATTTATTTTTTCTAAACCTTTTCATAGCGCTTATCTAAAGAGCGGAACATACAATCAGATAGTCTGTGGAACAGGTAGAAAAAATCACATATTACTAATGATCACTATTTAACTAAGGCTTATATCGTAAACGTTAGATGCCTCTAATTAATGCAATGATTGAGAAAGGGAGAAACTGGTAGATAATGGAATGGAACAGATTTATCTCCCCTGTTTAAGACAAGAATGTATATATGGATTAATTCCTAATTTACTACGTATACAAATAGATGCAAAAGAGGGCATCAGCTAGGAGTTAGCTCATGAGTACAGGTTTTAAAATCTACAAGTACTATCTCAATCCGAAGGTTTTTCTGTGTCCAGGTTTCTCGGTATTGTTTCTTTCTCAGATAGACTGTGTACATAGGAAATGATTTTCTTTAGGTTTTGATAAAGGAATCTGGACAACAATGGTGATACAATGCAGCAGATTGGTTCTGTTGTCTAGAGATGTGGCAGACAATTCTTCTGGATATAAATGGAATAAGTACAGTTTGCGAGCCATGGATTAAGCGGAGGCAAGCATACTGAATGAACGTCTGCCGTTTGGATACTATATATATATATATATATATATATATATATATTTGACCCATACACAAAAGTTCACAAGACCTATAGCTGTTTAGTGCCGTGTGAGAATAAGAATCTGTTCACGTTTTGCTTGAACAGCTGAAGATTTATTCTTTGAAGAAGGCAGGGGGGGGGGCTGTTCCAAAGAACATAAGTAAAGAAATGAAAGAGGCAGTGAAGTTGGTTCGGTAAATTTCAAGCTGAATTGTAACAGAGTGTTGGTTAGCAGTGGCTCCTGTTGTAATGGTTTTTGGGGAAAGTGGAGGTATAATAGTGGACAATTCAGCAGAGCACTGTCCATTAAAATATCTGTAGAAGAAGCACAATGAAGAAACTGATTATCTCTGAGAGAAGGACTGAAGTGGATATGTGAGAGAGAGAGAGAGATCATTAGTTAGACGAACTGCCCTCTTCTGAAGAGAATTGATCAATATTAGAGAGGATTTTGGTGCACCATCTCAAATATGGGAGCAATATTCTGGTTGGGCGAATTTGAGATTTGCATAGAGTTAGCAGCTGTGAAAGTATGTCTTGTGCAAAAAAGTACACCAAGTTTTTTGGCAGCTGCAGAAAGTATAGTTCAAATATGCTTGTGCCAGGAAAGGTCAGAGGTATGTCAGTCCAAGAAGCGAGGTTCTCTTCGGACCTTTGAGATAGCATCTCTTTGATAAGTTATTTGCTAGGGAAGTCATTTATTAAATATTTATATTAATTTATTATTATTATCACTGGTGTCGCTTCGCTCCACTGTGAACAGACGTGTGAATTTTGTGCTGCTCGTTAATTTGCAATTCTAACATGGATATTCAACACTTTTATTGAATTTATCAACTTAAGGTAAGCTAGGTTCAACATTTTTACAAAAAAAAAACAACTAAGAATTTAACTAAAAATTTTTGCTTTTACGAACCGCCTTCGATCCTTCTGGCGCAACACTCTGTCTTATTATCCATACAAAACGCTTAAGAGGACCTTCGAAGTGATCGCTTACGTCACCTTCGACCCGACGTTACTTTCGCGCCGGGCAGAGTCTTCACAAGCATTTAGGACTAAAAAACAACTAACTTCGGGTATGACTTACTGATTTTCATTCTACTATGGCTCTTTCTGTTAGAATTCTTTCACTGGAAAGCTACGACTATCACTATCAAAGTGCAAATATATCTCTCAAAATGAAGAAGTACTATGAAACCGCTGTGATAAGAATTTGCCTATTAATGACGAGTACGGGCAATGTCTTGGCTGAAACGGCAACTTGTACTTCTTTATTTATTTATTAAATATAATAATCCTATGTAGAAAGGATCAACCAGATTAATTATACTGGATTATTCTGCATCCGGATGGAGAAATCACAGACATTGGTTATTAAATGTAAAATACAAATTAAAGGCATACCACAGACAACACAGAGAGCTTAACCGCTATAGTGCAAAATTTAGCGAGGTGTATGAAAATAGAACTTACCGATGCAGAAATTAAATCTAGTCAACGAATTATAAACAGAAGAAGAGATCGCCCCGCAAACATTTCACAACAAGCTAAAGAAAGATTAATTAAGGGCAGCAAAAAAATAAAAAAAAGACCAACAACATCGAATATAAATTGTTCCTGGAAAGAAAGTCCTATATATGTGAACGATCTAAACATACCGAAGAAATTTTCTGCATCTTTCCAGGAAAGAAAAACAAGACAAGAATTACAAATACTCATGGCTCAAAAACATATATGAAAAAAACAGATACATCAAGAATAGTGTCCATCACTAACGAAAGTGATCTGGAAAAATTGTAAAAATATTATTATTATTATTATTATTATTAAGACAGACCTCCAAGGAGTCAGGGACTCATCGAGGGAGGCCACATACTACACGCACCAGCTATCATACTTTCTTGAATTCATTTACGCTGCTTGCACATACACAACATTCAATGGAAATCCATTCCAATCACGCACCACCCTATGAGAGAATTCCATCAATTGAAATCAAAATTCCATCAACTGATTATCTCTCAGAGATAATCAGTTTCTCTCAGAGAAACTGATTATCTCTGAGAGAAGGACTGAAGTGGATATGTGAGAGAGAGAGAGATCATTAGTTAGACGAACTGCCCTCTTCTGAAGAGAATTGATCAATATTAGAGAGGATTTTGGTGCACCATCTCAAATATGGGAGCAATATTCTGGTTGGGCGAATTTGAGATTTGCATAGAGTTAGCAGCTGTGAAAGTATGTCTTGTGCAAAAAAGTACACCAAGTTTTTTGGCAGCTGCAGAAAGTATAGTTCAAATATGCTTGTGCCAGGAAAGGTCAGAGGTATGTCAGTCCAAGAAGCGAGGTTCTCTTCGGACCTTTGAGATAGCATCTCTTTGATAAGTTATTTGCTAGGGAAGTCATTTATTAAATATTTATATTAATTTATTATTATTATCACTGGTGTCGCTTCGCTCCACTGTGAACAGACGTGTGAATTTTGTGCTGCTCGTTAATTTGCAATTCTAACATGGATATTCAACACTTTTATTGAATTTATCAACTTAAGGTAAGCTAGGTTCAACATTTTTACAAAAAAAAAACAACTAAGAATTTAACTAAAAATTTTTGCTTTTACGAACCGCCTTCGATCCTTCTGGCGCAACACTCTGTCTTATTATCCATACAAAACGCTTAAGAGGACCTTCGAAGTGATCGCTTACGTCACCTTCGACCCGACGTTACTTTCGCGCCGGGCAGAGTCTTCACAAGCATTTAGGACTAAAAAACAACTAACTTCGGGTATGACTTACTGATTTTCATTCTACTATGGCTCTTTCTGTTAGAATTCTTTCACTGGAAAGCTACGACTATCACTATCAAAGTGCAAATATATCTCTCAAAATGAAGAAGTACTATGAAACCGCTGTGATAAGAATTTGCCTATTAATGACGAGTACGGGCAATGTCTTGGCTGAAACGGCAACTTGTACTTCTTTATTTATTTATTAAATATAATAATCCTATGTAGAAAGGATCAACCAGATTAATTATACTGGATTATTCTGCATCCGGATGGAGAAATCACAGACATTGGTTATTAAATGTAAAATACAAATTAAAGGCATACCACAGACAACACAGAGAGCTTAACCGCTATAGTGCAAAATTTAGCGAGGTGTATGAAAATAGAACTTACCGATGCAGAAATTAAATCTAGTCAACGAATTATAAACAGAAGAAGAGATCGCCCCGCAAACATTTCACAACAAGCTAAAGAAAGATTAATTAAGGGCAGCAAAAAAATAAAAAAAAGACCAACAACATCGAATATAAATTGTTCCTGGAAAGAAAGTCCTATATATGTGAACGATCTAAACATACCGAAGAAATTTTCTGCATCTTTCCAGGAAAGAAAAACAAGACAAGAATTACAAATACTCATGGCTCAAAAACATATATGAAAAAAACAGATACATCAAGAATAGTGTCCATCACTAACGAAAGTGATCTGGAAAAATTGTAAAAATATTATTATTATTATTATTATTATTAAGACAGACCTCCAAGGAGTCAGGGACTCATCGAGGGAGGCCACATACTACACGCACCAGCTATCATACTTTCTTGAATTCATTTACGCTGCTTGCACACACACAACATTCAATGGAAATCCATTCCAATCACGCACCACCCTATGAGAGAATTCCATCAATTGAAATCCTGTATGATCTTTTCAGAAGTTTGTACTACGTCTCAATCATATCATCCCTTTTCCTGTTTGCTACTACAGTCTACAAAATTTCAATGTCTTTGAAGTCAGTATTCCACAATCCTGATATCATTTTTAACACTCCGTTGCACTCTGTCCACTGTATCAGAATCATAACCGAACCCAGGAGACCAGACCTGCGCACAGTAGTCCAAGTGAGGCTTATCAAGGCCTTGTAAAGAGGCAACATGGCATCCTTATCTTTACATGTTAAAGTTCGTCTCAACATTGCACTTATCTTTTGAATTGAATTTGCAATCTTTGCTACGTGGCTCCTGAACTTCAACTTGCTAACTACTAACACTCCAAGATCCCTAGCATGATCAGTTTCTTCTAGCACAATCCCACCAATATAATACGACATTGTATATCTAATCACGCCAAAGTGCATGACTTTATATTTACTGACATTGAACTAACATCCATTTCCCATGCCCACGGGTCCAGCTTGTTCAAATGATTCTGCATATTAGCAGCATTCCTGATTACCCTACCTATCATCAGCAAATAGCTGCATGTCACCTGTCAAATCCTTCCCAATATCATTAATGTACAGATTGAATAACAGCAGACCAAGGACTGATCCTTGTAGTACACCAATAGTTACCTTAAATCTTGCACTCACATTCCCCGTATACTGCCTTTTGATACTGTCAGTCAGCCCTCCTCTTAATGACGCTAATATTTTATAATGCAAATCCATATTCTACAGTTTATGCAACAGTCGTCCATGATGTATTCTGTCAAAAGCCTTAGCAAAATCCAAAAGTATCATGGTGTATCCATTCCCCTTGTTTAGTTCAATGGTAATTATAGAATGTAAGGAAGTTGCTAAAATATGACCTTCCTAAGGGAAGGTAAACCCATGCTGTTTATTGCAAAGTAGAGATTCACTGTCAACCCATTTCTGAATGCGAGCCCTGACCAAATTTTTCCAAAATCTTCACCACCACCACTCCTGAGATACTGATTGGTCGATATTTGGATACATCGTTCTTTGCACCATCCTTATGCAATGGGATTACCATACATTCTTTCCATTCCTGCGGAATCTTCCCTATTCTAAGACTCATTTTATATAGCCTGGTCAAAAGGAACAGCCAGTTCAGCTGAACACTTTTTAGCACCCGTGCTGATATCCCATTAGTTCCTATTGCTGAACTGTTAGTCAGTTTGTGCAACAGCTCTATAATAATACTTTCTCTTCATACACCTGAGTTTTTTCAGACGAGGTAGCAACGAATATTCCTTGCTTGTCAATACAAAAATTTTTCCAACCCGTTAATGAAGGAGGAAAGTGATCATAGCATAGAAGATCCAGTAAACCACATTGTATTTAATGTATTTGATGACAGGATAATGAATTTCATGTAATCAAATAGATATACCATGTCACACATTAATATACGTAATGTAAAAAAAATATTGGCTATAACTCAGGAATATCTCAGTGAACACGTAGGTTATATAGACACTATAATATCCACAAAAACTTCCCTGATCAGCAGCGAGGAGCTTCTACCATACAGTTTGGCTTCGAAATGTTCAGTTATTGTCATGGAAAAGTAAAGTTAGTTGGATTGATGTTTACGTTAAACAAAAATACACATTACGTTAGCTAAAAATTAAATTTAAGATGGCCAAAAACATTTGCCTAAAGTTAGAGAACTGTATCAACGAACACAGTTTAATACTGAACTCCATTTAAAGGACATGAGATGAAAATCCTAAAGCATTCCAAAAGAAACTAGAAACCTGGCTAATAAAAATAAACAACAACCTTAATCAGCCTATAATTATAGCAGGAGACATGAACATGACCACCCTAAACTCTGAATCAACCATAACCACTGCTTATTTAGAAACACTATTCAAATTTGGCTTAACAACAACCATTTTATGTCATACTAGAGAGGAAATGATAAATGAAAACATAGCACAATCCTGTATAGACCATATTAACGTTCGTGTTAGAGAAAACAGACTTTCATCCGCAACTACTAAGCAAAACTAGCAGATCACTAATTTACATCATTACACATCCCAGTACTGGAGAAACAAAACTCCTTACTCACATCAAACTACTTAAAAAAAAAAAAAAAGTAATAGACGATAAAATTGTTGATGAAGAAATTACGGAAACTCTATGGTATCTTATAATGCCATACAATAATCAGCAATAAATATGACTCTTTAGTCAAATCGATGCATCGTGTAAACAAGAAAGCTACTCGTAAAATAAAGATTAGAACCAGCAGTGATTCACCTCCATGGCTAAACGACGATATATGTATTACTTAAAACATACAAAAAAAGGGGGAGGGGGGGGGGAAGAAGAAGACATTTATGGCACCAACTAAAAAGAAATCCGCGTAATCAGCGTTTAAAAAGCGAATATACAGAATACAGAAACAAACTCCAATCAGAAATACGCGAATTTATTGGCGTAATTATTACGCCAATAAAATTAAATTAATGAAGAAACATTAAAGGAACATGGACAACAATAAACGAAGCACTCAATAAAATACCACCTCCTCCTGCCTCAACGACTGTTATCTAAAATTTTGCCAAACCCGTTTAAGTAACAAGCAACTAGCAGACAAATTTAATAATACATTGAAGGAACGAATTATATTCGATTTTAGAAAGCCAAACAACAACGCTATCCAGACACAAAATAAGACTCTTTCGTTACCCCAGATAACACAAAAAGATTTGGATACAGTTATCTCAAAACTCAACTTTGAAAACATCCTCTGGATTTGATCAAATACTATCGATGGGTATCAAACTGCACTTACTCCGCCGTAAAGTCAGTTCCACTCAGATTGTTATCCTTAATTTTTAGAAATGTAAAATACCACCAGACCCAAAAACAGCATTGATAAACTCCACTACATAAAAAACGAAAATCCGATGGAATTAACAATTACAGGCCTATATTCTCGCTGTCAGTAACAGAAAAAATCATGAAAAGAAGAATTGTGAATTGAAAAAATATCCACATATCTCTCAAAAAATTCAAAATATTATCGAATATACAATACAGATTTCGTAAAAATAAAGAAACCAGTATGTTGCTGGTAAGCAAAAGAGGAAAACTCCACGACTGGATCAAAGACTTTCTGAAAAACAGAACCATTCGTTTTATATTATATTCGCTTTTTAAACGCTGATTACGCGGATTTCTTTTTAGCTGGTACCATAAATGTCTTCTTTTTTTTTTCTTTTTTCACAAAAATAAATAGTATATATAGTAGGGATAACGACAACGTGGCTCACGTCCACGCGTCTCATGTGGCTCTTCATGCTCTACCAGGAAAAAATAAACAAAAGGAGAAGAGAAAAAAGAGGAACAAAATAAAAATTACTGCAATAAAAAAGTTTATTTCGAAACATTAAATGAAGTTTACTTTGAACAATTAGAATAATTTTAAAGTCGAAACACAATAATTCCAGTTACTTATTTACTAGTAGAGGCCTTCCTTGTAACCATTTTCTTAGTAAGTTCCTTAAAATTAGGTATGGAATTAGTCAAAGCAGTTCTTACAAGCTCGTTCAAACGTTCATCATTTAAAACAAATCTATATTTAGATTTAATATATTTAAGAGTTGAATATAGTGCTTCACAGTACGTAGTTTACTTTCGTAAACAAAGTAAGCCAATTTACGTTGGTTTACTTTTCGTTTCACAAAAAAGAAACTCTTCTTCCCATTCTGGCCTAAAACTCCTGTGTTCCTCTTCATATTTTATGTTTTTTATGTAGAATTTCTAAGCACTTGAAAAAGAGTTCAATGATAACAAGCACTGTCAATGGACTCACGCAACAATATGTTGAACGACACCGATAGATCAGCGCCGGAAGTGTAACTAACGTGTTGTGGCAGGCATAGCTTATGCATCCCCATCTCGCCATGCACACACTCACTTACTCCCTTACCATCGCATCGGTCAAAGGTTGTGGCTCTTCTAAGTCTTACCGGAATTATTTTGGCTCCAAAAGGACGCAGAGTTGGCCATCCCAGATCTACGGCAACAGAACAAATATTAGTTGTGGCATTCCGCAAAGGGCAATCCTATCGTCATGCCTTTACAATATTTCTGTAAACGATTTATTCAACCTTCAACTATACAGTCACATCTACCAGTACGTAGATGACACACTACTCATAGCCATATACAAAGAAGACCCATCAATAGGTCTGGCTCATGCATAATTCTATTAATAAATAGCAAAAATTTTCAACACATAATATTTAGAAACCCTCAGATGGTTATAGATCTCTCCCACATATCATTGAAATGTCATACTTCACATTGCTCAAAGAAAACAAAAACCTGTCCTTGCCCAACAGTCCAGAAAGTGACAAACCCTCAAATACTTGGGCCTGCATTTTGACTACAATATGCTGTGGAACACATATTAATTATATGCACAAAATACTGCGGATGTTACTCTTTAAAATGAACTACTTACAAGAAATGTTACATTCAAATACTAGGAAAATTATCTATAAATCCATATGTGAGTCTATACTGAGATATGGTATAATTTGCTATGATTCTAAACCAAAATTTAAAAAAAAAAAAAAAAAAAAACTAAACGAACTGCAAAACAGGCTGATAACCATCAACCATCAACATATACCAACAATCGACTTCTAACCGTAATAAATCTTAGATATCACACTGTCGTGTTAAGACATTACTTTTCCAGAAAATATCGAACAGCAACAAATCCATATTAAATAAGCTTCAGCATATAACATACATTACAAGTAATTATAATAATGCATACGGAAAAGCAACCCGTCAATTCTCTGTATCAGATCTGTTAAATAATACAGTATGTAGAACCTAACTTCACATGCTGTCCTAAAGAGCGCCTTGTAATTCCATTACTCAACATGCGGCAATAACTTTTGCTTAACATTAAAGTAGCCGCTGAGAAAAAAAAAAAAGTAATATAATTATATATTTATTAATCTTCACATAAGTCATATATCGGTTTCGAAAGATGTGAACAAAATGACAAATATACGACTATATCAAAAAAATAAAATAAATGCCCTCAGCATTGTGTAATAAATGTATCAAAAATGTAAAATTATAATACCTTAATTGTACATATATCACAACTCTGCGGCCTGGTTGCCGAGTGGTTAGCGTACCCGCTCTCCACCCAATAGGCTGAAGATTCGAATCCTTCCGTGGACATGGATGTTTGTAATTGCTTTCACCTTCATACATTCATTCATACAACTCTATACATATAAATATATGCATGTTAAAGGTACCAAGCTATTTTAAACCTGGTTTTACTCCAGTTCCCAAGTAAGCAAACAGACTTAAGCTCTGTATTACTAAAATCTTGGTATTTCTAGCCTGGCTCCGACTGATGAGACCTCAATAAAGGTCGAAACCGGTCTGGGTAGTGGCCCCTTGCCTTTAATACAAAGCATCATACATCTCCTCCAGGAGACGTGCTTTGTATTAAGGGTAAATATTAAGATTAGTGATCAGAGCTTATTCTACTTTTACCACGAGTTGCCTTGGTCTTGCACAACGTGCGGGGTCAGCTAGACTTACAACACTTGCAGGCGCAAACTTGACTTGTTTGTCTGTTTGCTTAGTTGGGAACTGGAGTAAAACCAGGTTTAAATAGCTTGGTATCTTTAACATTTATCATACCCAAGGTAAAATACTTTCTATATTTATATCTCCTCCTGGGATTTTTTTTTAATAAGGTTAAAACACCTTGTGGTAACTTGTTCTGGTAAAATACTTATAAGCTCTGTATTACTAAAATCTTGGTATTTCTAGCCAGGCTCCCAATGATGAGACCACGATAGCGGTCGGAATTGGTGGGGGCTGGCTTTGAGAGGCTCTGGTTGGGGATAGGTTTTGCCTGTCTCTGAGTAAGGCCACCGCTGAGATTATGGCTCTGGCTGGTGGTGGTGGTGGGGTGAGCCTGCCACTGGGTAGAGCCAACGCTGAGAAGTTCTTCTCGGTGACAGGATGAGCTTGTCACTGAGTGGAAACTCAGTTTCCACTCAGTGACGGCCGAAAGACCGTCCAACGCTGAGTTGGACGGTCTTTCGGCCACTATGGAGTGGTCTAGGGATCGTCCTAATTTTTAGAGAGGTCTTTACTTAAATACACCTCAATAAAGGTCGAAACCGGTCTGGGTAGTGTCCCCTTGCCTTTAATACAAAGCATCATACATCTCCTCCAGGAGATGTGCTTTGCATTAAGGGTAAATATTAAGATTAGTGATCAGAGCTTATTCTACTTTTACCATGAGTTGCCTTGGTCTTGCACTACGTGCGGGGTCAGCTAGACTTGCAACACCTGCAGGCGAAAACTTGTCTTGATGGTCTGTTTGCTTACTTGGGAACTGGAGTAAAACCAGGTTTAAAATAGCTTGGTATCTTTAACATTTATCATACCCAAGGTAAAATACTTTCTACAAATATATACATATATATATACATATATATATATATATATATATATATATATATATATATATATATATATATATATATATATATATATATATATATATATATATATATATATATATATATATATATTGAAGCTACTCCAAAGGTCATATCGTCTTGCCATATATCAGCACACTATCCAAAAAGCTGAGCAGAATTCTAAAGAAGTTTAACATAAAAACGTGCTTCTCGACTCTGCCAAAAATAATATCACGCTTCAACAACTATAAACAACCTCACAACCTTCTACAATTCCCAGGTGTATACAAGGTCACTTGTGAATACGGAAAGCCTTACTACGGGCAGACAGAGAAATCTATCTTACTACGTCTCGAAGAGCATCAGAGAGACATTGCTTATAAGAGAACCAGAGTAACTGCTCTGTCGGGCCATGTCCTGCTTTCAATAAACACGAACAACGAAGGCCACCAACATGAAATAAATTGGACTTCAAACCTACACATCTGCCATGATGAAATAGAGCGCCGCATTGTCGAGTCAAGGGAAATCACCTTAGACCCTTTTCATTTGAATAATAATCTTAGCTATAATTTGGCAGACTCTTTCAACTCTACTATTAGATACTGGAGATCGCGTGATTCCACACACGCACAGGTGTACAACAATAGAACTTTAACTCGGACTGTAGTTCAAGCTCATAATAACTGTAATTTACAGTCGAATATTATGGCTTTATAATTGTATAGCTTTAGAGTGTGTCAATGTTAATTTAAGTGTCTTTTATTATCTTTCTATGTTCTTATCGCCTGAAGAAGTCATTCTTGACGAAACATGTTGCGTTTTTTCAAATAAATGTCATTGTGTTATAATTCTCGGGTTTAAGTCAGTTAATTTAGAAAAATAAATATATATATATTATATATATATATATACACACACACATGGTGGTTCGAAATTCCACGTAAAAACTTTGAGGGGAGGTAGAAAACATCAAAAGCAACCATATTCACATAGGAAAGCATGACCGGAAAAGCCACCGGAAGGTGGTACACATGATAATAACAATTAATAATATTAAATATATAAACCAAAGGGTATCTAGTATAAAACTACGGCATATAATATATCGTATATTACATATTAGATATGAAACCTATAACTTCTTTGCACACAGCACAAGTTTAAATTTGAAGAAATAATATTTTTGATTTTCATAGGTTTTGGATTCGCTGGCACACCTGAGGGTTTACTCGATGGACTACTCCTTTCAAAAGTTAAGGATCTAAAAATTACTTCTAGCACTTCTGGCTATTCTGGATCGAATTTTGTGCCTCTCTTCGAAAATAAACAAGTAAGTAAGAACTATAACAGGAGTGAATTCTTACTGATAAAAGCATGGATTCACATTGATATATGTATTATGGAATGAACTGTTAGTCTTTATTATTATTATTATTATTATTATTATTTTATGAGAGGGTGGTGTGTAGGCATACGAACGGTTACATGGATGTATGGCTGGTCCCGTTTTTTATAGTTTTAATGTGGTTTTAACTCCTGTTTTTAATTTAAAAGTGTCACAAAGTAACTCTACTTGTCACGCTGAAGACAGTGATATATAATTCATCGAAATCGGCCAAGTGGTATCCAAAATCTGAGTATGCTGAAAATTGAACACAGTTCACTGTGGTCACTAACGAGCATAGAACAAAGGACGTCGCCATCTTTATTGTTGTCCAAGGGAAGAAAGGTGAGTCATGAAGTGTAACAAGTGCCTGAAGGAATTACCGTCCGACGGAAGTCATATAACCTGCAGGAAATGCGTTAGGAATCTTCACTTTACATGTTACGGAACTTCAGAAACAACATGGCAATGCAAATCCAATGCCAAACGAGAGGAATGGAAATGCTTAAACTGCAGAGAGAACAAAGAAACGCCGCCACCCACGGCGCAACTGATTATGCCGTAGGCAGAATTGAACGATGAACTGAACAGACAAAAAAATACCGGTGAGTCTTATAATTTGAATTCCGTAAATTTATTATTAGAAAAAGGTTTAGAAAATATAAAAGCCAGCTTAGTAGATCTTGTCTAAGAACTATTTGATAAACAGAATAAACAAATAACAAAAAAAAAATTAGCGAATATGAAGAGTTTGTTAAATTTAATAATACAACAGTCGAAGAAGTCTTACAAACAGTAATAGACCTTAAAACCAGCATTAACGTACTAACTGACAGGCAACAGAAATTGATAAAAGACACATCCGAACTCTGTCAAGAATTTAATTCCTAAAACGACAATACGAACTTTTAAATCAACAACAACATAAAGACCTTGTCATAAACGGTCTTCCAGAAAGTGAATCCACAGAAAATCTCAGAGACGTATTTATAAAGTTGGGTCATGCAATTGACATCCCCTTACAGCATAATGATATTCAGACCATAAATCGGATTCCCAGGAAGAACAAAAAACAAGGCTCGCCACGACCCATACCAGTCATAGTTCATCTGACAAGCAAGCCTACAAGAGACAATCTCATAAAAGCCAGCAAACGGAAAAAACCAGTTGTCAAGTACTTAAACGCAACGTAAGACAATACACCACTCTTTCTATCTGAGTATTTAACACCTTTCAATCAGAATCTGATGTACCAAGCAAGAAAAGCAAAATCAGAAGAAAAAAAAATCAATTTTTGTGGATCAAAGACAGCAAGATACTCTTAAGAAAGTCACAACCTTCAGTCTATACAAATAAAAGGCTAGGAAGACATAGATAGGCTGCCAGGGTGAAATAAAATACTCCAATTTAGTTCAAAAAGAAGACCTCAACACAACAAAAATGAATGTGAACCATCAGATAGATGTAATCACACCAGAATACAACAGCAATCGTGCTTTCGACTCGCTTGATGCATGGACACAACACACAGTACAAGCGAGACGACTCTCAATCTTGCATATTAACATCAGAAGCATCCGAAAACACTGGTTATTGTTACAGGCTTATCTGAGGAATTACACCGGTATTATTGATATATTGGTCCTAACAGAAATATCCATAACTAATGACGAAGCGACTGCTTTCCAAATTCCAGGCTTCCAACAACATAGATCATGCCGCCAAACAAAAAGAGGGGGTGGAATATTAATATTTATCGAACATAAATTAATAGCAAAAGAAACTGCTTGGCAATTTGAGCATGTTGAAACCCTTTGCTTCGAAATCACTAATACAACAAATACACAGCATCCCATAGTACTAAATGCTATTTACAGGCCACCAAACTTAAACATGATAAAATTCTTGCAGGAGCTCAATTGCTGGCTTTCGCCAAGAAATATGCTCAACCGAATACCTAATGATAATCGGCGACATAAACATAAATATTGCAAACGAAAACCAGAACAACACTGTACAATACCTAGACACGCTATCCATGTATAATCTAATACCAACAATAACATCATATACTAGAGAAGAAATATTCGGAAATATTATCACTGCTTCCTGCCTTGATCACATAAACGTCCGAGCACCACCAAACAGTTACACTGCATCAGTCATAAAATGCAAAGTAGCAGATTATTACTTCACGGCTCCAAACCTGCACACTAAGACAATATCCATGCAACGCCCCACAGAAGAAAAGCAACACAAAACAATAATAGACGAAGAAGTAGCCACCCACGAAATAAGAAAATCCAACTGGGAACACATGGCATCAAATTCAGCAGATATCTTATACAATAACATTAGACTCACACTGGAGGAAATATATAAGAAAGCTGCAAAGAAAGTCAGAATTCGCTCAAAAACAACACAAAATCCTTGGATAACACAAAACTTAATCCTAGAAATACACAGAAAGGACGCTTTATGGAAAGAATTAAAGCGATATCCAAATAACACAGCTTTAAAAACTGAATATAGGATAACAAGGAATCGCCTTACAACACAAATAAGAAATACCAAAAGAAACTACTACAGAGACAAATTAACCACTGCACAAAACAAGATGAAACAAACCTGGCACTTGATCAACGAGATGCTAGATTGTGCTCCCAACACCACCGCCTCCGAAACCATAAAACACAGCTTCATGAAAGACGGAAAACCTATCCAACAACTAGGAAATGACTTTAACCAATACTTTGCAGACTCCATCCAAGAACTGCACAGAAATATTCCCCCAATCACAAAACGTGATCCTCCACTTGGACCACAATCAAAGCAGACATTATGGTTCCCAACGATAAAAGAAGCAGAACTTCTCTCTGCAATACATCAAATCAAACCAAACAAAGGCCCAGGAATTGATGTATAAGACCTAAGGATATCAAGAAACATACAACTATCTAAGGTCCTATCCTACTAAAATTAATAAACAAAATATTTAAAACAGGACAGATACCAAGTATGCTAAAGACCGCCATTATCGCACCCATATAGAAACATGTAAAAAGAAATTTAATCAGCAATTACAGACCCATAGCAATATTACCAATTATCAATCAAATTATGGAGTGGATCGTACTGAAGAAACTCACAGCATATACAGAGATCTTTCATATTATCCCCAAAACACAACATGGTTTTCAGAAAAATAAGGGAACAACATCTCTCTTGGAAGACTTTACAAACGTAATTAATACTGCCTTAGACAAAAACAAAATTGCCATGGTAGTCTTTATTGACCTAACTAAAGCATTTGATACACTCACACATCAAACCTTGTTAGAGAAGCTGAGGCATGTTGGAATAGATGGGCCTCTGCACAGATGGTTTACAAACTACCTCCGAAATAGAAAGCGTATCACACGTATCGGGTCAAACCGAAGTAGAGAGCTACCAGTAACCTGTGGAGTGCCACAGAGAGTTGTACTCTCCCCAACTCTAGTCAACATTTATACGCACGATATTAATGAGCTACCTCTCTCAAAGGTAAGATATTCCAATACGCAGACAATACAGCGATAATATCCATGCGTAACAACACAAACATAGCCCAAACAAATATGCAACATGACATAAATCTGATCACAGACTGGCTCACGAAAAACTCCATACACCTAAACTCACATAAGACAAAATTAATGATATTCAGAAATCCACTGACTCGACCAGTTGATAACAAATATATAACCATCCAACATCTACTCTCCAACATAAAAAACACACAGAACAGCGAAACCACTATAATCACTCAGATTGAAACAATACGATACCTTGGAATTTACTTCGATGCACATATGAACTGGAATAGCCACATAAACCATCTACACAACAAACTCCGAACAATAACTGGCAAACTCTACAGGTTAAAAGACATAGTTCCCACACGCCTAAAAAAACACTAATATACAAAGCACTATGTCAAAATATACTAAGATACGTTATAACAACGTATGCTTTCGGTGCACCCCACAAACTAAATAGATTAATCTCGTTACAGTACAAAATCATAAAACTGATCTTTTGGGAACAAAGAGACCATAACGACTTTATATACACCGCAATGTCAGAACACAAAATACTGACAGCAAAACATTTATTTAACTATGCAGCTTTGCTAAAACATTATCTCGATGCCAACTACAGGACAGTCAGAAACACATATCGCATAACAAGACCTCAGACAACTAATCATATCACATATAAATACAATAATCACTACGGAAAGGCCACGCGAAACTTCTACATCCCAGACACGATAAATAAATTACCTTTTGAATACAGAAACCTTACAAACTACAATAGCCTGAAAAGAGCTCTAAGGACATACTATGAACAAGAAACACGCACCCAAAATACCATACAAACTTAATGAAACACAATATATTCGTTCAGGCTTCCAGTTCAGTGACACATCAATACATTCCAAAGTATTGTATTTGTGTGTGTGTGTGTGTGTGTGTGTGTGTGTGTGTGTGTGTGTGTGTGTGTGTGTGTGTGTGTGTGTGTGTGTGTGTGTGTGTGTGTGTGTGTGTGTGTGTGTGTGTGTGTGTGTGTGTGTGTGTGTGTGTGTGTGTGTGTGTGTGTGTGTGTGTGTGTGCGTGCGTGCGTGCGTGCGTGCGTGCGCGCGCGAATTTCTTAATCATAGATTTCGTAGCTTCCCAACACAGCAAAAAAAAAAAAACAATATATAATAACCAACTGGTGTCATCCTCAGATAAGCTTACATATAAGCTTCGAGGATGAAAGCAAAGAAATTACTTCTCATCCAAGATGTATCATATGTAACCAAATGTATGTAATGTACGTATCACATGTAAACCAATATATATAATGTATGTATTATATGTAAACAAATGTATGTAATGTAAGTATCATAGGTAAACAAATTTAGGTGATGTATCATATGTAATCAAATGTATGTGATGTATGTAATAACTAACAAATGTATGCAATGTAATAAAAAAATGTAAATCATGAGTTTACGCTTTATGTTTGTGAGAATTAGGAAAAATAATATTTTGATTGCATATGTGTAAATACTGTTGTATAATCACACCTTTTCAAACTTGAAAAAAAAATAGTAAACTACAACATGTAATATTATACAACTTATGTAACTCTGAACAATATAATTGTAAATTATTACTGTGATTGTTATTTAAATAATAATAATAATAATAATAATAATAATAATAAACTATGTTATCATCATCACTATTTAAATCTCATTATATGTAGCACAAAGTACTGAACCTTGTAAAATAATATACTGAATAGGTGATCATTGTACATATGTAAATATTTGAAAGGAAAAAAAATTATTATTATTATTATTATTATTATTATTAGCTACTCCAAGGAGTCCTTAGACTCATCGAGGGAGGCCCTAAACATCGCGTCCAACATTTGCGCAGTAACTATCATACTTCGCTTTGAACTCATTCACAGTCATGGCACCTACAACGGACTCTGGCAGTCTATTTCTCCACTCGTTCAGCACTCGCCTCTCTGAATCCTCTCCACTATAATGTACACAGTCCTGTTATATTTGACATCGCCGTAGCGCAGTCCTGAAGATGACGTGGCACTTACACTCCGGTTGGGAAAGTTTGAATCCTGTCTCTACGATATGAAGAGCGTTTATAACTTTCCTGGTGAATTAAATAAGTACGAAGAGATTACCCTGGCCGAAAAAATGGGCTTTTCATCCCTCAAAACACGAAAATCAAAAGAACACATCCCTGTCTGCTTGGCGGAGTAGTCCTACTGTGGGCAATTAGATTAAACATGAATTTCGCCCCTTGTGAGACCATGACTCAGTTTATTGGAAATGTGAAATGGTGTGAAGAGTTTCATTGCATGTTTGGTGTGAAGAGTTTCGTTGCATATTTGGTCTCCTGAGCAGGGCTTCCGGATTATCTAACGCTTAGTATACCACCGTACCATGTATTATAGTTTGGCAACCTGTTGATGGGATTCACATGAAGTATATATTTTATGCACTGGCTTCACAGCCTCACACGCTCCCGCTGATATTTATAGCCAGTCATTTGCGTTCTATAAATTGCTGTTGTGTTCTGGATTCATGACTTCAGTTACGTGCGCTCACACACAACAGCTGATCAAACAGTCAGTAGTCGAATTTTCCAATAATTAAAATGCTGTAAGCGCATGATTTCCAGTTACTTCTCTCCCCAGACACGGCACTGATGCGTTAGATTTTTACAATCGCCCGTTTGTGGGGGAAGGAAGGGGGTTAATATTACAAAATATTACAAAATAAAGAAACTGAAACCTGTCCACAATGTATTTGCAAAGGAATTTCACTCGAATCATCAATTGACAAAGCAAGACACATACAGATCCATACTTCTGGATATCTGAATTTTGCTGGAAAAAAAAGTTACATCTTCACTCATAATGTCGAACGGCGTCACTTTGTTTATTTATTAGTAATACATAAGATGAAACTATCACTGAAAATGGTCCTATACAAATTAAATAGCTGTTAAGAGTCCGAAATGGTTGGCTGAGTGGAGATCGCCTCCAAGCAATTGCATGTGGATTCAATCCCATAGCGGACAGGGACGTTTGTTCAAGGAGGGAGGAAGGTGAAGACGGAAGAAAAGTAGAGAATGACTGCTAGGATGATGTTTTGGTAGGAACCAACAACGCAGCTAGGTTTTTCGTACCTTTTGCAAATTCTTAGCTGCTCATTCGTGATACCGATTTTTGACTCTTTTTTTTATCGAATGAATACAAGCTGAAGGATGTACGCCTACACAATAAAAAAGCATACAAAAGCTGAATAAAATTATGGTAATCTCTGTATAAAACAAAAAGGAGGAAAACTGAAGGGAAAAGCGGAACAGACAATTTTAAGTATCCATTATTTCTCAAGATTTTACTGGTCTCTCGCTGGTAAATGATTACGAAGGCAATAAGTATTGGGTTTAGTAAGAGGAGCCTTTCTTTTGTTATTGATGTAGGTATTTAAAAATTGCAATGCCAGGATGTCGGCTTGAGGGTGATGACTAAGTCAACACCTCTTCTACACCTTCATGAGTAAGACATCAAGATGTAGAAGAAGAGAACACAAGAATGGGCAGAAAGTGCTACCAATAACTCTGTAAAGAGATCAAATGGCGCAACTACAATTTGGGAATGAGCGAAGTTTTTCACATTTAGCTATTTCGAAGTCTGAGCAGGTTTAGTTTCAGTACATTGCCGGTCTGGATAACCAAGTGGTAGCGTACATGCTCTGCAATCAATATGTTGCGAGTTCGAATACCCCGACATAGGCATGAATGTTTGCGAAGGTTATAAATCGGAAGATGAATTTCATCCCCTGGTGTGCGACCACATGCCCGATGAGTAGCGGCCTGCCGTGGCTTGAAAAAGTTCCTGCTCTAGAACAGGGTGGTCGAGTTATGCAAAACAATAAAAAACATTTAAAAATATTTATTATATTTAGCGTATTTATAATAATACAAGAAATTAATGAGCAAAACTATATGCAGATTGACAGTTCAAATAACCAATCGATAGTACTATTTGGGAATAAATAGTAGGAATAAGAAGGGGAGAGAGAGAGAGAGAGAGAGAGAGAGAGAGAGAGAGTGTGTGTGTGTGTGTGTGTGTGGAGCAGTCATCAGTAATATGATGCATTGTCTGCACAGCGCCACAAATAAAAAAAAAAAAAAAAAAAAAAAAAAAAGGGGGTGGGGGAACAACGGCCTTGTCCGGTCCTAAATCTGTTTAGGTGTCTTCAGAGGTGTCTAGGTAGATTGAATCCTGGAAGTCTGACAGCTGGATCTGTGACCAGGTGCTTGCTTATGTTAAATGCATTTGTTACACTTATAGGAGAACGAACACTCAGATAATATTAAATGTTAAACCCGTATTTATTATTTACTTCCAATAATTAAAAATAAGATGGGTAAATCACCGTATAGATAGAGTGTCAGAGCTATTTCGTGATAACTTTTACGACGGATCGCGGAAAACAGACTTATAGGTTTGATTCTAATTACCAACTAGAGGAATCTTTTTTTTGTTGTTTATTTTTTGGCTCGCTTTCAGTCAATTACGTAATTTTTATTCTCCCAATTTGGATTACGCACGCACACACACACACACACACACGATAGTGACAGTTGACTCCTGCATTCTTGTCACCACCCTCTTATGACGCCAACGATGGTGAAAATAAGATAATTCTTACCTACAGCATTGATAAGGGCTAGAATATATAACCTAAGATTCCCAAAAGTTGTGGCTTCACATGCCATGTAGGTAATGTGGACAATAACAATCAATATGCTGCTCACATATAATACATCAGAAATGAAAGATTTAAATACGCAAAATCAAAAATCAGAAATTTGCAGGTTCTCACTGAACTCTCTAAAGGTAGTTTGAACAACACGTAACATAACACATTTCAAATGTGAAACTAAACGTTTCCCAGAAGAACAAATAAGTTATAATCACATGGAGAGAAACCAATATACGCAATTAAATCAAAATATGAACAGACCGATGTTAAAGAATTAAAAAAAAAAAAAACGTTATCTAAGGAAGTTAAAAATATACTACTGATTATCTAAATTAAGAAGTAATAAATGTATATCACTTAAAAACCACTGAATAATGTATAACAGTGAAATATGGATGAAGCAAAATGTATAATTTAAGTTTTATTCGCAAACAACAGAGATTTCGAAGTTCTTAATTACACAAACCATTATCATCTGTAATTTAAAAAAACGTATCGTTTTTTCTTCAAAATACAACTGCTGAATATTCTTCTATATTTTATTTTTTATTTTCTGGATTTTATTTATTTCTTCTTATTATTATTATTCTTCTTCCTAACCTGGAATTTAGGCCATGTAGCCTGTTCCGGTCTCATGCCATCTCTTTCTTGGTCTTCCGAATCTTCTTTTTCCACTTATTTTGTATCTGTATAATATTTTTGGTAGTCTGCTGTTGTCCATTCGATTTAAATGTTCTAGCCGTTTTTGTTTATACTGTCTTATGTAGTAATTAATTGGTTTTATTTTCAGGGATTGTAAGATTTCTTCATTTGTTTTGTGGTCCCACTTGGTATATCCAGCTGTTTTTCTGAGGAACTTGATTTCTGCTGTTTGAATTCGTTTTTCATCTTTCCTTTTCATGGTCCATGTTTCGCTTCCGTATAGTAGAGTTGGTTTTGACAAGACATTATATAGTCTGATTCTAGTGTGTTTTTGTACCAGGGATGGCTTAAATATATTATTTATTATGCCGTTTACTTTGACAAAGTTTGATATTTTAGTGTCTATGTCTTTTTCTTCTTCGTATGATAGATCACATCCCAAGTATCTGAAAGTGTTTACTTGTTCTAGTATTTTATTATCTATCACTATTTTACTTCTTATTGGGTTTTCTCCTTTGCATGCCATTATTTTTGTTTTTTCTTTGGATATTGTCATATTATATTGCTTTCAGATATCATTTAATGTTTTTAATGATCTTTGTAAGTCATCTTCTGATGTAGCTAATACTATTTGATCATCTGCAAATAGTAGTGTATCTATCTTCATTTGTGGGGTCATTTGTATACCAAATGGGCTATGCTGTTTCCAGATTGTTAATATTTCATTTATATATATATATTGAAAAGCAGAGGTGAGAGGGGTATATCCTTGTCGTACTCCTCTTGATATATCTTTCCATTCTGAGGTGTGTTCTAATTTAACTGCTAGTTTATTTCCTGCATATATTTCTTGAATAGATTGTAAAAGTTGATTTGGTATGTTTAAATCGGTTAATATTTTAAACAATTTTTGTCTACTAATTTTGTCAAAGGCTTTTTCATAATCAATAAAGGCCACGTGTGTTTCTTTTTGAAATTCTTCTCTTTTCTATTAATAATTTTAAAGTAAAAATTGGATCTATGCAGGATCGGCCTTTTCGGAAAATATTTTGTTCTTCTAGTAATTTGTTTTCTACAATGCTGCTTAGTTTCTCTTTTAATATTCCTGCATATATTTTATATCCTGTATTCAGCAGGCTAATTCCCCTATATTTATATTTTATTTATTTATAATTTATTTATAATAACTTTTATTTATTTATTTTATTTCATATTTATAATTTATTTATAATAACTTTTATTTGTTTATTTATTTTATTTCATAGCTTTTTTATTTTAAATTATTTTTTTCAGGTAAAACATCTGGTATCCTCCTACGTCGCTGCTAATCCTGCGTTCCAGAAACAATATCTTTCTGGAGAACTAAATTTAGAGCTTGTCACAATGGTAAGTTGTTCATTTGATAATTGCAATTCACATTTGGCTGGTTATGCAAAATTTTAAATTTGAACAGGCGAATGTGCAAAACTATTGATA
Organism: Typopeltis vanoorti; assembly: GCF_054136105.1. Classification (NCBI taxonomy): domain Eukaryota; kingdom Metazoa; phylum Arthropoda; class Arachnida; order Uropygi; family Thelyphonidae; genus Typopeltis; species Typopeltis vanoorti. Next base: position 112,602,807 of record NC_143560.1, read on the forward strand.
ATTTATGAGGTTAAAATCCACGGTTGTATAACTAATACAACTGACCAATGACTTTGTTCGATGTGTTTATGTATGGAATAATATAAATTATTATTCCTCTTATAATGCTTGGTTAAGCTAGTAAAATACTGGATTATTTATAAATATTAAGTACGTATTAGAGTAGCGCTCAACGTCATGACGTGCAGTTTCAATGGCCGTTTAGCGGAATGAAAACCTGCCTCTTCCGCATACGACTAGCTAACTTACCATTATTTTAAAACTTCTTATAAAAGGTTCCTACATTTGCCTAGAAGGGATTTAAATTCGGATGTTCCCAATGATTTCTTTCCGACTGCACAACGGGAGCACTCATTGTTGACCATAGAACACTGTGTGTGTGTGTGTGTGTGTGTGTGTGTGTGTGTGTGTGTGTGTGTGTGTGTGTGTGTGTGTGTGTGTGTGTGTGTGTGTGTGTGTGTGTGTGTGTGTGTGTGTGTGTGTGGAAGGGGGGGGGTTCTTTCAAGAAAAGGAAATGTAAATGAAAATATAAAAAAAAAAAAAATCAGCTAACGCCTTTTTATTCCCGTATATACGGGAGTAGGCGAGGCCATTTAGCCCTATCTAACTTTTGGAGACTGAGTGGGCAGTTCAATCTCCACTGGTACCCAATCAGAGACAGATGGCCCAAGGCTATCACTAATTAAGCGGTACGCAGTGAAGAGAGACGGCTCAAATGTGCCGCCATCTCGTGGTTTCTAACCCTAACACAATATATTTAATGTCTGAAATAATGTGGGTTCTACGGTCGATTTTCTTGAGTTTACAGGACGAAAAACCCGAGTTTCCGGGAGGAAAAACCTGCTTGCCCGTGCCAGAGATCGACTAACTCGGGAACCGGTCGAAAAAAGGCTTAGAAAAATTTCCTCTAGTCGCCGACTAGACTCGAAACCAAGACTTCCTTCGTGCGGCCTAGCGCGATGGTGTGCAAACGCCACATCCACTGAGCTACACAGGCTCTTTGAAAATATAAAAAGAACCAAAAATTAAATGAGACAGTTTAATGACCCTGGTGTGTTTCTCTGTGGGATAACTTCAATAGCTGTAAATGCTCAAAGAACTTGATAATACTTCACGAGAAAAAAAATAATAATCTCGACTTGAAATATTAAAATATTCAGGTTTTATTTAATAAAATATACTTTTATTAATTCAAACAGATTAGTTGTATTGGCGATATTTATTAATTATCACCCGGGCAAGAACCACTAGGGTGATTTTGAATTAACAGGTTTGTGCATAGAAAAGAGTAATGAAGGCGATAGAAGATGCAGTTGAAGAAACAGTACCAGAAGAAGAGAAGATCAAGAAGAAATGGATTACATAAGAAACACTGAAGTTAGTACAGGAGAAAAGAATGTTGAAGATAAGAAGGGATATATCAGAACAAATAGAAGAATAATATAGAAGAAAGTGTAATGAGGTGAAAAAAGCAGTCAGAATGGATAAAATTAAATGGTTAGAAGCCCAATGCGACAATATAGAACAGTACTATGGAGAGCATAAAACAAGGGATGTATACAAAATGATCAGAACCATTAATAGATAATAGAAAGTGGCAACCAAAACAGACCACAATTAAAGATGAAAAAGGCAAATTATTCATGAACAAAGAAAAAATTGTACAGCGGTGGACGAGATACTGTAGTGAGTTATATGAAGAAAAACTAGATTCAGATAGCGTTGGGAAACTGACTGAAGAATTGATGCAGATATCACCACAAAGTAATGAGCATGATATGGAGATTTTAAGAGGAGAGGTAGAAAAAGCAATAGGACGGCTAAAAGACAACAAGACTCCTGATAACGCTAACATTACTGGAGAAATTATTAAATATGGTGGTGAAAGTGGTTAGAATTTAGAATGAAAAATAAAAAATAACGGCCGATCCAAGCGTTATCGCGTGGACGTCGCTAACTAAATAAAAAAATTAAAAAAAATTGCCCACCCCACGAAATTCCAATTTTCAGCTTGGCAATGAAAGTGTTAATTTCTTATTTGAATTTCAGACAAACTAATTTTTTTCAAGATGGCAGCCAGTTGCTTGAGATTTTTCCCAGTGCTCTTTTATCCAATTTTGTACTCTATCCTATAGACCTTAGGCGGAATCCACAAGTTTGGTGTGTTACATTTACTGGAATACGTGTGCCCAAAATTAACTTATTCTATGGGGGGGGGAATGCCTCAAAAAACTGGGGGGGAGTTCAGAGTAAGAGGGAGAAGCCTATATAGAGAATGTGTGTTTGGTGATCCTTTATCGCGGAATAATTTAGAGAACAGCGCGGATAAAAATCGGTATGAAGCTATTGTAAATACTGAAATTTGTTGAATGTATATCAACACCTAGCAGCATCTTCTAAGCCACGAAGCGATAGTTCTATCATTTTTGTTTACCAGGGTTTCTTTTCTAACTGAAATTCGTGAAATCAGTTTCCACTGCACTAATTTCGCGAAACATTTTTCTTTATGATTTTATATCACATATCAGTCTCCGCAGCTCAGTCGGTATAGACAAAGTCCTTTGGTCAGAAAGACCTAAGGATTTTTTCACCCGGAAACTCAGGTTTTTCGTCCCTCAGAACAGGCAAACCGGCCATTGAACACACACACACACACACACACACACACACACACACACACACACACACACACACACACACACACACACACACACACACACACACACACACACACACACACACACACACACACACACACACACACACACACACACACACACACACACACACCGATAACAGTCATTCATAAAATACATATTTAATCTCTCATTCGGAGGGCTCAACCTGTAAGAATAAACAAAAAATCTCATATCAACATTTTCTTTCGATATCGTTTAGATATATTAATTTCAGCGGAAAATGAATTGCAAAAAAAAGCTTTCTATATTAAGATGAATTTAAAAAAAAATGTGCATAAAACTTAAAAAACTAAAGTGTGCATAAATGTTTCATTCTAAATTTAGGGAACTCTGGCTGAACAAATTCGAGCAGGTGGAGCCGGAATTCCAGCATTTTTCACTCCGGCTGCGTATGGCACTCAGATGCAAGAGGGTGGAGCTGCAGTTAGATTAAATACTAATGGAGCAGCAGATGTTGTCAGTCCTCCGAAAGAGGTACTCCTTCTCTGATTCATCTTTATAATAACCCATTAAAAACAACTGCATTATACGTACATACTAGTAATTTTATCGTAAAAGGTCACCAAGCAGTTAAACATACATAACAGAGTTTTTATTTTACACTATAAATGTGTTTTGTTTGTTGTGTGTAATTAAGTGTATCACTGTAAAAAATAATTTCACAAAAATTGAAAGGTTAAAATAAATAAGTCAAATAAATTAGCAATATGGAAGATAATATAAGAATTTTTATATAAGAATTTATATATATATATATATATATATATATATATATATATATATATATATATATATATATATATATATATATATATATATATATATATATATATATATATGAATATATATATGAATATATATATATATATATATATATATATATGAATATGCCTTATGAATAGTGCAATCAATAACATATGTTAATTCTCCTAACGACTTAAAATACATATTTAATAATGGATGTTTTCAATACAGTGATATTAAGGCCACATGGTGTGGCCTTAATATCACTAACAAGAAATGAGTGGCAAGAAATCCTTTGGAATTATTAAACATAAATTTTTATTTTGTTCAAATTTCGGGTGAAAAAAAATGATATCGTATGCGAAATTTCAATTCTCCAGGTATTTCTTGCAATATCTACTAACAGCTCACTTTTCCAAAATCAGACATGTTGCGATTCTCTAGAAAGGAGTCGGCAATCCTTCAGTCACAAATGCGCAGCTTCGAGTTCATTTCATGCGGCTGCAAAATTTCTTAACATGCTCAAATGATACAAGTATAAGACTGAAGTCTGAACTCGCTTATAATTTAATATCTAATCAATATTTTTAATATATTTCACTGGAAGCTTCACCATTGTTAGATGATAACACAAATTCGTAACGTAAAATACTACGTCCAAAATATTTATTCAAAAAACAAACAAAAAAAACTCAGTTTATATGCATACAAATATACTTGAGTGAAAAAAAGAGAGATTTTACTTTTACTCCTAAAAGTAAACGTATGCATTGTTTACTTTTAGGAATCAGTCGGACGTTAAGTTAGCTAAGTACTATACATTTACACAGTTAAGGGCGTAGTATACACATGATATAAGATACTTGAAGGCAATGTTACTTTATTTGACATAATTGTAAACTGTCACAAGAACTTACCAGTCGTATAGTTTGCATTTCAAATAATGGGGTTTTCTTCTATGATTTAGAGTGACATATAATATAATCACAGAATGCTATACTGATGCAGTTATATTGTTCAAAATAAGTCACAAAATAATCTTACAAAACATAACACTAACATCCACAGCCGAAAAAATTCCCGCTTAGCAAACAGTTGAAAGGCGGCGCTGTGTTGAATGATTATTGAAACTCGGTAACAATCTAAAAATCTTAAATTAATTTTATAAGTGATTTTTAGTACACTTGTATTGAACGATTTACTTTACATTCTAAAAATTGCCATTTCATTTTATTAATATTTTTTGTATAAATATGTATGCTGAATGATTTACAAAACCAATCTGTGTGGTTATCTAAAAATCACCAATAACTATTAATATGCATTAAACCAACAGGAATCATTATTGCTATTGACTTTCAAAATATAATCATTTAATTATAGAGTACAATTATTTAACTTTATTCTGTTACTTTCTTTTTATATGCTAATTATAAATAACTATAAAAAACTGCATTATCAAATGTTCTTATGTAGATAATTTTTATTATAAATTTCTGCAGAAAAAGTAGAAATATTTAGCATTTTTATGCAAAATATTATTATTATTATTATTATTATTATTACGGGCAACTCCAAGCAATCCTTAGACTCATCGAGGGAGGCCCTAAACAACTACTCAACATCCACACAGTATCTATCATACTTTGCCTTGAACTCATTCACAATCATGGCACCCACAACAGACTCTGGCAACTTAATTCACTCATTCACCACTCTAAAAGTAAAAAACCTAGTTCTAACACCCTTGTTCTAACCACACTCTTGTCCAGTTTCCATGGATGGCCCCTAGTTCTCCCACCACCAGTCCTGTTCTGAAAAATATTCTCCGAATTAATCTTATAAAAACCATTCAGTAATTTGAATGTCTCAATCGTATCACCCCTTTTCGGCCTATCAACCAATTTCTGCAACCCACAAATCTTTAACCTGTTCTCATACGGTTCATTCCATAGACCTGCTATCATCTTCGTCACTCGTCTCTAGATCCTTTCCACCTCCTTCCCATCAAGAAAATACCCTGTCGCCCATATCTGGGCACAGTAGTCTAGATGGGGTCTTATCAAAGCTCGATACAGAGGAACAATAACTTGTTTGTCTCTGCTTGTTAAAGTATTTCTCAGCAACCAAGTGATTTGATGAGCTGATTTAGCCAGTTTTGCGATGTTCCCCCCTTTCAGTTCCCTTTCCACCAACACTCCCAAATCCCTGACCTCATCAATCTCCTGGAGTAAGGTTCCACCAATGTGATATACTGTTGCTAATCTTTTCACTCCAAAATGCATAATCTTACACTTTGCCACATTAAATCGAAATCCATTTTCATTAGCCTAGTCCTCCAAGCTATTCAAATCATCTTGCAAAATTTTAACATCCTGTGAACTCACTATTGTTCTACCTAACTTTGCATCATCAGCAAACAAGTGAACACCTCCTCTCAGATCCTTTCCTATATCGTTAATGAACAAATTGAAAAGTAGTGGTCCAAGAACAGAACCCAGCGGTACACCACTAGTTACAAGCCGTCTTTTGGACTCTACTCCTGAATAAACCACTCTCTGATATCTCTCCGTCAACCACCCACCTATCCATCTCACCAACCCTATATCCACCCCATATGCTGCAGTTTACAGATTAGAATTCCATGTGGTATCCTATCAAAGGCCTTAGTAAGGTCCAGCAGTATCACCGTATACCCATTACCTTTATCCAGTTCAGCCGTCACTGTGTTATAAAACGTAAGCAAGTTAGTGAGACATGATCTACCCTTCACAAAACCATGCTGTCACCTATACAGTATCCCATTTTCATCTATCCATTCCTGTATTTTTCTCTTGACTACTTTCTCCAAAACCTTGACAACGACTCCTGATATGCCGATCAGTCGGTAATTTGCAACAACAGTCTTTGAACCTCCTTTATGCAGTGAAACTATTTCCCCTTTTTCCACCCCCCCTCGGGACTAACCCAGACCCGAGACTCAAATTAAACAAAATCGTCAAAGGTGGCAATTCTTTAGCCGCTTAACGTAAGACCCGAGCTGTTATACCATCCAATCCCACAGATGTATTCACGTTAAGGTTTTGTAATATACTATTCTGTAATATATACTAATATACTAATAAATACGCTGTAATATATTACAGAATATGCTATTCTGAATATACTATTCTGTAATATTCTGTAATATACTAATGATTATGGTTAAAAGAAGATGGATAACATCAGTACAGCAATGTCAAACTTTTCAAGAAGCGGATATAGACTCGGACCATAGTTTAGTGATTGCAAACATGAAGTTGGAATTAAAAAAAGAAATATAAACCCCAACATCAGAATAGAAGAGACACAGCACGAATAAGTGAAGCAGAAATAGGAAGAAGGTACAGAATAGTGTTAGAAGAGAAACTTAAAAGTGTGGATGGAGAAAGGAAAAAACTCGAATTTAAGAGTTTTGAGTAATGAAGGTGAGAGAAGATGTAGTTGAAGAAACGGAAGAAGAGAAGATCAAGAAAAAATGGATTACACAAGAAACACTGAAGTACAGTGTTTCTCGTAGTACAGAAGAAAAGAATGTTGAAGATAAGAAGGGATACATCAGAACAAATAGAAAAGCAATATAGAAGAAAGTGTAATGAGGTGAAAAAAGCAGTCAGAATGGATAAGATGAAACGATTAGAAGCCCAATGCGACAATATAGAACAGTACTATGGAGAGCATAAAACAAGGGAGGGATACAAAATGATCAGAACCATTAATAGATAATAGAAAGTGGCAACCAAAACAGACCACAATTAAAGATGAAAAAGACAAAGTATAGATGAATAAAAAAAATTGTACAGCGGTGGACGAGATACTGTAGTGAGTTATATCAAGAAAAACTAGATTCAGATAGCGTTGGGAAACTGACTGAAGAATTGATGCAGATATCACCACCAGGTAATGAGCATGTTATGGATATTTTAAGAGGAGAGGTAGAAAAAGTAATAGGACGGCTAAAACACAACAAGACTCCTGGTAACGATGAAATTACTGGAGAAATGATTAAATATGGTGGTAAAAGTATGGTTACAGAAATGCATCAACTATGTAGTATGGTATGGAAAGAAGAGAAAATGCCAGAGGAGTGGGTGAAATCAATATTAGTAACATTATAAAAGAAAGGAAATAAGCTAGAATGTAAAAATTATAGAACAATTACCTTGATAAGTCACCTTGGTAAAGTGATGATGATCATATTGACAGAAAGATTGAGAACACAATTGGAAGCATACCTTGCAGACGAACAAGCAGGATTTAGGAAGGATAGAACTACAATTCAACAGATTTTGACAATGAGGTTAATAGCAGAGAAAGCTAGGAGAAAAAATAAAAACATATATACTTGCTTTGCTGATTTTCAGAAAGCATTTGACAGTATTGACCATAAAATGACATTAGCAGTTTTGGAATCCTATGGAATTGATAAAAAAACTAATAGATATATTAAATGATGTTTATCAGAATGCAGTTGCAGCAGTTAAAATAGGCAAGGCGATGATTTGGGGAAATGGTTTAAAACAAGCAGAGGTACTAGATAGGTAGTCCCACTATCACCAAGCATTTTCATCGCACATTTAGAAAGAGCAATGGACAAACTGAAGGAAGAATACCAAAGGAATATCTGTACACGGAATGAGAATTAACAATCTGAGATTTGCAGATGACATTGTTATTATTGAAGAAGCCGAAAGAGAACTACAAAAAACACTGAGACTGTTAAATGAGGAAGGGAGGAGATTTGGACTTGTTATGAACTTGGAAAAAACAAAGGCAATGGTATTTGGTGAGAAGAACATGAAACAAAAGATACAAGTGAATGGAACTGATATAGAAAATGTAGAACAATTCACATATTTGGAAAGTAAACTGACATATGACTTGGACTGTAAAAAAGAAATAAAGATCAGGATTGCAAAGGAAAGAACAAATCTGAAGGCCATGGTTAACATCTGGAAAAGTAAAGTGATTAGCCTGCCAACAAACCTAAGAGACTGGAAACATGCATCTTCAGTGGTGTACTGTATGGATCTGAAACGTGGGTAATAAATAAGGAATCAAGAAAAAGAATTTTGGCATTTGAAAGAACTTGTTACAGGAAGATTCTAAGAATAAGATGGATACAGAAAATCCAATGAAGAGCTCTATCAGAAGATCCAACCAAAACAGAGTCTAATGCAGAAGAATATAAAACGGAAGCTGCAATTATTTGGACACATCTGTAGAATGAGTGAGGACCGGAAAATAAAGACAATTATGTTTGGTATTTTGGATGGTTTAAACAGAAGAAATAGACCATACAGAGAATAAATAGACAATATAAGTCTGGTGTGGAATGGGCGTACAGAAATTGCGACGACACTGTGCACTGGACAAAGAAAGGTGGAAGAAGATAGTGAAGCAGGCATCAGACATCAACGGGCAGTGAGCCCATGGTTTGTGATGATGAATATACTAATCACCTCCATTTCATTCACCTCAATTCCCGTATAAGCTATTGGTTCCTTCATTCCTGCAATATCACCACCTGGATGATATGCTCTTGCATAGGATTTGAACAAGGAATCAAATAGGATTTGAACCCACACTCTGTAAGTTGGAAAGCAGTATATGACAATTCAGCAATTAGTATGGTATTCTATACGTGTTTTCCGGAAACAACGTCATAAGTAGAACAAAATAAAACAACGATTTATAATAATTTTATAAATTTAGACCATCATCTTAAGAGCCATGAACTTGTCAGAAACACTTAGATCTACATTTCCACCATCTCGAGCTAGAGAGCGCTAGCTAAAGCTTTGCTTCCCATTGATTCCACTATAACATCAATATTTTCATTATATTTACTTGTAATATTCACATTATTCTAACTTTTGTATTATTATTATTATTATTATTATTATTATTTTAACGGTGTCTCCATGGAGTCAAAAGACTCATCGCGGGAGACCCGACATTGACACACTAACCATTATTTACACAATACCTGTCATACCTCTTCTTAAATTCATTCACAGTTAAAGCATTCACAACCAGTTCTGGCAAAGCATTCCACCCATTCACAACCCTCCAAGTAAAAAATCTAGTCCTAACTCCCTTGTTAACCACACTCTTACACAATCTCCAGGGATGGCCCCTCGTTCTCTCACATCCTGTATTGGTCTTAAGAATATCATCAGTATCAATCCTGTAAAATCCCTTTAACAATTTAAATACCTCTATCATATCTCCTCTCCTACGTCTATCAGCTAGTTTTTGGAGCCCACAGATCATCAATCTATCCTCATAGGGAACATCCCACAGACCTGCAACAATCTTTGTAACCCGCCTCTGAATCCTCTCTACCACTTCCGCCTCACCAAGAAATCCTGGCGACCAGATCTGTGCACAATAGTCCAAATGCGGCCTTATTAATGCCTTATAGAGTGGAATAATAACTTCCCTATCCCTGCTTGTTAGTGTGTTCCTCAACAACCATGTAATTTGATGTGATGTTTTGGCAATCTTAGCAATATGCCCTTTAAACTTAAGTTCTCTGTCCACAATAACTCCCAAGTCTCTTGTCTCATCAACTTCCTGCAGTTCAGTTCCGTTAATATAGTAAACAGCATGCGATGTCATCCTCCCGAAGTGCATCACCTTACACTTAGCCACGTTGAACTGACAGCCATTTACCTCAGTCCATAGCGTCAGCCTATTTAAGTCATCCTGTAAAATATCCACATCATTTGAATTGATTATCGCTCTTCCCAATTTTGCATCATCAGCAAACAAGTGGATATTTCCATTCAAGGTATTTCCAATATCATTGATGTACAAATTAAACAATAGAGGACCAAGAACTGAGCCCTGAGGTACACCACTAGTCACTTGCCTTTTCCTGGACTCAGCTCCTCCGTAAACCACTCTTTGATATCTGTCCGCCAGCCATCCTTTAATCCAAATCACCATCTTCGGATCCAAACCCATTTGCTCTAATTTATGTAACAGAGTTCCATGTGGAATCTTGTCAAAAGCCTCTGCAAAGTCAAGCAGTATCACTGAGTAAGGATTTCCTTTATCCAACTCCACTGTTACTTTATTATAGAACGTAAGTAAATTACTCAGGCAAGACCTACCTTTCACAAAACCATGTTGCCCCTTATAAAGTATCATATTGCTGTCCACCCAGTCCTGAATTCTAATTTTAACTAATTTCTCCAAAATCTTAACCACCACTCCAGATATATTGATTGGTCTATAATTTGCAACATCAGTCTTAGAGCCTCCCTTGTGCAATGGAACTATTTTCCCCTCTTTCCACTCTATTGGCACTTTACCAGAACTGAGGCTTAAATTAAACATCCTGGTTAGAGGAGTTGCTAATTCTCTTGCACATTCTCGTAACACATGGGCCGATATGCCATCTAAACCAATGGCAGTGTTAGCATTAAGGTTCTTTAATATATTAAGCACCTCAATTTCATCTATCTCTATACTCTCATCAGTCAATGGCACATCTGACACTGCACTATCACTACGAAGATGGTACACTTTTGCGAAATAATCACTAAGCAACTCAACTATTTGATTAGCTTCAGTAATTTCCTTACCATCAACACTTTTTAAAGTAATCTTTCCATGGATATTCTTCCTTTTACTAGCCACATAGCGAAAGAACTCTTTAGGGTTTCTTTTGGATTCATCAGCTAGCTTCCTCTCATAATTAGCTTTGGCTTTCCTTACCATACAGGTTACTTTCTTTGCCTGTACCTTATATTGCTCATTGGAACGCTCATCACCTTTTTCTTTATATGTCTTCCACAACCTTTTCTTTATCTGCAACTCTTGTTTAATAGTATTAGTCATCCATTTTATTCCTACTTGATTTCTCCTTCTGACTCTGGGAATACAGTCTGATACAGCTTTCTTTAAATACTCCTTGAGAATCTCCCACGCACCATCAACATCTCTCCCCTTGAATTTCTCATCCCATAATACAGCTGAAAGCTGACTTCTCAGCTTGCCATAATCACCAGCCTTGTAATTCCACATATACCCATTCTTAATAGAATATTCAGTACGTCTTTCAATCTCCCAGGTCAAGACCACATGATCGCTTTCCCCAAGTGGAGACATTGTAACTAAATTACTTATTGATATGTTCTCCGATGTTATGACCAGATCTAACACTCTAGAATCTCTTGTCCCTTCCATCACCTGCTGTCTCAGGTAATTATCTCTTAACAATTGTATAAACTCCATTTCCTTTGTTCCTTGTGACCATTCCTTCCCCCAATCTATGTCCCCAAAGTTAAAATCCCCCATAATAATTACTTGACCTTTACTCATCGTGCTAATTTGCCAATACATGCTATCTATATTCTCCCTTATTTCCCTTGGATTATAGCAACAACCAATTACATATTTCGCCTTGTTAATCTCTATCTCACACCAAACAGCCTCTAATGAACTGCCCTCTACATACCTGTCACAGTGAGGTACTTCTATCTTTTTTGGCTTTAATGTTTCGTCTATCATTAATAAAACCCCTCCCCCCATTCTGTCATCTCTGTCCTGCCTGAAAATACTGTACCCCTTACATTCAATCCCAATAACTATATCATTCTTGGTTAACCAAGTTTCACTAATTCCTATAATTTTTGGCCATGTTGTACTAAGTAATGAAAAAAATTCTTCACACTTATTCCTAATACTTCGAGCATTGGTATACATAAACTGCAATATACCCTTCCTCCCATAATATCCCTGTGTGCGAATTACCCCACTCTGTCTACTGTTAACATTCTGCGAACAATTAATCCCAGTTTCACAACGATTAATGACCTTAGTACTATTTACAGCTAACTCTATCACCTGCCTCCCTAGCAAATCCCATTTCCCTGTTTATGACCCTTTACTCTGTCCTTTATCAATAAATGTTCTAAATGCCAAGCTCCTAATCCATTTAAGTGCAAACCATCTCTCTTAAAATACTCATTCCTTTTATCAAACTCATCCCAGACATTCATAAAATGAATATTCAGTTTCATTTCTTTGCAAAACCTTTTACACAATCTGGACACCATTCCATTTACTATAATTGCTCTTCTGTTCATTTCATCACAATCAAATCGTGGTAGCACACTCATGATCTTTCCACTCTCACTCTTTGCATTCTAATATTAATTATTAGAATTATTCTAATACGATAATTTCAATAGGCCAAATATTAGCAGAATTAAATTTTTTTATTTAGTTCTGTTGTAGTGTTATTGGTAAATACCATTACAAAACATCACAAACTTCAGGAATCTGCCTCCGTTTTAACAAACTTCCAGTGATCGTGTTTCTTAAAATAGTTTTACAATGTCATCCTCGTGTCAAACTATATAAATAAATCCCTGCAACTTTATTATCTAAAGGGATAATGAAATGAAAGACTTTTCAGTAATAATTCGTGTTATAGATATTATTCTTTCTTTGCCAATCCCCATAGAAATTGCGCACAACCTATTCAGATTTCTTTCTGCTAATTCGCTTACCATTTTTCTGTCAAGAATAGTTCCCCATATTTACAACTCGGAATAGACTTTAAGTCTTATTTCAACCAATATGATGATACCAAATGAACATCTTATGGTAAGTTACCTCATCATTTGTTTCTTCTCATTCATCCAGAATTGGTGTGAAGATGATGATCTGAATGGATATGCTTGATGTAAGGCAAAATAAACATACAATTTTTTTGTTTTTTCTAAAAGATTACTAATACTTACTATTGAAGCTTCATATAATATATGTATGAAGATTCAATCATTAAAAACAAACTAATACTTTAACACTCTTTTTAGTCTTTTAGTCCTAAATATTTTTGGACGCTTGAAAGAGGATGCTGCCTCTGTCCTTAGCCATTAATGAGAACTCAGCTGAAGGCAAATGATGATATTATGGGCTTCAAGGAAGAGAGTTTATATAATTCATGCTCATAATCCCAACAAGTATATCTATTTTTGTCTGAAACAGCGTGAGTTCTACCGCTTTTGAGTTGCTAGGTTAAAACCCTAGTTTCCTGCAGTTCCCTGATCTGTCCTAAAGATCGACTAATTTGGAAACCTGCTGAAAAAATAAAATAAATAAATCATATGAATATAATGAATTCCTATAACAGTATTATATCCCATTAGGCAAACAATATTCTTCAAAACCTTAATGTTTTGAAGAATATTGTTATCATGCCAAAGTTCTCATGCCAAAGTTATCATGCCAAAGTTCTCATGCCAAAGGATATACTCACCAGAGCTTAGGTGAGTATATCCTTTGGCATGAGTTGTCTTGTATTGTACTATTAAAAAGCATATACCGCATCATTATTCATTGAATTCCAACTATCTTGAGAGAGAGAGAGAAAAAATGATTCATATAATGGAATTTTTTTTTCTGATTAAAAAAAAAGGAAGAAAGAAAGAAAGAAACGGGGAAAATTTACAAGCCTACTCTTAAAATGCAATTTATCAGAATCAGTCAATGCAGATAATGAATATTATATCGTTAAAATGTTAGATTACCATGCAGAAATTTCTTAGGAAGTGTGTGTGTGTGTGTGTGTGTGTGTGTGTGTGTGTGTGTGTGTGTGTGTGTGTGTGTGTGTGTGTGTGTGTGTGTGTGTGTGTGAACTATTTAACAAAAATAAATGAAAGTGTATTAAAGAGGGGAAAATATTTTTCAGGTTCGAAAATTTAAAGGTATTCCTTATGTTATGGAAGAAGCCATCTGTGGAGATTATGCCTTAATAAAAGCTTGGAAAGCTGATAAAACAGGAAATTTAGTATGCAGGTAAGTAAATCTAATAATCAAGAATTCATTAAAACATTTTTATTGTTTGCAATTTACACTTTTCTCTAGTAATAACTATAATAAGATAAAACAACGAGATCAACAGGAATGAATTTGCAGCATTTCAACCGAAATCCTTACACAGAAAGCAAGCATGCAATATATGCACTCTGCAATAAAATATTTAATAAATCATTCTAGAATTAATTATAGAATTGGCCTCAGTCCTCCATTAAGTAAAGTTATGGTCTCTCATCAAGAAATAAAAATTATAATAGAATAGCATAGCCTGAAGAGTAGCATGCCAACATTGCCATCTTTAAGTTTCTTGATTCAAATGTTCTTGATTATTTGTTTCAATTTCTTATACTACAAAAAAAAAAAAAAAATGAACAGAGTAAATCGGAAAGGAATTTACAATGCATTTTTTTTTCGAATTCGTGCATGAACATGAAATGCCAAGTTTTTAAAGCTATAAATTAGATCATGAACTAATCAGTAATTTTATAGAATTAGCTGTATGCAGTTTAATGAAAACTTTATGCATATGTTATTATTCAATATAGCATGATAAGTTGAAACTGGCAATTTGCAGTGAATGTTGTGAAGTGCATAAAAGCGCTTTCCATACTGCTCGAACGACGGTGGAAAACCTCCATGAATTACGAGTTTGAGAATCTACAGCGTAGATAGTGTCTGTCAGTTACATATTTGGAACATTCAACAGTGCTTTGAAAAGCCCTTGATTTTTTCATTGAACAAGGTTATATATATGTGACTTTATGCACAGTATTGTATTTTTATCTCCTTCCATGCATATGCAGTGCAGTGCTGAACTAAGCGTATTAAAACAGGAGTCCAAATGTGTGTGTGTGGTGTGTGTGTGTGTGTGTGTGCGCGTGTGTGCGTGTGTGTGTGTGCGCGTGAGTGCGTGCGTGTGTGTGTGTGTGTGTGTGTGTGTGTGTGTGTGTGTGTGTGTGTGTGTGTGTGTGTGTGTGTGTGTGTGTGTGTGTGTGTGTGCACTTATAAATTTGTATTCTTGTTATGCTAATGTTCATGCATATATTACATAGGTTTCAACTTTAACTCGTATAATAATTACTTTTACTTCTCTGGCCATTTTCAATTCAAAACCCCATGACCTAGATCTCGTTGTCTCATGAAAATAAAAATGACCCCTGAATATCAGACTCTGTTTAAATATTATTGTGAATTCCTGCTCGACAGTATCTTCTTGAGGAGCATTATCACTAGTTATGAATATTAATCCACCAATTTGGACTAGAAAGTAAATGACTGAGTCGGTGAAAAACATACATGGTATCCACATCAAGAAAAAGTTCAAACTTCAATGTAAAATGAAATTTCTACTAATTTCAAGTGTCTTCTCTTTCTCTGTATGCATAATATTTAAAAGAAAAAAAAATCTGAAACCCATGTATATCCTCTTGGTCCATCGATAACTTAGAAAAGTTGTTTTTCCATATTTCACACTCCATTGCTTCTTGAAAAAATGTAGCAAAAAAAAGAACCCTATATCATTTTAGTTTTGCAACGGTGTTTATATACTATTATATCAGGCACTCGAGTGATTGTATGGTTCGTGTGGGGAAACCATACGTCTTCTAGAAAATCAATCCGAAGACCAATACATCAATATTTTCATCCCATGCGATGAATTAATACTGCTTTTAAAATAGCTTAAAGTTTTCATAGCGCATCCGCAGAAGAATGACTGCGCATTCTGAATGGAAAGACCTGGATTTAGATTCCATCTAAGAATACCAATAGTCGCCTCATACGAAAATAGCAGGATTTTCCTCCATGAAGTCCGATTTTTTTTTTCTTTTCTCTCTTACAAAACAGAAGTGGCTCGAGAATATAAATTTACTTTTGCATAATCATAAACAAGCACCCATATGCTTGAAATCAGCAGAGTAGAACTTACCAGACAATCATTTCCAAATCATTATGTTTGTGTTCTACTGTTTTTGTTCTATTGTTAATCGGACACACCTTCTATTACTTCTATATTCAGATTTCATTTATTATTTCTTAATTTATTATTACATTTATTACTTAAAAGTTTTCTGAAAAAAATGGCTACACTGCAAAAGAAATAAATTAAAAAAATTAATAACTAAACTCTATATTTATGGCAATGGTTTTATAGAGGTACCTGTTAGCCCTTTGTTGCTGCTATATAGTCTTTGTTGAGGCTGGATAGTTTACCAGTACAGATTACTGGTCACCGCGAGAGTTTGGCTCTTCGTGGTGACCAGTAATCTGTGTTTGGGTGATAATAGAAGCATAAGGCGATTCATCAATAATAATATATAATTTTAATAATGTATAATTAATAATATATAATTTATTTTTATTTTTTTTCCAGAAAAGCCGCGGTTAACTTCAACCCACCAATGTGTAAAGCTGCAGACGTGTCCATTGTAGAGGTAACTATATTTATCTCTATTGATAACCAATAATACTTAAATGAAAATGACACATAAATTCAAAGACTCCTAACCTACAAGTAGCATGTCTCACAATGCTATAATTCATAAATTAAATGAATCTACCAACGCCTTTCATTCCTCAAAGTGGGTATGCGAAGCATCATTTCCAATATAAATATAAAATATTATAAATTCTGTAAAGTACTTATGTTTCTCAAAGGGAGCCACCATCACTCTTTGAGGTCTTTTGGAAATGGTGGTAGCCGGTCTCCAACCACCGTCGGAAGCTGAATGCATTGTCGGCAACTTGCTATACCATAAAATGAACATGACAGATAACTACCACCATTGTGCTCAAAATCCGAACGAATCTACAGCGTATATTCAATTTTAGATTTTTTTTTAAACTGACTCACGGAATTCAAAATCCGAGTTTCTTTCTTGTGAACCCTCTTCTTGAATGCGCCAAAGACTAATTAAATTAAGATTAAGATTTTAAAAATTGATAAAATGTTTTTTTTATTTTATTTATTTTCTGTTGATCTGGTGAATATTGCCACCAGGATAGGTCGGTCAAATGGTATATGAAAACAAATATTAATATCTGTTTTCATACTCGTCCTTGAATGTTATTTCATCGCCAGGTCGAAAACACCAAATCTTATTTGTTGCTATCGTTGCAAGTGGCTAAACTATATTAACTATATTTTGTTACTTTTGGAGTCTTCTCAGCGACTCAAGAAAATTCTATAGAACTTAAAGTTTCATTATTGCATGATGAAGAAATTGAGTTGAAAGAATATATTCATTTAAGTTTACAGTCGGTTGGGAACGTAAATTGTATTTTTATACAATCTCAGACAAACAACTGTCCGCTTTTGAAACAAAAAAGTATTTTCGACAGCGTTTCAGAGCTTGCTTCAGTTTTGCCTCATTGTACAATGTCTAGATATTTATTCAAAAAAAGTGACTAATTATCTTTGAAAGATACTTACTTATGTGGCCTTTATCAATTGATAATTAGATTATTACAAATTTGTAAAATTTAAAATAAGACGCTGTCGAATCGTGACCTAGTTATATCCTGAAATCCCACAATATGGAGAGAGAGAGACCAAAGTGTTTAATAGCTATAATAAAAGTACTGTACCTCAGGCTACGAAAAATGTAAAATACAGAACTAAATGGGAAAGACAAATCACTCGTATTTACGCCGCTCTTGTCAAGGCTAAGAAAGAACTATAAATTTGCTCTTAATTATACCGTGCTATAAAAATTTCTTTTAACTTGCAAAATGCATATCTCATAAAGTGTCCATAGTAGACTGACCATAAAACTGGACATTGGGATGGCAAAAACGGGACGTGGGTTATGTAATATTCTGTATTCATGAAAAAGTAAGACGATAAAAAAAAGTTCTATTACATAAACATATTGAGCTTACCATTATTCTTCAGTGACAGAACCCCCCAAAAAAATTAGGTAGAGTAGAGGGGGAACTGTATTTCACCAAGTTCGTACCATGAATATTTCTCCGATGAAGTGATCTATGCAGCAAATTTCGGTCTTTCAACATCTTATCATAAAACTTCTCACACTCCATGACACAATTTTGTCTTACAACTAGCATAGCCCTCATTGTCTCAACATTTAATCTAGATTTCGCCTTTGACCACATACTGTTCATAACAGAAAATATTCTCTCAACAGTACTTCCAGGAAATACAGCATTCAGTACTTCTTGGAAGACAAAGAATAAACTCTAATATTACAAAAGTCTTGAAAGTCGAGGCGGTTTTCGCTCATTTCAGAAAAAATCTGTACTTTTGTTCCATCACTTGTAAAGAATTGAAATTTAGTTCAGTTAACTAAATTTCAATTCTTTCTGGAGATCGTCATTAAAACTGTAGTTTTTCGCCTCTTTGACATTGCAAGGATAGACTTAAAGCTTTAAAAAATATGAAATTTAAACCACCGGCATTGAATAACAAAGCCACCGGTTAGCATATAGGCAAAACAAAAACTAACATTACAGCATCGTGTATGAGACGCGCAAGTGTTGCCAACGCGCATTTTTTTTTTCTCTGAATCACTGCAGATATCAATATTTGGTATCGAACAATGCGACTCCATGGTTATACAAATTACTGGTATGCATGATATACTATTATAGGTTATGAATAATAATTCATGATTGACCAATATTAAAGTATATTTATAGTTTTTATTAAAAACGGGACAAAATTGACATTTTTATGTCAATTTTGGAAAACGACGAGACGGCTGGGAGAAAAAAAAAAAAAAAAAAAATGGTACATATTGTCATCCCAGTCCACATTGACTTACTGTTAGTCCTGTATGTATCACATTGAATCACATTTTTTAACTGCAAAAAACAACTTGCAAATACCTCCTCGTTTCAATGCTGTATTTTTATAAGGGGGCCTGAAAGTAATCAATTATTTTTAATAGGTCATTTTTAGCAGATTGTTTTTTTTCTTAAATAACACATAAATTATTAAATTTGATTTTTATTTAAATATTAGCATTACTTTTCTATTTAAAAACTCTGTTTTTTTTTTTAATTTTAGATTATTTTTTTTTTTAATATGGCGGACTTTAAAGTTGAAGAGCACCATTTACGTCATTGTACGCTGTTTTTGTTTCTCCACGGAAAGAATGCTACAGAGGCTACCAAAATCGTTTCTTACGTATTGAAGGTTAACAAATGTCAGCGATGGTTTAGAAGATTTGCAGAAAAAAAATTTGATCTCTCTGATCATCCTCAATCTGGAAGAGCACTTACAGATCGAGGACGAGAGTGGCAAGGTTCTTAAACAGGGTGTATGAGTACCGCATGAACTGTCAGAAAACAATAAAGCACAGAGACGGGCGATTGTTGACCAGACAACAAAATGACACCTTTTTGGAACGAGTCGTAACCGGTGACGAAAAATGGGTGCTGTATATAAGAATAATAAACGCAAAAAACAGTGTCTTTCTCCAAATCAAACTCCAATTCCAACACCTAAAAATGGACTTCATCCACAAAAGGTTCTCTTGTGCGTTTGGTGGGATATTCATGGAATTATTCATTACGAACTCATGGAACAAGATAAGACTATCACAGCAGCCATCTACTGTGAACAATTAGAGCGACTACATCAAGCATTGTCAATCAAACGTCCTGCGCTTGTCAATTGAAAAGGGGTAATTTTGCAGCAAGATAATGCAAACCCACATTCTGCAAGAATGATTCAAGAAAAAAATAGGCAGTTAGGATGGGAACTTCTATCACATCCTCCATATTCACCGGATATTGCCCCTAGTGACTATCACTTATTTAGGTCCTTAGAACACAGCATAAGTAATAAAACCTTCCATTCGCAAGATAATGTCCGAAGGAGTTTGATATCATTTTTCGCCTCCAATGAAAAAACTTTTTTCAAAAAAGGAATTCTAAACTTAGTAGATCGTTGGAATAAGGTTATAATTAACGATGTCGATTACAGAATTGAATAATGTTAATTTGTTCTTTAATAAAATTTATATTAAAATGTAGTTCAAAAAATTTATTACTTTCTGGTCCCCCTACTTTCTTGAAATACAATTTAACTGCAGCAATATGAGACTGTTTTCTAAAAAAATTACTTAATCTTAACTAATTCACCATAATCATTTTCCCGTATTTTGCTGGATGCATTTAAATAGAACAATAGCACATCCTATTAGAGTATTTGGATGTAGATTTTAGAAGTGATTTCGAACTCGTCATTGCCAATAACGCCTTTTCTTGACGTTGTCTGCATATTTCTTTCAGCTAGTAACCTTGATTCTAAGCTCATATAGCAGTTTTCTGTTGGAGTTAAGTGAAGATTTATTCATTATCATAGTTTGACAAGATTGCTGTGATTGACAAGACTGTGATTAAGTTTCACTCTTGGAAGTAATCTCTAGAAAGATGTGGGCGATTTTCAGAATACTCTTGTAATTTCTGCATTGCCAGAGATTTCAAAACGCGAATTTGTCTTATGCCTTTGCAAAATACTGCAACACAAAGTATATTGTGATATCGTTTCTACTTCAGCCATTTTAAAAATAAAGGAAAAAAAATCTTCGAATTGTCTCTAAAATTCAATTTAATACAACCCGATGTTCACAAGCTCATGCTAATCGTTCGAAGAACTGAATTCGAATTATCATTGCTTGGATCTAGATGCTTCTTTCAGTCGTCAAATTGTTGACTGTAGCAGTTGTACTGCGAAGACTCTGCAGCGAGCTGTTCTTATGATATGAACCTATTCAACAAAATTGCATGTGCCTCAGTTTAGAAATATAAAGCTGATATAGTATTATGTCCAAAGATATTTTCTCTAAGAAATGAATGTTTCAGACACACAATGTCCTGTCACTAATATCGACACAGTAGACATGAACTCCATTCTCACGAGCGAATTTGATAGAAAATAACATTCATTAGCAACACAATCTGTTTCTTTCTTGATTTGCATCCTGATCTTGATATTTTTGTCATTAAAATCATGTAAGACAAGAAATTAACAGAATAATGCGCGAGAAAAAGTTCTTTCAAAACATTATTTACGTGAACGTATCCTCGAAAGATTTAAACCTGATGTATGTGTTTTCATATGGGTGGGCTAAGGATTAGACTATCCATTCTCTTATTGTAGAGACCAAAAATGTAAAATGTACTAAAGATAAGACATGGTACAACAACAAAAAAATACAAATCAAATCCAGGCACTTTTTTCTATTCAGGTCTTTGATAATCAAGGAAGTAATCTCAGATGACGAAAATCGCCTACTCTTTAAAGTCTTTCACAGGAATATGAAAAAGTTGTAGGTATATCATC
Source organism: Typopeltis vanoorti (assembly GCF_054136105.1). Lineage (NCBI taxonomy): Eukaryota > Metazoa > Arthropoda > Arachnida > Uropygi > Thelyphonidae > Typopeltis > Typopeltis vanoorti. The sequence continues at coordinate 112,624,437 of NC_143560.1, forward strand.
TAATGCCTTTTATTCCCTTATAGGGAGTAGGTGAGGCTTTTTAACCCTACTAACTTTTGAAGATTGAATGAGCAGTTCGATCTCCAACGGTCGGTAAGCAATCAGAAATAGCTGGCCCATGACTATCACTAATTATAGGCGCACTGATGAAGAGACGAGCAAAGAAGTGCTACCTAACCCTAACAGGATATGTTACTGTCTGAAATAACTTGGGTTCTACGGTCGATTTTCTTGAGTTTACAGGATGATAAACTCGAGTTTCCGCGAGAAAAAATCCCACTTGCCCGTACCAGAGATCAACTAACTCGGGAATCGGTCGAAGAAAGACCTAGAAAATGTTCCTCCAGGAAGGCGGCCAGACTTCAACTTAAGTCTATGTTGACGTCTATGTGGCGCTAGCATCTTCTGGTTAGCGCAGAAGATGCTAGCCCCACTTCCACTGAGTTACATAGCCCTTTCAGCATTGTTTAAATATTCAAAAATTTTCACATCACTACAATTTTTTTATATAAGAAAAAAAAGAACCTGGGAAGGATAACGTTTTTATTAATTGTTAGACTGATTTAAAGGTCGTATTTAATCTAATAAGCAACTCTTATCTAATATGGATAAGAGTTGATTATTAGATTTATGAATAATATACGTAATAACTTTTTTTTTTTGTAATTAAGGAAGCCCATTAGGTTAAATTTTTGAGCAATCTTTTTAATCGCTTTTTTGGGAGGGGGATGATAATCTGAAAATTTATAATTATAATGAGTAAGACATTCCTTTTAACATTGTCTTCACTAGTATTGAGAAAAACAGTGGTAATCCATATGTCTTCTTGTAATAATTATTTTATCTTTCTATAAATGATAAAGAGCTGAGAGCTGGCTATGAGAGACAAGCCAGATGTTTTTTGGCATATTCTGGAAGTATGTCGCAATATATTAGTTATTAGCATAATATATTAGCGGTTGCAGTAGTTAAATTCAGCCGGGGCTATCCGGGGACCCGGCCCCGGAACTTTTTTCTGTTTTGTGACTTTTCTCCCTTTATGATAATTAAGCCTAATGCAAAACAGACAGCAATGGCAGGTTATTAAGACGTGCATATGATTGGTGCAGTATTTACAAAAGATCACGCGACAGAAAGATAAAAGCATATCCGACAATTGAGTTGAAATGCTAACTCTCTTCAACCGAATTCCATATGTGAAACTGCCATAACAACATTCACTATATATTAACATTGTTGAGAAACACATTTTGTTGAGAAATATATTACACAGACTGCTCATACCTTATTCACTGACATAATAAAAGTACTTGTTTTTCTTGCCTTTGCAGTATAGTGGCTGTTGGGGAGGGCATGCTGTTAACTATTTCTTAGTATTTTTTATATTTCTTAGTTTTAACATGCTTACGAATTTTAACACGTTCAGTTGAATTTTATTGCTGCTTTGTGGCAGGCAAACTGGAACACATCTAACTAATAACAATTTTTTTGTTAGAAACTGTGTTTGCCAATGTAACATATGGTTTTGCTCGAGTCTAAACAGCATAGTTTCTGTACGAGGGAACATGTCATTCATTCATTAATATCATTTTTATCCCAGTTGTCTCTTATTGCACATTTTGTTGAGAAATATATTACACAGACTGCTCATACCTTATTCACTGACATAATAAAAGTACTTGTTTTTCTTGCCTTTGCAGTATAGTGGCTGTTGGGGAGGGCATGCTGTTTACTGCTGCAAGCGAGTTACTATCACCTGAAGTAAACGTATGTAAGCTATTTTTCATGTGTGAGGTAGTATATATGCGAATCTTTTTAATTTCTTTTTTCAAAAAGTAGAATCAAGGGTGCGAGTTATATGCGAGGGTGAGTTATATTCAAGGAAGTATGGTATTTCAACTATGGATAAGTACATTGGTGCCTTCTTGAAATGGAAAAATAGCTCGGATGATAGTGATAATACAAAACGAGTTTGTAATGACAGTTTGTGTGTAGTTTCTGAAGAGAAAGAGGTCTGTAATGAATCCACAGAAACACAGAATTCCCACCAGTTTCAATGCAATATTATTACCTGAACAAAAGGAAAGATTTGCTGACTTGCTGGACACTCGACTAGTGAATCTCATTCAAAAGGTAAATACAATTGCTTATTTTGTAGTAACATTTTACTGTTTTGTAACTTTTCTTCATGTATGGTAATTATGCCTGCATTATTGTGTTATTATTCAACAACTGTTTACAGTTTTGAATGTGTATATAAAGTTAATTTCAACAGTTGCCTGATTACGAATGCGTGATGAAAGGGACGGGGATTTTGAAGCTTCCTCAGATAGCATTCAAAGATAAAGACAGTTGGTTATTTAGTATAAGATCCCAGAACTTATTCATTTAGAATTTAACCACTGAGTGGTTGACAACAACCACTAATAGTGTTTTGTATGTTTTTTTTTTTTTTTGTTGAACTGTTTCTTAAACTTCATCGACTCAATACATTACATTATCGAATGTTTATTATATAAAGTAAACAAAAACGGAAGTGAACTTTTAATACTAAATTACAGAAAAAATCTATTTCTCAAATCAGGGGCGCGCCAGACATATGGGCAATGTGTGCGACGCACACAGGTGCCAGGATAGTAAAGGCACCAAAGAGGAGGAAATACTTAAAAAAACGTTTTTTTAAAGTGATTTTTTTATTGGAGGGGGGGGATAGGGGAACCAACTAAAGTTCTGCACACAGGCGCCAGGCTCTACTGGTGCGCCCCTGTCTCAAATGTAATTTAGTTTTTCGTGCTCAAAATTTAATAAATTTTCAAAGGACCGCATGCGATTTGGTAATTGGTCTGACGAGGACAATAATTAGAACTGTTAATTTTTACAAATAATTATATATTATTTTATTAATAGTGGACCTCCCACAATGAGACTTTGACTTCATGGAGGTTTTAATAATAATAATAATAATAATAATATATCTGGGGTATTTTTAAAAAATAAATTTCATAATTTGGATTAAAATAAGTAAGTTGCATCACTGTACGAATTGATTTATTAAATAAATACTATGTTATTATATTTTGCAGTTGTACAATAATTTATTTTTTTTTATCAAAAATTATGACAAATATCAGGAGCGGGAGAGAATACCCATGTGTAAGTTCCCGCTTTTGTAGCAAACAAACAAAAAATATTGCAAAAGAGTTTGTGTTGTCTAAGATAGACCTTTTACAGTTAGTATTGCGACTCCGTGGAGGTCACGATAAATGATAATAATAATTTTGCTGCAATATTTTCCAGTTTAAATGTTTTGTTTTCAGAATGGATAATTAATTTTCTTTTCTCTTTCTAGGTGGAAGAAATTGTTGAAGCAGGTGAGATTCCTCCTGAACAAATCCATATTCCCAATGTTTATGTGGACAGAATTGTTCATGTGCCTAAGAGCACCAAAATATGTGAGGTATATTTATTTTAGCTTGTGATTAGTAAGTATTCTACAATTACATATGAGATAACGATGTGATCCATATACTATATACTGGTAACTTATCATGTCTCTACACGAATGCTAGGAGTATGAATAAAGCGGTAGAGTTTGTTGCCTTGGGAAATACATTGAGACATCACATTGTAGGATTCAGCAAGACATGGCTATCAGAAATAGACATTTTAACTAGTATTGAGTGTAAAAGATACAGTATTTTTAGGAAGAATAGACAGGAGAGGAGGGGGGGGTGGTTAATGATATTAAATGGCTAGAATCCATTTAGAATTGAGACCTATGACTTCAATACCATAACAGTTTTCCATATTACAGAGTTTGAAGGCATCTGGTGTGAGGTATAGTCTAACAAGATCAAATATGTTGTGGGTGTTGTTACAGAGCAAATGGATTGGTTGCTAGTTGCAAAGAAATGCATTACTAAATAAAGATGATGGGTGTGAAATGAGTAAACAACTTCCTCAATCAGCATGTGACACAGGGAACTTGAGGTTAACCAGTGTTAGATCTGATTATAGTATAAGAGGGGATTTTAGTTAAAGTTGAAACTATCCCGCCTCTGGCTGGTGGCAGTGATCATTCTGTAGTGACTCGGAGAGTGGCTCAGTTTATGAATGTTCCATTCAGAAATGGATGCACATCCACACATGGCACTGATCTACTAGAGGTCTTGTGACCTTTCATGTGTGGGTAAGACATTAAAAACAAAAAAAAAAATGTTGAGCTAAAAAGCAGAAAATTATGTCCAACTGAGGAGGATACTAGGTTCTATACCATGGTATTGATGTTGGATGGGAAAGGCATTGGCAGTGCATGGGAACAATTAAAAAAAAAATGCTTAAATGATGGATTTTTGAATTTGTCCCTAGAGTACAAAAAAGAATAGCATAGGAATAAAATAGATGTGCCATCATATTAAGCAAGAGATTTGTAAGGATTTATATGAAAAAAAAAATTGTGGAAGGAATACCAAGTGTATAAGAATGATGTCAGTTATGAAAATCATAAGAATCAGGCCAGAAGAGTTCAGCTGTTGTATGGAAAGCAAGTTTGAGTATGAAAAGAAACTGGCAATTGAAAGACAACCCAAAAGAATTCTGTTGTTATGCTGAAGTAAAAGAAAGAATAAATATGAAAGAATTACTGAATGCAGATGCAGAAAAGATTATTCAAGTAATAAGTGTCCATTTTCCCAAAAGCTATCAACCTGATATATGCAATATTGAACCCACTGCTGCTCTTCACTGAATTAAGAAACTCAGGTGTATGAGGAGGTACTAGAACTGTTGCACAAACTGAATAAGAATTCAGCAATATGGAATGATGAAATATCGGCATGGATGCTAAAAGAGTCTTTACCTTAACTGGTGCAAACCTAGCAAAGCACCATCAAGAAGATCATGGCAAAAATCTTTTGGGATTGCCAGGAAATTCTCTTGATTGTCTTCCTGCACAAACTACATGACATCATAAAGGAGAAGAGACAAAGAATGCTGAATCATGGTGTTCACCTGCTTCACGACAATGCTCCAGTCCATATGGCTATTGTTGTAAAGGCTGCAGTTAAGGACTGTGGCTTCCAGGCGATATCACCCACCCTACAGTGCAGATCTAGCACCCAGTGACTACTACCTCTTCTTGAAACTGAAGAAAGACCTTCGAGGAAGAAAATTTGCAGATGACAATGAGGTGAAAGATGTAGTTTTAGGCCATTTTGCAGACAAGAGTACAGAGTATTTTTTCAAGGACAGAAATCTTAATTCAAAGATGTGACCAGTGTGTTGAAGTAAAGGAAGATTATGTTGAAAGTGATACAGTTGTTTTCTTTCTTTCTTTCTATCACCTCTAAAAGTTAATCGGGCCAGAAACTTGTGAAACCACCCTCATACTTTGCCATGAACAACATAGGCTTACTAAGGGAAGGTCTTGTTTGAGCAACTTGCTTACATTCTTTAATAAAGTTACTATTGAGTTAGATTAGGGGAATGGATATATCATGATACTTTTGGAATTTGCTAAGGCTTTTGACAAAATACAGCAGAGAAGACAAAATACAGCTGTTGCATAAATTGGAAGATATGGAATTGGATTATAAAATATTGGCATGGATAAGATGATGGCTGATGGACAGATATCAAAAAGTGCTATATGGGGATGTGAGTCTGTAAGATTATGATAATCAGTGGTGTACTGCAAGGATCAGTCCTTGGTCCATTATTATTCGTCTATATATTAATGACATTAGGAAGGAATTGACAGAAGACATACAGCTAATTTGCTGCTGATGCAAAGATAGAATAAGGGTAATCAGGAATGCAGCTGATTTGCAGTATTTGCAGACTGCTTTCAATAAGCTGATATGGGCATGTGAAAATGGTTGTCAATTCATAATCACATCAATATAATATATTATATTGGTGGGATTATGCTAGAAAAACTGATCAAGCTAGAGATAGCAAAGATTGCAAATACAACTCAGAAGACAGTTACAAACCTTGACATGTACAGATAAGTCATATTGCCTATTTACAAAGCCTTGATAAAACCTCACTTAGGCTACTCTGTGCAGGTCTGATCTGCTGGTTTCTGTGGTGATGATGGTACAGTGGAGAGAGTGCAAAGGAGAATATTAAAAATGATATCAGTGAATGATTTCTGGACTGCAAACAGGAGAAAGAGAGGAGATATGATTGAAACTTACAAACTTCTGAAAAGGTCACATAGGATATCAGTAGATGGAATTTTTCATTTTATAGAGAGTTGGAAAAGGACAAGAGATTGTTCTTGGAAGTTGAGAATGAATGCCATCAAGAAGGAGGTGAGAGCTATATTTTGCTCCTCATAGAGTGGTGTGTGATTGGAATGGATTGTCATTAGAGGTGGTGGTGAGGGCAGGTAGTGTGAATGACTTCAAGAACTGGTATGACAGCTGGTGTAGGTAATATGTGGCCTTCTTTAATGAGTCCCTGAAGGTTGCTGATAATAATCATAATGTGAATTAAAGTATTAAAAGATTATGTTATGACATCTATTTAATTTAAGATTGTCCTTTCCAGATAGTAAAAGCAAATGTTTCTGGTAAATATTGTGATATGCAATAGAAAATCACATAAGTCTGAATCATTTTCTTCTAATATATATATATATGTATTATGCTTGTTTTTTGTATTATATGTTCGCACATGCATTCATGTATAACAGAAGAACTGTAACTTATGAAAGTTTACATATGATAGAAGAGGCACTACAGAAAATCTTGCAGTTTGGATGGTTACTGAAGAAAAATTCTTCAATAGCATAATAATGCTGTTGAATTAATATTAAATCTTCCTAAAGGATGACAACATCTTACTAATAAACCTTCTGATCTTCACGTCATCTGCAAACAACTGAATATTTCTCTGCAATATGATGATGTTATTGAAATTTAATCCTTCGAAACTTGACTTGTGGCTCTCCTTCTCCCTAATACTCTGCGATAGGTGCACAACATTCCGATATCTATCACAAGCCAATTTCCAATCTATGTCACTAACCTGATATCTAAATCTATGTGGTTCAACTTAAATTTATTTTGTGACACCTCAAATGCCTTTGAAAAATTCATAAATGTAATAGTATACAGGAAGGGAATTCACAGGAAGATGTAGATGCCATGTATTGGAAGATTATTACAATCAGTGCAGGCCGAACAATTAGTATGGGAGACTTTAACTATGGGGACATAGATTGGAGGGAAGAAGAGAGCATGGCAAGACAGAGCAGTGCCAAGATGGAATATATACAATTGCTAAGAGATAATTAAGTGAAAAAAAACAAGGTATAGAGGGACTCATAGGAGAGGACTGGATCTGGTAATAGCATCAGAAGTTATATCATAACCAACATAAACACCCTGCTTCCAACTGGGGAGAGTGACCATGCAGTCTTGTTCTGGGAAGTTTCTAAACATGGAATTCTCTGTCAAGAAAGCATTCATGTTGAACTATAAAGCTGGTAACTATGACCACTTAAGAGTCATCATTTTGGAACAGTGCCATGGTTTGAGAAGCCAAAAGGAAAGAATGTAAATAGTGCATAGGAAGTGGTCAGAGATTGTTTGAGAGAAGCAGTATCAGACTACATACCCAAAGTCAGGAGGATACACCAAATGGGGATTAAGAGGATGAGTAGCAATATTACGCTTACCTAGCTTATTTGCCTAAACATTTCCAACTCATCATGCTTTGTGTTCTCTGGCCTGTAGTATATATCCCACTAAATATCCTGTCTAGCCCACCTCACATCCTATATTCTCAAAACCATCAATGCCATCTCTTCTTCCAAATTCTCTGCCTTGGAAGGACACTACTGAACACATCTTAAACTGTTTTACTTCATATCACGACATTATCTTCTGTCAGCCACATTTCGCTGATTTTAATAATCTTTGGATAAGCTGAGGTTATTGATACTACCAGTTCATTTCCTTTATTCCTTATAATCCTGGCATTTATACAGAGAAACAAGTGTATTATCAGCATTCCTATAGCTCTTATGCCCACAGACTCTACTTAACACTTAACTTTTTATATACATCCTTCCATCTTCCAAATGACTATGGACTGACCAGAAAATCTAGCTTCCCTCCCATAATACTTTTACTCTGCCCAGAGAGCAGTATTGTCTCCAAATGTTGTTCTTTCTTGTTGAAATGCAACCCATCTCTTGCATACAACTGAATTCTGTCATCAATGCTCTAGTCATCCATATACTCCAGACCTTTGTTTTGACACATTCTTGCTATCATGTAATTCATTATTATTATCAACTTTGCATTATTATATTAGAGCTGTACACTCACTGTCTTTTCTCTCACAATTTTCTGCTGCACAGTCTTTAACAGTGACTTCAAATTTCACTCAACTTGACTCACTCACACTACCTCCCAAGCATTTGTTCTGATCATCACTGTCATCCACATCTCTAATATTCTATTCTGTATGTCGCAATTCATCACCTCTCCATACATCACGATCTTCATAGCTTCATTCTTTGTTCACAGACATTTCTTATTCTCTCTCTCTCTCTCTCTCCTTGTTTTCTCACTTAACCACCTTCCCCCTGTACTCTCTTGATTTCCTCTCTTTCTCTTGGTCTCTCATTCTCTCTCTTTCATTCATTCCTACAACTTTCTCTCACATCTACTCTAGTTCACCTCACATCACTTAGCTTTTCAGGTCTTCTTCTCTCTTCATGCATCGTATTCATTTTTTCTTAAACCTTCCACTCTACTTGGGGGGGGGGGGGGGAGACAGTGGAACAAAAAAAAAAATGCAATTTTTTTTTTTTTGAATCTTTTTATCATTTCCATGAATGTAATCTCTGGTTCTTCAGTCAAGTTTCACGACACCTTGAAAACGTTCAGTTAATTTATAAGGAAGTGGGGAAAACTCCTGCAGTGAGGCTTGAGGTTAAAAGGAAAAGAGGTACAGAAAAACCTTGCTTAACGCGAATTCGATATGCACGATAATCAGTTAGTGTGATTGAGTGAAATGATATTATTTCCCACTTTAAGCAAGTGATTAATCAGTTGAGTTGATTTTTTTATTTTACATGAAATTTTTTTTTTTTTTGACAATATGTAGTGAGCACCGACACTAGTTAATGTAGCAGGCAGTGGTTAGCGACACTCGCCAATTCACTCAAAGCTATCATTGCAAGCGCACGTGCAAACTCTGTTCTCTTGCTCAATCACTTTTCCTTCATTTTGCTTTAATATAGATACCTATAAGGCTTTATTATATTCAATCCCTGATATAAAAAAAAAAAAAAAGAAAGACTGATAAAGAAAGTGGCAGTAATAAAAAAGAGAAGAAAATTAACTACATTAAAGAAAATGCTTGAAGTCATTAAGAGACATGACTTCAAGCTTTTTCTCTTTTTCTGGGATACAGCGAGTCTACAGTTCGGACTGTATTAAATAAGAACAAAGAATTCAAAGAACAGAAAAGAAATCAGCACAGTTAGAAAAAGACTTGGATTTACTGAACTGGATAATGAGGATGTGAGAAACTTGCTCAATTCCCATTCAGAAGAGTTAAGCGAGAATGATCTCCTTCAACTAGAAGAACAGCATGCATATGAAGCAGAAGAAGATAAGGAGTTCAAATGAGAAGAGAATGTTACGACTAAGAAGCTAACTGAAAAGAACTTGAACATGCCAAGCAAATTTCATTTTCAATTGAAGGTGAGTTAGCCGATCTCATATGGAGATAGCAGGGTTTTTTCTCCCGGAAACTCGGATTTTTCATCCCACATACAGAAAAATCGGCCTTTCAGAACACACGTAATTTACAGACAAAAAAATACTAGCTGTGGTGGTGGATGTGGGTGGTAGATGCAATTGGTGTAGATGATTGGTAGTAGAAGTTCGGTACAGTACAGTGAGTGTCCTCCCACAATGAGTCTTCGGACTCCTTGGAGGTGTCACGAATAATAATTATAATAGTAATTTTGTTTGATGTTGATTCTGAATGGAATCTTGATAAACCGATCATCAACTATCACAAATTGCATGACAAGATGAAAAAGTCGAGCACTATTCAAACATTTTTACTTAATTTTTTTGTAAAAAAAGTAGCTGAATCAAATGTTTAGACATTAAATAAAAATTTAAGTAATTGATATTTTTATTAACTTTAATGATTTTATCCTCTAATATAGCTTGTATATATATATTTTTTTCAAATTTACACTAACTGATGGATGAATTATTCCTTTTCTTTATTGTATTCGCTTAGCACGCATTAACTGATGGATTAATTAATCATGTTAAGCGAGGTTTTCCTATAATGAAAATTGAATGATTTGACATTACATACTGAGGCCAAGGAGGAATATGATATGTTAATCTTGAACCAATGAAAGCCTCAATAAAGATTGAAACCATTCTGACTAGTGACCCTTTCCATAATGCTTTGCAATATACCAACCTGAAAGGAAGTGTGCTGTGCCTTTGGGGATACTGAGGCAATTGACATGAAATCAACAGCCTCATAGCAAGTAGCCTAGTTGTGAAAAGTTAACATACAAGCTTTGTTTGCTTATGTTTCATAAAGGATTAAAACAAGAATATAATTTCTTTTGTAAGATAATTTAATTTTCTCACACTGTTTTGATTATAGAACAGCTTAATATTTTATAGTGATCATAAGTAAACAAATTAGGAAGAAAATTGTTTGGTATAATGGAGAAGAATAGGAACCATATTCATTAAATGGTTTAAAGAGTTTATTAAGTACAATATACCTTCTACAATGTTACAACAGCCCATAGACTAAAGATCTTACTAGCCAGTGGACAATATGGCATCAGATATTTTTACTGCAATTGATATGTGAGGCAGATGAAAGATAGATCTTCGATCAATCTTACATACTAATATAAGCATCCTCTCAGCAATCTATGTATAATACTATTATTCCTTAAAAGAAAGCATTTCACTGAGTCTTTTTTTTTTTTCAATATAAGTTATTTAAACATTAGAGGCCATCTGTGAAATTTGGGAAAGAAGATGGTGAGAAGTGGCATTTTTTGCATGGAGGGTAATTGGATTATGGAATTCATAGCCTGATAGGGAGGTGAATGTGTAGACAGTGAATGGGTTTAAGCAAGGGTATAATAGACCCTGTTATGAGTCTTGTGACTTAATGCAGGCCTGTAATAATAAGTTTTATGACAATAATATAATCACCTTAAATTTTCACTTTAAGACAAACAATTGAGAAATCTTGGGAATATAACAAGGATTAGTATTTACATTTTGTATATATGTAAAAGGTATATGATAAGGTATCAAGAGAATACCTTTGAAGAGCCTGATAAGGTAATCAGGCTCTTCAAAATACTACAATTATATTGGATAAATGGGAAATTATATTAAGCAATCCATAGTTTGCATATGAGTTGTAATTCAGCAGTTAGAATTGAAGAGAGTGCCAGAGGAGTGCTTGCCAGAAGGAACAATAGGGAGTGTTGCAATGGCACGGAAGAGAGATGAAAATGTAGAGGAGATGATAGTAATGTTTAGTGTGAACAACCCGAGAGATAATATGAATCAAGTGGCAAGAGATTTAAGATTGATGTTAGAGATTGTGCAACAGAAATGTGTGAAAGGGAAGATAGTGGGTCTGGTTGTTGCCTCAGTATAGTAATGCAAAGTGAAGCTAAAGAAGCAGTGATAATGAATGAGATGATAGCAAGAATGCATAGGAAGAGAGATAAGTGGATTATTGGAGGACATTTGAGGATAGAGGGAAGCTATATTCAAAAGATGGATTACATTTGAACACGGAAGGATTCAGGCATTTGGAGAGACTTTTCTTTTCCAGGAAATTGAGTTTGTTAAACAGTAAACAAAAGTTGTAGATGGATGGTAGCAGGGGATGGCCTCATGCAGAGATAGTGACATGAAAAATGAGAGGAAGTATATACCATTTTTCAGAGCCAAGTGGCATCTGTGGAGAGTAATAATAGCAATGTGAATACTGATAATGCACTGGTTTTTCTATATACAGATGTCAGGAGCATTATGAATATAGGGAAATAGTTTCTGCCATTGATTGACTCAGTCTCTCTGAAGATTGTTGGGATCCATAAAACTTGGTTGACTGGAGGATGTTTTGACAGGGATAGAAATTGATTGAAGGGTATAGTATATTTTGGCAGGATAGGAAAGGTAAACTAAGTTGGTGGAGTGTTATTTATGGTAAGAGTTGAATTGTGCCCTCTCATTGAGTAGAGAATCATAAGGGAAATGACAGCAAACTTTGATACTTGAGGTAGAAGTGGATAGAACGAGATATTTAGTGGGATGTTGCTGTAGACCAGGAAATACAGATGGTAAGCGGGAAATGTTTAGGCATATTATTTTGGCAGTGCAAAGTGAGTGTGATCATTATGGAGGATTTCAACTATAGCAGCTGGACTTTTTTGAGGGACAACTTTCTTAGAAAACGTGGTGGAGGGAACACAAGGATCAAGAGTTTTTGAATTGGTCATAGTATCAGAGGAATCTGATTGTGACTGAGATGTCATACTTGCTTTTAGTTGTTGAGAATGACTGTGTAATCCAGACTTGGAGGATGAAATGGTGCCGATGTATTAGTGAAACTCTTGCCAAGGCACTGGATGACCTTGGCAAGAGTTTCCTTTTTGATCCACTACATTGTTATGGCATATGGCTTCCTCTTTTCAGGTTTCTCCACAATTACATTAATCTAGTGTTTAACTTTAACCCATGTTTGTCTTCCTCTACATAAGCAGCCACTCACTGACCTCAAATCATATCTTTATCCCAAATGATGACCATTACTCTTCATTTAATAAATGTTATGGCGCATAAAATTTTAAGTGTCAAAATCTTGTCTAATCAGTGCCTTAAATATTGATTTCCCTGACATGTAATGGAGTGAGGACAACTTTGTCACTACATACCTTCTACCAGTGCTTGCAAATCATAGCCTCTTATTTCTTGAAGTAAAAAAAATCCCATTTATCTTCTCTTACTTTCACTAATACCAAATATCTCTCCAGACAAAATCAGATTTCTGTTTTTGGGCTAACTAAGACTTTTGGCACAAACACATCCCATTCGCAGCTTCCTCACTTCCATTACTGAGTGTTATTTTCTGTTCAAGACACTACTTCTCACTTTACATCTACCTAGTCCCTTCCCTGTGAATCTCAAATGTACTAATTATAAATTACTCTTCTTACATTTAGAACATTGACTACAAACTTCCCAAAAGATAAAAATTAACTATTATTTAGATATTGGTCAAGTGTAGGTGAATAACTAATTTAATTACCAACTAGTTTCGCCGGCTTGTGTTGTCGGCTTCTTCAGGGTACAATCAGGAAAGCAAAGAAATGAAAATTACCAGCTATATGTTAACTGACAATTCTATTTCGATAACAAAATAGTAGTGCGCGTGAAACAATACGCGTGTCGCGGATACATGATTTACTTGTTGAGATGCATTTTATAGTTTGCACTGAAGTTCATTTCTTGTGTGTTTATTGATCTGATTAAAGTCTTCCATATATCTGGTAGGATTAAACCCTAACAGATCTATGTATCCTCTAACTCCTAGACGTTCCAAAAGTACATAAGATGGCTCCCCATCACACCCAATAATGGATGGAATCAACTCTCCAACGTATTTACTGTCAAAATATCTAGCTAAAATTCTACAACAACACATCCATAATTCAGATACTTATATTAAAAACTCTCAACATTTTATAGAAAAATTAAAAAACATCTCCATCTCTGAAAATGACATACTTGTCAGCCTCGATGTCACTTCCCTGTTTACCAACATTCCAGTGGTTGAAGTTATCAACATCTTAGTCAATTTATTCCCAAAAGATGTCTCTTCATTGTTTAGCCACTGTCTATCTTCTATTTCATATGGAAGAAAACAATTTACAAACAATTAACCAGACTGGCCATGGGCAGCCCCCTCTAACCCTCTTGTGCTGACTTATTTATGGAAGATCTTGAAAGTAAAACCTTATCTCCAATTAATCCAAAACCTAAGGCATGGTTCAGATTTGTTGATGACATCTTTATCATTTGGAACCGCAAAAAGGAAGAGCTATTAGAATACCTTAACAAAGTCAATATGTTCCACCATACTATCAAATTCACACTAGATCTCGAAAAGGACAAACAACTACCATTCCTAGACATCATAATAAAGAAAAAAGAAAATAACAGTGTCAACTTATCAGTTTATAGAAAACCAACAAATACTGGATGTTACCTAAACTTTAGCTCATCACACCACATCTCCCAAACACTCAGCATTATTCATATGCTAAAGAAAAGAGCTATACAATTCACCACAAGCCATAATGATCTACAAGAAGAATTAAATAAAATATCAAACGATCTACTCCTAAATGGCTACCCTAGAGGACTTGTTAACAAGATTCTCTTCTCTGATATACCACAAAGACAATGTGATGACACCCAATATATAACTACTGTAACTATTCCATACGTTGGTACCATCTCCAAAAAAACTAGCTCGCCTCCTAAAACCACACGATATTAGAGTGACCTTCAAGCCATTTGAAACTATCCAGAAATTTCTAAGATCACCAAAAGATTTCAATCCTTTCTACAAACATGCAGGAGTTTATAACATCCCTTGTTCCTGTAGTCTAAGTTACATTGGTCAGACGTCTAGAAGCTTCGAAGTGAGACAAAAGGAACACATCAGCTATGTTAGACACAACAGACAAGATATTTCTGGCCTTTCTTTCCACTTCTCTACAACCAACCACATTATTGAATGGAATAAAAGTCTTATGCCATATATAGAGGAAAACTACCGTTCCAGAATCTTCAAAGAAGCTGCTACAGTCGCTCGTTCCACAAATAACCTCAACAGGAACCAGGGTTTAATCCTATCAGATATATGTAAGACTTTAATCAGATCAATAAACACACAAGAAATGAACTTCAGTGCAAACTACAAAATGAATCTCAAGTAAATCATGTATCCGCGACACGCGTATTGTTTCACGCACACAACTATTTTGTTATTGAAATAGAATTGTCAGTTAATGTATAGCTGGTAATTTTTGTTCTTTGCTTTCCTGATGGTACCCTAAAAAGCCGACAGCATAAGCCGGCAAAACTAGTTGGTAATTAAATTAGTTATTCACCTACACTTGACCAATATCTAAATAATAGTTAATTTTCATAACAGTTAATTAATTTCTCATGGATTCACTGACATCGCTTTCTTGTAGACATCCACTTCTGTCTTATGCCTTTCCTTTTCTGTGAATATTTTGGTGGGAACTGTTAATCTCATCAGGCTTCAGTTATTTCTCCAGTTTTCTTCTGAGCCTGTAGAAATATATGCAATTGCTTGTAAACAACCATTCATAGTCAATCTTCAAACCTACTGAACCAGTTTTTTTTGTCCTTCACTTCATCTGCTTTTGTACTTTGAAACAGTCTTCCACATACAGTTTTCTTTAACAACTGTAACCTGAGACTTCCAGTTCTTCAAGCAACACATCAGTAAATTCCTTAAAGGGGATATTATAATATCTCTTTCTTCTTTAACCACTTGCCCACACATAGCACTGATGTGCTAAAAGTTTTACAGCCAGTTGTACGTGGGGTTAATGTACCAAAAAATAAATAAAGAGCCTCCATAGTTCAGTCAGTACAGATAAAGTCCTTTGGTTCGAATCCCATTTAGAATGCAAAGAATCATTATCAGATCTTTTCAACTGAAGGCTAGTTGATCTCATATGGTGGTGGTGGCAGGGTGTTTCTTCCCAGAAACTCAGGTTTTTCATCCTGCAAAACAGACCAACTGGCCAGAACACATGCAAATTTAAGTGGAGAAAATGGAAACAGTAGGAGAGAGGTATGGGAATGCTAGAAGAGAGAATAGCAGTAGAGGAGAGGGAATGAGAGAGACCTATGGGAATGAAAGAAGAGGAGAGAATGGAAACAATAGAAGAGAGAGAATGGTAAGAGGTATAATGTGTGGTGACTCAATAATCCGTGGTGTTCGAGATAGGATGCGTGAGGAGTTTGCCAGGAGGAACAATAGAAAGGGTGGCTATGACAATTAAGAGAGGTGAAAGGGTGGATGAGATGATTGTGATGGTAGGAACAAATGACTTGAGTGGTAATGTAAGTTGGGCAGCGAGAGATATGAGATTTTTGCATGGGGCTGTACAGAAGAAGACAGAGAGAGGAAAAATAGTGTGCATGTTGCCTAGGTATGATAATGATGAGCTGAGCAGAAGAGCGGTGATATTGCATGGCATAATAGCGAGAATGTGTGACAAGAGAGGACTGGTATATGTGGATGCTTGGAATGCATTTGAGGAAAGAGAGGAATTGTATGCGAGAGACCACTTACATTTGAATGAGGAAGGACGTAGGCATCTGGAGAGATTGCTGTTCTGAACGAATAAGTGTGTCCTAGGAAGGATGATAGCAGGGGTGGCCTCTTGTGGGAATGGATACTTGGGAGAAGGGAGACGATGTCAGGTAACACTGAGCCCAGTGGAGTCTAGAAGGGATAATGCTGAGTATAGAAACAATGGCATTTATATGCTTTATACTAATGCCAGGAGTATCCGGAATAAGGGAGAGGAATTGGTGGCACAGATAGCATCAGCCTGGCCAAAAATTATTGGGATCACTGATACGTGGTTGACAGAAGGGGATATAATAACAGGAATAGAAGTCGCTGGGTATAGCATTTTTCGTCAGGATAGGAGGGGAAAGCGTGGTGGTGGGGTACTGCTTATAAGTGATGACCTATGTCCTCTAAGAGTGGAGGCTTTGGAAGGAAGTGAGACAAATGATTTTGAGAGCATGTGGTGTGAGGTAGAGGTAGGCAAGACAGGATATTTAGTGGGGTGTTGCTACAGACCCAGGAGCACAGAAGATGGGGACCAGGAGATGTTTAGACAGCTAAGTTTGGCAAGTGCAAGAAGAATGATTGTTATGGGAGATTTTAACTACAGTAGTATAAATTGGAGAGAGGAAGATGCATGTAGCAATAGGGGAATGGAATTTCTAGAATTCTTGAGGGACAAATGTCTTATTCAACATGTAACAGAGGGAACAAGAGGTTCAAGAGTTTTGGATTTGGTTATAGCATCAGAAGAGTTGATAATAACTGAGATGACATCTCTCCCACCAGTTGGAGAGAGTGACCATATGGTTTTGACTTGGAAAATGAATAGACATGCAGGAGTATCAAAGAGATGGGAACTTATGTGGAATTATAATGCAGGTGATTATAACAGTCTTAGACCTCAACTTCGGGAAGTTTCATGGAGGGAGGAATTGGAAGGCCAGGATATCATTAGTGCGTGGGAAATTGTGAAAGAATATTTGTTAGCAGCAATGGTAAGTTGTTTACCATGAGTGAAGAAGAGGACACAATTTGGAGTAAAGTGGATGACAAACAATATTAAACGGGAATTGCATGTGAAAAAGAGGCTATGGAAGAGATATAAGGAGACAGGTGAAGAGAGGATGGATGTGTAAAGAATACAAGACACAGGCCAGAAGAGTGACTAGTGTGGTAAGGAAAGCGAAACTGGAATATGAGAGGAGATTGGCCCTAAGATCCAAAGAAAATCCTAGGGAATTTTTTAGCTATGTGGCCAGTAAGAGGAGAAATGACTGTGGAAGAATGATATTGTGGGATAAAAATGGGAATAGAGTGACTGATGCAGAGGACATAGTGGAATTGTTCAATGAACACTTTATTGGAGTATTTCATCCTAGAGGAGTCAATTTTAATGCTAGAGGGATATGGCTGGTTTGAGGTTTAGAGGTACAGGAGGAGAGTGTGTTTCAGATACTGAGTACTCTGGATGTCAGTAAAGCTTTGGGACTGGATGGTATTTCACCACGAGTTTTGAGAGAATGTGCTAGGGAACTGACAGTGCCTTTAACCTGGCTTTTCAATGAAAGTCTGGCTTCAGCAAAGGTGCCCAGGGAATGGAAGGAAGGTAAGATAGTGCCACTGCATAAGGGTGGTAACAGACTGGAAGTGTCTAATTATAGGCCAGTCTGTGTGTCATCAGTAGTTGTTAAGATCTTTGAGAAAGTAGTGAGGGACCGTATACAGCATTGGGCAGATGAGGGTAATGGAAGGAATACAAGAACATTAGATGAGGGAAAGGCATATACTGCAATTTTCTTAGACTTAGCAAAGGCATTTGACAGGGTGCCACATGATAAGCTGATATTTAAGTTGCAGCACATGGGTCTGGATGTCAGATTGGTCAACTGGATTCAGGATTAGCTGTCTGATAGGTATCAGAGAGTTGTGTATGGTGGAGCAGTTTCAAGGAGGCAGAGGGTTACACGTGGGGTCCCACAGGGCTCAGTACTAGGACCTATATTGTTTAACCTTTATATCAATGACATTGCCAGTGGATTGCAAGGTGATATTCAGTTGTTTGCGGATGATGCAAAGCTGGGAAGGATTATTAGTAATAGTGCAGATGTGGTAGCCCTGCTAGAGGATTTGAATAAGCTAGATAGATGGGCAAATTAATGGGGGTCTCGGTTTAATGCAGCAAAATGTAAGGTCTTGAGGTTTGGGAAACATCGATGGGATGCTGCATACTCTATGGGAGGAGTTATACTGGAGGAAGTAGGGAAGACAAGAGCTCTGGGGTTGATGATTGATAGAAACCTGAAGTTTAGGGGACATATTGCAAAGGTGGTGAAGGTAACACAGAGGATTGCTGCAATTCTGAGAAGGACACTGCCCTGCAGAGATAAAAGGGTTATCATTCCGTTGTATAAGTCTCTGATCAGAACACACTTGGACTATTGTTCTCAGATTTGGTCCCCAGGATTTGAAGGGGATAAATTAACTGAAGAATGGATACAAAGACAGATGACAAAGATGGTTTCAGGACTGTACAAGGATAGTTATGAGGATCGGCTGAGGGAATGTGGACTGCAGAGTTTGATGGATAGAAGAAGGTGAGGTGATATGATTTAGACTTTAAACTGTTGAGAGGTGGTTACAGGGTTGACACTGGGGAGTTCTTTCACTTGGTTGAACAGCAGGAAGGAGTGATGACAAGAGGCCATCCCTGGAAGTTACGAAAGGAAACTGTGAGCAAGAGGGTGAAGAGTGGTTTCTTTGCGTGGTGGGTGGTTGAGCCGTGGAATGCATTGCCTGATGGAGTGGTGAGAACGAGAACGGTCAATGAGTTTAAGGAGTGGTATGATAGACTTTGTGTTTCTTAGGGGGGGGGAACCTCCCCTCGATGAGTCTTGACAGACTTTATGTTCTTAGGAAGGACCTCCCACGATGAGTCTTTTGACTCCATGGAGTCCTGAATAATAATAATAATAATAATTTACTGCTGTAGCAGACATTGCAGATAGGGTTAACTGCTCTATCATAAGCAGCATAAGGTTTCTAAGAAGCCAAGTTACTTAGCTGGAACAAGCCATTGAACCTAATGATAAAAGAAAGATGGGTTAAATAATTGAAAACAAGAAACCATCTATCTTTATCCCAAATGATGACCATCACTCTTTATTTAATAAACATATCCTCTATATGTGGAGGAGAACTGATTTTTCTGGTACATCTGTTATGCTGTCTTTTAAACTTGTTTTTAGATTTGTTTAGAACTAACTGTTAAATTTAGTGAATTGTGTTACTAAAGCAGTTGGTAATTTTTGAAACATCAGCTCCCTAAAGTTTCTCTTTAAATCATTAATTTCCAATTTGCTTATATAAATACTGTTTTTGGCTTCTCATCTCCATAACTTATGCAGCTAAAAACATACACAAGAGCAAATATTGGTTATTTAAAAATATTGCTTAAGTTTAAAAGATAAACTGAACTAAATATTTTATTAAAGAATAAAATCTTTATTATATATTTATCCATCCAAATCATAACTTCTAGTTTTCTATTTTATTTTATTTATTTTTAATAAACAACTTCATTGTATGTTATAATGTTGTTTCTAGAAACTAAAACTGAATAAAGAAAATAATGAATCCAAAACTCAGTTGAGCAGCAGAGACCGAAAGCGAGAAAAGATTATTCGTCGAGCAGTACTGGAAATTCAAGATGGAATGTATGGTATCCTTTTCATTAGCATTTTATTTCATCATTTTTTAATCTAAAGATATATTCTGAAGTCAGGTGACAGGAAGCTTGAGCCTCTTTATAAAAAATGTATATTGGAAAAGAAGAGGCATAACATCAGTTGTTGCTGAGTGTCTATATACTCTCTGTATAGCTTATGATTCAGTCTCTGAATTGCAATTATAGCAATTATTACTCCTTTCATAATATATTGCACTATGCTGTAAAGCTACTTAGCTCTGCAATATAATGTACACCATCTCATTTCTCAAGGCTGTCCGCACACGAGGCCATTCCTGCCACGTTCCACCTTTGCAATTCTTCCCTGCCTTGACAGACTGACTTGCCCAGAAAACAAGTCTCTCCAAATGGTCTCATCCTTCTACATCCAAATTTAATCCATTTCTTGCATACAGCTCTCTTTTATCCTCAAATATATTCTAAGCATCCACATATTCCGGACCTCTCTTTCTACATGTTCTCACTATCATCTCATTCATTATCACTGCTCTTCTCCTCCTCCACTTTACATTATTGTACTGAGGCAGCATACTCATTATCTTCCTCTGAACCAGTTATAATGCATTATCCCTAATATCAATCTTAAAACTTTCCACATAGTTTACGCTACCTCTCACATCATTTGTACCAACCATTACTGTTTTCATTTCTACATTTTTACCTCTCTTGATTGCCACGGTCTGTCATTCCATCTGGCAAGCACTTCACTAGCACTATTGGGCACTTCTCCCCCCCCCGAGTCATTGAATCTCCATACATTATACTCCAGATTTATTCCTCCTCCTTTCACCGGCATCCCTGACTACTTCTGGTTCTTTTCTCTCTCTCTCTCTTGACTTGCTCTAATTTTCTCTATTCCCCCTGTCTCTCCCATTCTCTTACCTCCCTCTCTCGCATCTCCTCTGTCTTCTTACACTAGTCAACCTCCTGATCTCTTCATTCATCCTCTTCAGCTCAGTCTTCATTCCTTCCATATCCTTTCTTGGCTGTTCTATTTTTCTCTCCCCACAAATCCTACTTTCAAATGATATTGACACGCACAGTTATGGCCATCAGATCTGCTACACTGCCCAAGGTAAAATCCATATGTACATCTGTCACATTCTCTTCATCTTGCAACCCACTAACTAACTGAAAGGAGGGAAAGCAACTGATGAAAAAAATATTAAGTTCTCTTTTCCACAATTTTCATACCTTAATCTCACTGTTCCCCAAAAATATGTTTATATTTAATGACTCATTTTAATGCTTTTCAGCTTTACTTCTTTATTGTCAGTTTAACATTAACATCCTCATTTTAGAATGCTTAGTATTTAAAATATTTCTTATTAATTAGACTGATTTGATATTCTTAATTTGAAATTAATAACTTTATTTTGGTGAAGGCAACTGGCATAGTAAGTTATATGTGGATGAAGAACAACAAAAAAATCAAATTAAAATTATTAATGTTAAACGTTTTTCCACTTGGTTATACTATAAATTAACAAATCCAAGAAATTATATACTTGGTTTAATCCTTTATCCAAGTGTAAGCAAACAAAGTTTGCGCATGAAATATCTTCAGGACTGGGGCAACTCGTGGTAAAGGTGGTATGACTTCCAATCACTTGCCTTAGTATCCCATAATGCAAAGCACATCTTGCGGACATGTATAATGCTGCTATGTATCATGGGAAGGGTCACAAACAAGACTGGTTTCGACCTTTATTGAGGTCTCATCAGTGGGAGCCAGACCTAGAGGTGATATCAAGGTTGAAGTAATGCAGAAGTCATATTTACATATACGAGTAGCCAAAAGGTGTCACCTTATTATTAAAATACTCTGGATTAGAGATAGTTAGCTGTTAAAAGTTTTTCCGCTTGGTTATATACTACCTACCTCTAATTCAGAGTATTTTAATAATAAGGTGTGACACCTTTTGGCAACTCGTATATATAAATTTGCATTATAGGATACTAAGGCAAGTGATTGGGAAGTCACACCACCTTTACCACGAGTTGCTCCCGTCCTGAAGATACTTCAGGCACAAACTTTGTTTGGTTACACTTGGATAAAGGATTAAACCAAGTATATAATTTCTTGGTATCTTTAATTTATGAAATTATTAAAATTAATATGACTTAAAATATCAAAAAAATCTTTTATATATTATAATACTACTTTAACTTTTGAGTTTTGGCTAATCTATGCACATATACATTATATACTTTTACATGACCATTTAGCATAGCCAAATGTAAAGTCATGCACTCTGGGATGAAGAGAACAAAAGCTGTGCTATACTGATGGAACTGAACTGCAGGGAAATTGATGCGGCCAGGGTATAGGGATAATTGTTTATAGCGAGTTGAAGTTTAGAGGATATACTGCAAAATGGTCAAAACATCATATCAGATTTCATGCTGTTGAAGAGCCCACATCTGAACTACTGCATGCAGATGTAGTCACCTGGATTCTGTGGGGGATGAAGAAGTGGTGTAGAGAATCTAGTGGCAAGTAACCAAGATTGTGGCAGGTTTATGGAATACTCCCTTTGAGACTAGATTTAAGATTATGGGATACTAAGGCAAGTGATGGGAAGTCATACCACCTTTACCACGAGTTGCTCCAGTCCTGAAGTAAAACTGACGACATCTTCAAAAACTAGCTTATAGATGAATAAGAGTTGATATGATGGAAGAATAAGTTATTCAAGGGGCTGTTTGCTTGGAGAGAGTTGCCAGAGGTTGTTGTGACTGCTTCATCAGTGAATGAATTCAAAGAGAGAGGTATGATAGATGTTGTGAGAATAGTGGATTAGAGAGGATCTCCCACAATGATTCTATGACTCTATGGAGATGCCCAAGAAATAATAATAATACATAAGCTTTTTTTTTCTTTTAATATCTATAATGAGATGTATTGTAGTAAGAAACTATAAACTAAATGATATTTTTTATTTAGAATTTCTTTAATAATAGATAGTAAACCTTGGTGTTGGCATACCAGTTCTTGCAAGCAATTTTATCCCAAAAGATACCACTGCAATAATACATAGTGAGAATGGAATTCTTGGAGTGGTAAGTTTGCATTCCTAGATCACCATATTTTCTGCTAAAAATTAACCAAAAATCTGTTTTTGATTCTAGTTTTTAACATCCATTTTGTGATGATAATCATTATAAAATAGAAAAACATTTTATAGAATTTGTGATAAACAGGATATTTTATAGGGCAAAAATAAATACACTGGATTAATATCATAAGCATTCCTCATTGGTTTCATACTTGTAACATTTATTCATTATATAACAGAAATAGATTAAGAATAATGGCTATATCTGAGAGGAAACTTCCACATGTCCTGTAAAGAATGCATAGAATTGGCCACAGGATCTGATTGGTATCAGTTCCATCCCTCTCATGGTGTGCCCCAGTATTATGATCCACTGGGGTAAGTGGAGGAATAAAAATAGGCTGGCAATTTCCAAATTTGCCAACCAAATTGAAGTCAGAAACATATTTCTGACTTTGTTCACCACTTGAAGCTCAAATTAATATAATATTCTGCCAGCATTGCCTTCAGTTTTCAAAAGCCCTCTTCAACTTTGCATCATCAACAGAAGATAACTGGATATTACCCTCTAAACCAGGAGTGGAGAACCTTTAAGTGTTGGAAGTCTTCATATCACTTCATTGATTCCTCATAAGGCCACACACTTCATATATAATAAATTTTGCTAAAATTATGAAGAAGCCGTATGAACATCAACATCACAACATTAAAAATCGAACAAAAATGTTTTAATAGTGTTTATTCTCAAAAAGTGTTTTATTTACAAAAAAATAAATAATTCAAGAATGGGGTTCTACAAACTAAACATCTAAACAGTTAATAAAACACTTTATTTTATTATATTCTCGGAATACAAGCTTTATGTTTACTTATTTAAATGAGCAGTGCATAACTTAATGTCCTATTTGAGATTACTTATTGTTGTATAACAAGCTGATATTTAGTTTCAGCGTTATTCTTTAGTTTTAGCTAGTCTTCCAGGTGAGTGTACATCATTTGTGATCTCAAACATGTCTTAATTTGAACCATGTGTGAAAACGTTGATTCATAACAGGTTGTGTCATAACAAGACAGCATACGTTGAACAGGATGACTCATTTTTGGATACTCCACACCATTCTTCCATATTTCAGTGGGATCTTTCTTACTGTCAAATAGAGATTTCAGAATATTGACTTCTTAGAGCTCATTCAGTTCCATTGCATTAAGGACAACTGTGGCATACCCTTATCCACTCTGGTGATGATGATACTTTTTTTTCCATAATTTTTTTTTTTGGAGGTGACAATTGGGCAAGGATGTTGGCGATGTCAAGTCTGATAATGTTATTGACCGTTTTCGGCACTAAGCGACAGATTCCGTGTTCGATGTTGTACATTATATCTAGCACTGGCATTTCTTTCGATGTGACGGCAAAATTGTGGATGAGGCTTAGGGAAACTGATGGCATCTTCGTTGAGTCTTTTTTGATGATAGATTGACTACTGTCTGGAGCAGGTGAACTTGCAGTAGTGGTTTCAATTTATACAGGTTGTTATACTTTTTTATAAGGGCAGATAAGGGTAATGCCACAGAATATAATTGAAAAATGGAGATTATTCTCAGAGATCACACTACCTATATCCCACTAGAACACGATCTCACAAAAACTCAAGTTAAAAAATTAAAAAACTTATTTAAAAAAGTATCCTCCTGGCTGCCAGACATTACAAAAAACTCAAACCTCTCAGTTCTCATCCCCCCCCCTCCGGGATATACGGTTTATAAAAATCCACAAACTTAATCTCCCCTGAGACCTATAGTACATGCCACAGATGCATCTTGCTACAAATGTCAAAGCAGCTTGCTAACTCTCTGACGCGCCCCCCCCCTCACTGGTCTTACCACATCCTATGTAAAAAAACTATCCATTTTAAAACCTTAATTGAAAATCTGACTTTAAATAATATAGACTTACTGGAAAGCTTTGACATTACCTCATTGTTTACCAATATTCATTGTTTGACAATTTTTACATGAAAAATTTTGAAAGTCAAGCCATAGACTCAGCCACTTTCGAACCTTCTATCTGGCTAAGATAAGGGGGACCAGAAAGCAATCAATTATTTTTAATAGGTCATTTTTAGCCAATTGTTTTTTCTTAAATAACACATAAATTATTAAATTTGATTTTTATTTAAATATTAGCATTACTTTTCTATTTAAAAAATCTGTTTTTTTTTTAATTTTAGATTATTTTTTTTAATATGGCGGACTTTAAAGTTGAAGAGCACCATTTACGTCATTGTATGCTGTTTTTGTTTCACCAAGGAAAGAATGCTACTGATGCTACCAAAATCATCTGCTCAACTTATGGAGACGTATTGAAGGTTAACAAATGTTAGCGATGGTTTAGGAGATTTGCAGAAAAAAATTTTGATCTCTCTGATCATCCTCGATCTGGAAAGACCTCTTACTCTAGATGACGATGCTCTTAAGACTCTCGTTGAATCAGATCCAAAACAAACCATACAAGAATTAGCAGAGAAACTTAATTCATCATGGTCAACTGTCCAAGAGCACTTACATAAGAGTGGCAAGGTTCTTAAACAGGGTGTATGGATACTGCATGAACTGTCAGAAAACAATAAAGCATAGAGACAGGCGATTTGCAATTCATTGTTGACCAGACAACAAAATGATACCTTTTTGGAACGAGTCATAACTCGTTCCAAAAAGGTATCATTTTGTTGAAAAATGGGTGCTGTATAAGAATAATAAATGCAAAAATCAGTGGCTTTCTCCAAATCAAACTCCAATTCCATCACCTAAAGATGGACTTCATCCACAAAAGGTTCTGTTGTGTGTTTGGTCGGATATTCATGGAATTATTCATTACAAATTCATGGAACAAGGTAAGACTATCACAGCAGCCATCTACTGTGAACAATTAGAGCGACTACATCAAGCATTGTTAATCAAACATCCTGCGCTTGTCAATCGAAAAGGGGTAATTTTGCAGCAAGATAATGCAAACCCACATTCTGCAAGAATGACTCAAGAAAAAATTAGGCAGTTAAGATGGGAAATTCTACCACATACTCCATATTCGCCAGATATTGCCCCTAGTGACTATCACTTATTCAGGTCCTTAGAATACAGCATAAGAAATAAAACCTTCCATTTGTAAGATGATGTCCAAAGGAGTTTGATATCATTTTTTACCTCCAAAGAAAAAACTTTTTTCAAAAAAGAAATTCTAAACTTAGTAGATCGTTAATAAGGTTATAATTAACGATGGCGATTATAGAATTGAATAATGTTAATTTGTTCTTTAATAAAATTTATATTAAAATGTAGTTCAAAAAATTTATTACTTTCCGGTCCCCCTTATAGATGATGTGTTCTCTATTACCTGTTTTTTTGCCACTCTTACCAACTAATTCACCCTTCCTACTTGTTCTTTGGCCTCACGGGTCAGGCACATTACTCCTTCCTCAGTCATTTCAATAGCCTACATCTAAGAATCCAGTTCACGATGGAAAAAGAAAATAATAATAGTTTGTCCTTCCTAGGCACCTTAGTAACATGCCTTCCTAACGGTAACCTTTCCTTCTCTGTATATAGAAAACCTACTCACACAGGCAGATATATTCACAAACTCTCCCATCACCCCTCTCAACAATATGACATTATTAAAACTCTAACCAATAGAGCCCACAAGCCTTGTTCCAGTGGAACCTCCCTTTCAACCAAACTCAACCACATACACAACATCTTCCTTTCCAATGGCTACAACGATTACAGAATTAAAAGAATAATCAGTTCCTCCCATTCCATGGCCATCTCTTCCAGAGGACTTCAGAAATGCCACCACCATACCCTACATCTGTGGCACATCAGAAAAAATAGCCAGGTCCTTAAATAAGTACAACCTACACACAGTGTTTAAGCCCCACTGTAAACTTACTACTTTTATCCATTCCACCAAAGATCAGCTCCCTCCTCTCTCATTGCCTGGAGTATATAGAGTACCCTGTTCTTGCAAGCTGGCTTACTTCGGACAGACAGGCAGATCAGCAAGAAGAACACAAATTGTGCATCTGCAATCATGACTATGGTCAATCTGGCCTTGCAGACAATGTTTTGGTCTGCAGGTAAATTTAGACTGTTTTTAGAATCTGCTGTAGCCCTTAGAAATCAACCGAATTTAACTAAATACGGTTATAAAACTTCCCAAAATTTGGGAAACTTTAAACATCAGAGATACTATGTAACATCCTTGGCTACCTACAAATATCCATAGAGGACACACCACTTAGATAGGACTTTTTGATCAGTAAGACTCATCCACATGTATTTCACTTAGTATTGTATTTTTTTTGAGTGTGTTGTTGCAAAAGTTATGTAATCTGGATGTCTTAGTGACTGAGATAAACTGGAAGCATTAAAATTAATTTTAATCCTTTCCCAGTGCTGAAAATATTCCATTAAATCTCCAACGTGATTATGATGTCTTCACAGCACTTAAGCCTCAACACCTGATGTGATCATGAAGTGATCACATGGGTTGTGGCTAGCATTTTGAAGACTTCTGTGAGGAAAGGATATGTGAAAGTGCAAGGCTGGGGATTATGACAAGCTTAGGAGACAGCTTGGAGCTATAGCATGCAATGAGGAGTTGAGTAGTAAGGAGCAAGTGATTTTTGAGAAGTAAAGCTAGATGTCAATAAGGCCATAGGACTTGATGACATATTACCACGTGTCTTAAAGGAATGTTCCAAGAAGTTAGCATCAGCTTAGCCTACTTGTTTAACAAGAGTCTTGAAACAGCACAAGTCCTAATGGAGTGGAAGGAAGGCAAAATTGTTCCACTTTACAAAGGTGGTGATAAAGTAACATATTATAGGCCAATCTGTATATCTGGAGTTAAGGTATTGAAGAAGTTGGTGAGATGTAGCATACAAAAATAGGTTGATAACAGTGGTATTCTTTGCAATTGCCAGCAGTAGTTTGTTAAAGAGAGGTTGTGTTTTACAAACTTGCTTATGTGCTATAACAAGGTGACAAATGTATTAGACATCAGAGATGCATATACAGTGGTATACTAAAATTTTGCAAAGGCTTTAGATAAAATTGCCACACCATAAAAATTGGTCACAAAGCTGAAGCAAATGGGATTAGATGAGAGACTAGTGAGTTGGATATGTGAATGGCTATTGGATAGGTATCAGTGGTTGTGTGTGTGGGGGGGGGGCACTATTAATTTGTATATTATGATATTGGGATAGGTTAAGTGATGATATACAGCTGTTTGCAGAAGATGCAAAACTGGCAAAAGTGATGGGGAATCAAGCAGATGTGACTTTATAGGAGGACTTGAATAGATTGTATGGGTGGGCAACAGTATGGAACTGTCAATTCATTATTGCCAAGTGTAAGGTTCTGAAATTCTGAAGGATACAATGGAATGCAAAGTATACACTTGGTGGGGAAATTTCAGAGGAGGTTGAGGAGATAAGAGACCTTGAAGTGGTGGTGGACAAGGATCTGAAGTTCAGAGGTCACATTGCACAAGTTGTGAAGACATCACATCATGTTATGGCAATGATGGTGAGGACTTTAACTTATAGAAATAAGTTCTGGTTCCATTGTATAGGACCTTGATCAGGCCTCGTATGAATTATTGTGCACAGATTTAATCCACTGGTTTTCATGGTGATGAGGATATGCTGGAAAGGGTCCAAAGAAGACTGATTAAGGTCATAACTGGTCTTTGGGATGTGCAATATGAAACCAAATTGAGAGAATACGATTTGCAAAGGCTTGTGAATAGAAGGAAGAGAGGAGATATGATTGTGACATTTACGTTAGTAAAGGGTTGTTAACATGTTAATGTAGAAGAAATTTTTTGTAGAATGGAAGAGGGAGACATTACATGGAAGTTGTATAAGGAGTGTGTAAGCAGGGGCATAAGGAGTAGGTTCTTTGCATGGAGAGTGGCTAGTCATTAGAATGCTTTGCCTGACTTTGTGGTGAATGGAGATACATTGAATGAATATGAAGCATGTTTGATGGGCTTTGTATGTAACATTGTTTGCCACCTGCAATGAGTGTTTAAACTCTGTGCAGGTCTGGTATTAATAACAATAATAGATTCCTCATCAATTTGAAGCAAAATAACTGTTAAACAGGGGATACCTTGAAGCATTTCTCAAATATAGTTAACAACATCAGTAACTTTCCTTAATGAGTCTTTTAAAAGAGTAGATTTTGTGCAAAGATGCTGATGATGTAATATACACTGGTGTTCAAAATCTAAAGACGAACATTATTTCTGAAGACTACAACCACAAATCAGGCAAATAAGCTTATGGCAATTTGTATAACTGATGATTTTGAGGAGAAAGTGAATAAGTATTCAGATTTTTGAATCGTGCACAAAGGGGCCATGTGTAGCACTCAACAGATTAAAAGGCAAAAGACTGCACTAAGTGAACTGTGTTTGAAGGAAGCTTGTTTTATAAAAGAGTAAAGTTGCAAACTTGGATGTCTTGTAATGTCTCAAAGACAATATCTAGATTTCACACTAGGAAGAATTATTGGAAAACTTGAAGAAGGCTGCAAAATTACTGATATTGCCAGAGAGTTTGGAATCTCACATAGCATTGTATTCACACTCTGGGTATCATTTCAAACCAATGGAATGTGTTTCAGTCATTTGCTAAGAGGTCGCCCTCGCTCTACCACAGAGTGCAAAGACAGATTTTTGTTTATAACAGTAAAATGTAATCAATGCACCATGGCAAGTCAGCTCCTTTCGAGCTCAGGTATGCAGATATCTGGACAAACAGTGGAAGATGTCTGTGACAAGTAGGCCTGAAGACCTGTAGTTTGCATTCCTTTATCCACAGTTCATCGTAGATCATGTAGTGTTGTATTCACGAGGAGCACCATCTGTGCCTATACTTACTAAATTACACAAATTAAGCTTTGCTTACCAACATTTATTTTTAAAAATGTTATTATCATTATAGCCGGCAAAAGTTGGTCGATTGGTAGAGCCTCTGCTACTAATGGCTCAGTTAAGTAAGTTTGAGCACGGTTAGTAGTTGGAAGAGGACCATTCGTTCGATGCTGTTGGCACACTCTCTCCCTCGATGAGTCCTTGGACTCCCTGGAGGTGTCAAATAATAATAATAATAATATTAATAATAATAATTATCATTATCCCAAGATCCCATCATGTCAAAGACTTGTCGCAGGAGGTCCCTTTATAATATACACAGCCCATCATACCATGCTTTACTATATTCAAATTATCCGCATACACCACACCCTCAGGCAGTGAATTCCAATCATTCACAGCAAGAAACTCACTCCCTTGCTCATACCATCCTCTTGTTCTCCCTACATCTCCCACCATTTTATGAAAAATGGTGGGAGATGTAGTAGTGTTGGGGTGGCGCTAGTGAGCCAAGCGCTGTGGACGTGTCTAAGAAGAGCTCCTGATTGAGATAAGTTATTCTAGGAATAATTAAGTATATGTGCGTAATTGTTTGAATAAGAGTGGCTGTAAACGTTATGTGCTACCAGTATTATTAGTGTGGGGGATTTTTCTTGCCTAAACTTACTTACAAAATTGTTATTATCAGACCTAGTAACCTTCGGGGAAAAAAAATGGCGGCGGCATTGTTATTCCATGATTTTAATTTAGATTTCAGTCGTTTCGTTAAGTGTGAGGTCTGTTACATGTATTCCTTCGATTACATAAATGATCTGTGGATGTTTAGCACGGATGGAAGAAGGGTGTGTGTGCAAAGTGTGACCTGAATGAGGAACTGATGAATGCAAATATGAAATTGATGACAAAGTGTTAGTAACGAGAATGTCGCGGGGAACATGAGTGCACGTTTGAAAAAGAGGTGAAAAATGTTAAAAAATCAGTAAAAAAGAAAAAGAGCAATTTGAAAACCGTAACGGATGTTAAAAGGGACGAAAGTGAGGCTAGAGTGGTGAAAGGAAACAAAATTGAGAGAACAAATGAAACTAGAAATGGCATGACGCAGAAATCGAAAGTGAAAAAAATCGAAAGAATGAATGACAGAGAAAAAAAATGAATGATGGCGAAAGTTGGACGCATGTTGGACTGAAAGTACTGAAACAAAGAAAGATGAATCAGAGTGAAAGTGAGAAGAATGATAGCGAATGTTGGACGCATGTCAGACCAAAAGTACGGAAACAAAGAAACATAAATGAGAGTGAAAGTGAGAAGAATGATAGTGAAAGTTGGACATATGTTGGACCAAAAGCATGGAAACAAAGAAGGATGAATGAGAGTGAAACTGAGAAGAGGGGGTCGAGAGTTAGAAAGTTAGAATGATTTAATGATAGAGAGAATGTGTCGCAAGATTCGGAAGTTGGATTGGATGAGGCAAGAAATGAAATTGATGCAGAATGAAATTAAGAGAATTCAGGTCAAAACTATTAAAACTAATCATGATGGTACGAAAGAGTTAACGAAAGATGAGCGAGTGGCATTATATGGTGGCTCCATTATTAAAGGTGTGCTGGATGATAGGATGCACAAGGTATGTTCTCCAGGCGGTAAAATGAGTAGAGTGATTGAGGCATTGGATATGAGGAGGGAGCAAGCAAAGGAGTTGATGGTTTTAATCGGCATGAGTGATTTGACAGAGGACAAAGACCAAGTCAGAATGGATGTCAGGAGGCTGCTTAGAAGGATAAAAGAGAATAGTTTAACAGGATGGGTAGTCAGCATGTTGCCTAGGTATGACTGTGGTGAGATGAGGCAGAGAGCAAGGATTTTGAATGATATGCTGGCTGAAATGTGTGAGGAGATGGGAGTACAGTTTGTTAATGTGTGGAATGAGTTTGAAGGAAAAAGTGAACTGTATGGGAGCGATGGACTGCATTCGAGTGGTTATGGGGTGAGTCGCTTGGAGAGACTGCTGCTGGAAGGTAGAGAAGTGAGTAGATTGAGAGAGAATGAATCAGATCAAGCAGAAGTGATGTGGAAGAGCAGGAGAGTAAGACAGGAGAGATTGAAGAGGTGGTTATGAATGAGGAAGTGAGTGGTATGAGTATAGAAAATGAGAGCATGGGTGTGCTAGAGTAGCACTGAAATGGGGAGGCTCAGGTTGGACAGGGGTACACAGAATGAGAAAGGTGGATGCTCCAAGAGGAGGTGAGAGCATGTGTACAGGGATCAAGAGGAAACAGTTGGAATTCAAAAGGGTTCTAAAATGAAGAAGCAAAAAAGGAAATGGCCCCAGTCTAGCATGGAGAGATCACATCGAGTGGTATCAGTGGAACTAGCTGTAGATCCAGAAATGAGCTGTTGTGTTTGTATACCAATGCTAGAAGTATAAGAAACAAGGCAGATGAAATGGTTGCACTAATTGTGTCTGTTCACCCAAAGATTGTCGGAATAAGTGAGACATGGTTAGATGAGGACGACATCCTGACATGAATAGAAATGGAAGGGTATGATATGTTTTGTGAGGATAGAAGGGGTAAAAATGGAGGGGAAGTGCTATTGATGATTGAGAAAGAGTTATGTCCATACAAAGTAGAGATGCAAGAGGGAAATGGGGCCAGTGGTTTTGAGGCAGTATGGTGTGAGATAGAGGTGAATAGAATCAAATACTTGGTGTCATGTTGTTATAGACCTGGTAAGATGGCAGTGATGATAGTGAAATGTATAGTCAAATTAGCCAAGCAAATAAGAAAAGCGTGAACATTATGGGTGATTTTAATTATGGCAATATAGACTGGAATGATGAGATAGCAACTGGAAGTAAAGAAAATGAGTTTCTTGAGTTTTTGAGGGATAACCATCTCAGACAGTATATAACAGAGGGCATATGAGGATTAATGGTCATGGATTTGGTCATCTCATCAGAGGATGTAATTATAAATGAGGTGTCAAATCATCCACCAATTGGTGAGAGTGACCATGAGGTGATTACCTGGGTGGTTGCCAGCAGTTCAAGGACCCCTGTGAGAAAAGGGTATATGTGAAACTACAACGGGGGGGGGGGGGTATGAAGAGCTCAGGAGACAGCTTGTGGGTGTAGCGTGGAATAAGGAGTTAGCTGGAAAAGAGATCAATGCATCTTGGGGGATTTTCAAAAACTATCTAGTAGATGCAATGTCTAAGTGTATTCCAAGGGTGAGAAGGTTAAATAAAGAGATTAAGCAAGCAATACAGAGAAAAAGGGCATTGGGGAGGAAGCATAAGAGAAGTGGAAATAACCAATTTCATGAGGTCTACAAAGACCAAGCAAGGAGGGTGGCTTGGTTGGTGAGAACAGCTAAAGAGAGGTATGAACAGCAGTTAGCTAATGAAGCCAAAAAGAATCCTAAGGAGTTCTTTCGATATGTAGCCAGCAAAAGAAAGAATGATTATGGAAGGATGACACTGATTGGAGAAAATGGTATAAAGACAACTGTTGCAGAATGTGTGGTGGAGATACTTAATGAGAAATTCATAAAGGTCTTTCAATCTCATGAATGTGATTTCATGGAGAGATTGAGAGTAGTTGATGATTGGGAGGAGAGACTGACTGTAAGTGAGCAAGAGGTCTTTGGGGAGTTGAGTAAACTAGATGTAAATAAGGCTGTGGGACTTGATAATATATCACCACATATTCTGAAGGAATGTGCCAGAGAGTTGACACCTGTCTTGACATATTTTTTTAATACGAGTCTTGCACTTTGTCAAGTCCCTAAGGAGTGGAAGGAGGGTAAGATTGTGCCACTTAATAAAGGAGGTGATCGAACTCAAACATCAAACTATAGGCCTATCTGTGTGTCAGGTGTTGTGGTTAAGTTGTTGGAGAAGCTTGTGAGAACTAGGATCCAGAATTGGGTTGACAACAATGGTATTATCTTTGATGGACAGCATGGATTTGCTAAAGGGAGTTCATGTTTTAGTAATCTACTTACTTATTACAATAAAGTGACTGTTTCCTTGGACAGAACAGAGGAGAAGGATACACAGTAATATACTTAGATTTCGCAAAGGCTTTTGATAGAGTACCTCATGATAAATTGATAGTCAAACTAGAGCAGATGGAGTTGGATATTAGATTAGTGCATTGGATTGGAGACTGGCTATCTGATAGGTATCACAAGTTGTGTATGGGGGTGCAATATCCAGGAAAAGGAAAGTCACTAGTGGAGTGCCTCAGGGGTCTGTTTTAGGGCCATTACTATTTAACTTGTATATTAATGATATTGGCGAAGATTTGGATGGAGATATTCAATTGTTTGCAGATGATACAAAGTTGGGATGAACCATAAAGCATAGTGAAGATGTTGTGGCCTTACAAGAAGAATTGAATAAATCGAGTGATTGGGCACGGAAATGGAGATGCGAGTTCAATGTTGCAAAATGTAAATTTTTAAAATTTGGAAAACAAAGATTGGATGCAGAATTTATGCTTGGAGAGGATATATTTTTGGAGATGGAAAAAATAAAAGATCTGAGTGTGATAGTGGATAAGGATCTGAAATTTATGGGACACATAGCGAAAATTGTGAAGACAACACAAAGGCTTCTGAGGATGATGCGGAGGACACTGACGTGTAGAAGTGGGGAGATTCTTGTTCCGTTGTATAAGGCTTTGATTAGGCCACACATGGACTATTGTGCTCAAATTTGGTTACCGGGTTTTCAGAAGGATGAAGAGATGTCCGAAAGGGTCCAAAGGCAACTGACTAAGGTAGTTTCTGACCTCTGGAATGTTGAGTATGAGGAAAGGTTGAGAAGATGTAATTTGCAGAGTCTGGTAGAGACCTACAAGTTGGTAAGGGGTTATTATAAGATCAATGGTGGAGAAGTTCTACAGAGAATAGTGGGAGATCAGGGGAGAACCAGAGGTCATCCCTGGAAACTGTATAAAGAGGGTGTGAGTAGGGGAGTGAGAGGCAGGTTTTTTCGTGCAGAGTTGTGAATGATTGGAATGCCTTACCTGACGGTGTGGTGTCTGCAAGGAGTTTGAGTGTGTTTAAGACATGGTATGATCAGATGTGTGTGTGATAAAAGGACCTGCACCTCCCAAAGTTCTACAGAGAACTTTGGGAGGTGCAGGTCCCAAATGAGTTTTTGACTCCATGAGGTCTTGGGGTAATAATAATAAAAATAATAATAATAAATCTATTTATTGTTTATCCCATAGCAGCCCCCTTACCAACTTGCACATCTCTATCATATCACTCTTCTTCCTCCTATCCATTACACTCTGCAATTCACATCTTCTTACCCTTCCTTCATTCTCAACATTCCAGAGATCAGAAACTATTTTGTCAATCACCCCTCGATCCTCTCCAACATCTCTTCATCCTTTTGAAAACCAGGTGATCAAATTTGTGCACATTAGTCCACATGGCCTAATTAAGGCCTTATATAATGGAATGAGAATCTTCTTCTACAAGTCAGCGTCCTCTGCATCATTGCCAGTATTCGTCATGTTGACCTTACAATTTTGGCAATGTGTCCTCTAAATTTTAGATCCCTATCTACCATCACACCAAGATCTCTGATTTCCTCCACCTCGAACAGTATATCCCCCTCCAGAGTAGTCTACATCCCATCTTTTTTTTTTTTTCAAAATTTTAAAAAATTAAATTTCATAGCATTATACTGGCATCCTCATGCCCGAGTCCATTCACTCAGTCTGTTCTAAGTCTTCTTGTAAGGCCATAACATCTGCTGTATTCCTAATAGTTCTGTCCAACTTTGCATCATCTGAAAACAACTGAATATCCCCTTTCAAATCTTCCCCAATATCATTAACATACAGGTTAAAAAGTAATGGCCCTAAAACAGACTCCTGAGATATACCATTTTCCTCTTCTGGGATATTGCACCTCTTACACAACATGCTGATACCTAACAGATAGCTAGTCTCCAGTTCAATGCACTCTTCTAATATCCAACGCAATCCACTCCAGTTTGACTATCAACTTATTATGTGATAATCTATCAGAAGCTTTGGCAAAATCTAAGTATACCACTGTGTATCCTTCTCCCTTGTCCAATGCAGCTGTCATCATATTGTAATAAGTAGATTACTAATACATGACCTCCCTTTAGCAAATCCATGCTGTCCATCAAGGATAATACCACTGTTATCAACCCAATCCTGGTTCTCACTAACTCTTCCAACACTTTAATCACAACACCTGACATATAGATCCACATATAATTTGATTATTGACTTCTGTCACCTCTTATGAAGCGATATAATCTTCCCTTCATTCCTCTCCTTTGGAACTTGACCAAATGTAAGACTCATTATTAAACAAATATGCCAAGGCACATGTCAACTTCCTGGCACATTTCTTCAAAATATGCGGTGTTATATCATCAAGACCCACAGCCTTACTAATATCAAGTTTGCTCAATTCCCCATATATCTCTTACTCACTTAGGATCAGTCTCTCCTCATCAACCACTGCTTTCAAACTCTATGATATTGCATTCACAACAATGAAAGACCTTTATGAACTGCCCATTAAATATCTCAGCTATATCCTCTGCAGCAACAGCAGCCTTATACCATTTTCTCCAATCTATGTCACCTTACCATTTTTTTTTAATTTATTCATTTGGGTATTGCTATTACTGATCTTTTGCTACTCTTACCAACTGATTCACCCTGCTTACCTGTTCTTTGTACTCCATATGAAATTGATTATTACCACTCATATTATGCTGCCTTCATAATGCCTTTCTCTGTACTGCATGTTTAATCTCTTCATTTATCCATTTCATACCTACTTTATTTAACCTTCTGACCTTTGGAATACATTACATTGCTTCTACTAGATAGTTCTTGAATAGCACCCAAGCAGCATTGATCTCCTTTCTACCCTACTCCTCATTCTATGCTACAGCTACAAGCTGTCTCCTGAATTTCTCATAATCACCAGCCTTCTAGTTCCACATATAGCCTTTCCTCACCTTATCTTTGATTCTTCTGACATTGCATTGACAATGATGTTTCACTGTTTGTTCTGGTTTCCTGACGTGAATTAAGTGGTCATCTCCCAGTTAACTATGTGTATATTATCATGTTTTTTAGATTTTAATCCAATAGAAAGTACAATTTGGTTGCCTAAGTCCTATATGTTTTATATTACATAGAACAAAATATTTGTGATTAATAAATGTAATTTTTTTTGCTATGGTACATATGTGTTTTTTTTATACAATATTTAAAATAAATGATTATTATTATTTTTAATGAGAACCTCGATATCATCCTATGACTCACTGCAAGAGATCTACTGACCATTATTCACACAGTGCCTATCATCTCTTTCTATAAACACATTCACTGAAAGAGCACATGCAACCACTTCTGATAACTTAGGCACTCAGTCGCTACTTTCCAAACACAAATTTAGTCACCATAGTTAACCATATTTTTGTCAACTTCTAGGACTGACTTTGAATTCACTCTTGGCTTGTCATGCATTGAAAAATTTGTTGGACATTTATTCTGTAAAATCCACTTCCATTGGCTAAAATGTATTATTATTATTATTATTATTATTATTATTATTATTATTATTATGGGTGACTCCAAGGAGTCCTTAGACTCATCGAAGGAGGCCCTAAACATTATGTCCACACAACTATTCGACATTCTCACAGTATCTATCATACCTTGTCTTGAACTCATTCACTGTCATAGCACCCACAACAGACTGGCAGCTTATTCCATATACCACTCTAAAAGTAAAGAACCCAGCTCTAACACCCTTGCTAATCACACTCTTGCCCAGCTTCCATAGATGTCCCCTAGTTCTCCCACCACCAGTCTTGATCACAAAAAAATAATTGGCTATTATAATTGGCTAATGCTAAGCCTGTCTTCTTAGTGACACTATTCATAGAATTCTTGACCATTTGCCATTTAGATCTCTCATATCAGAATCCTCCTACATTTTTACATTCCAAAAACCAAGTGACCAAATTTATGCATAGTAATGTGAAACATTAAAAACCATAGAGAGAGAGGACGAGGGGGGATTATAACTTCCTTATCTCTACTTGTCTGTGTGTTCTTCAATATCCAATTAATTTGTTGAGTATTTTGTCCACTTTTGCAATGTGTTCTGCCAACTTCATCTCTTTGTCTACCTAGACAGATCAATTTCTTGCAGTATAATTCCATCACTGTAATAGATCATTTTGTTGGATGGGATGCAGTACTGTGTTATATAGTGTATAATCATGTCTTTCCAAAGTACATTACTTAACACTTTGTCACATGTTCTTTCGGAATTTGTATTCATTTTAGTTTATTGACTGGATAATTAAATTTTTAAAGAAGTTAACCCATCCCTATGCTCTTCCAAGACATGGTTTGTCCATAGTGAGGTTTTGACAGGCAGTACATCTGGCTATAGAATGTATAATGAATGTATCTGTTCACAAGTCTGTTTAAAAGAGATATTTCACAGCATAGTCATTAATGAAATACAGGATGGTATAGGTATAAATCTATTCTATAATATTGTTGAATGCAGTACTCTAGAAACAATTACCATTTTTTTAAATGTTTTCTTAATGCTTTTGCAAGTCTTTGTGGCATATGCTGTGTGTGTGTGTGTGTAATTCTATTCACAAAAGATATTAAACCTACCATATTACCCCAAGACCTCATCGAGTCAAAGACTCATCTGGTAGGTCCTTTTATCACACACACACATCTCATCATACTGTGCTTTGAACACATTCAAACTACTTGCAGACACCACACTCTCAGGCAAGGCATTCCAATCATTCAGAACTCTGCACAAAAAAAACCTGCCCCTCACTCCCCTACTCACACCCTCTTTATACAGTTTCCAGGGATGACCTCTGGTTTCCTCCGATCTCCCACTATTTTCTGTAGAACTTCTCCAGCATTGATCCTATAACAACCCCTTACCAACTTGTAGGTCTCTATCTATCTCCGCTCTTCCTTCTATCCACCAGACTCTGCAAATTTCATCTTCTCAATCTTTCCTCATTCTTCACATTCCAGAGGTCAGAAACTACCTTAGTGAATCGCCTTTGGACTCTTTCCAACATCTCTTCATCCTTCTGAAAACCAGGTGACCAAATCTGGGCACAATAGGCCATGTGTGGCCTAATCAAAGCCCTATATAATGGAACAAGAATCTCCCCACTTCTACACGTCAGTGTCCTCTGCATCATCCTCAGAAGCCTTTGTGTTGTCTTCACAATTTTGACTATGTGTCCGATAAATTTCAGATCCTATCCACTATCACACTCATATTGTTGATGATAGAGAAAGAGTTATGTCCATACACGGTAGAGATGCAAGAGGGAAATGGGGACAGTGGTTTTGAGGCAGTATGGTGTGAGATAGAGGTGAATAGAATCAAATACTTGGTGGGATGTTGTTATAGACCTGGTAATGTGGATGGTGGTGATAGTGAAATGTATAGTCAAATAAGCCAAGCAAATAAGAAAAGGGTGATCATTATGGGTGATTTTAATTATGACAATATAGACTGGAATGAAGAGATAGCAACTGGAAGTAAAGAAAATGAGTTTCTTGAGTTTTTGAGGGATAACTACCTCAGACAGTATGTAACAGAGGGCACAAGAGGATTAAGGGTCTTGGATTTGGTCATCTCATCGGAGGATGTAATTATCAATGAGGTATCAAATCATCCACCAATTGGTGAAAGTAACCATGAGATGATTACTTGGGTGGTTGCCAGCAGTGCAAGGACCCCTGTGAAAAAAGGGTATATGTGGAACTACAAGGGGGGTGATTATGAAGAGCTCAGGAGACAGCTTGCAGGTGTAGCATGGAATGAGGAGTTAGCTGGAAAAGAGATCAGTGCAGCTTGGGGGATTTTCAAAAAATATTTAGTAGATGCAATGTGTAAATGTATACCATGGGTGAGAAGGTTAAATAAGGTAGGTGTGAGATGGATGAATAAAGAGATTAAGCATGCAATACAGAGAAAAAGGGCATTGTGGAGGCAGCATAAGAGAAGTGGAAGTAACCAATTTCATGAGGTCTACAAAGACCAGGCAAGGAGGGTGACTTGGTTGGTGAGAGTAGCTAAAGAGAGGTATGAACAGCAGTTAGCTAATGAAGCTAAAAAGAATCCTAGGGAGTTCTTTCGATATGTAGCCAGCAAAAGAAAGAATGATTATGGAAGGATGGCATTGATTGGAGGAAATGGTATAAAGACAGCTGTTGCAGAATGTGTGGTGGAGATACTTAATGAGCAGTTCATAAAGGTCTTTCAATCTTGTGAATGTGACTTCATGGAGAGATTGAGAGCAATAGATGATGGGGAGGAAAGACTGACTGTAAGTGAGCAAGAGGTGTTTGGGGAGTTGAGTAAACTAGATGTAAATAAGGCTGTGGGACTTGATAATATATCACCGCATATTCTGAAGGAATGTGCCAGAGAGTTGACACCTGCCTTGACATATTTTTTTAATACGAGTCTTGCACTTGGTTCAAGTCCCTAAAGAGTGGAAGGAGGGCAAGATTGTGCCACTTCATAAAGGAGGTGATCGAACTCAAGCATCAAACTATAGGCCTATCTGTGTGTCAGGTGTTTTGGTTAAGTTGTTGGAGAAGCTTGTGAGAACTAAGATCCAGAGTTGGGTTGACAACAATGGTATAATCTTTGATGGACAGCATGGATTTGCTAAAGGGAGTTCATGTTTTAGTAATCTACTTACTTATTACAATAAAGTGACTGCTTCCTTGGACAGAGGAGAAGGATACACAGTAATATACTTGGATTTCGCAAAAGCTTTTGATAGAGTATCTCATGATAAGTTGACAGTCAAACTAGAGCAGATGCGGTTGGATATTAGATTAGTGCATTGGATTGGAGACTGGCTATCCGATAGGTATCAACAAGTTGTGTATGGGGGTGCAATATCCAAGAAAAGGAAAGTCACTAGTGGAGTGCCGCAGGGATCTGTTTTAGGGCCATTACTATTTAACTTGTATATTAATAATATTGTCGAAGATTTGGATGGAGATATTCAGTTGTTTGCTGATGATGCAAAGTTTGGACGAACCATAAAGAGTAGTGAAGATGTTGTGGCCTTGCAAGAAGACTTGAATAAATTGAGTGATTAGGCAAGCAAATGGGGATGTGAGTTCAATGTTGCAAAATGTAAGGTTTTAAAATTTGGAAAACAAAGATGGGATGCAGAATTTATGCTTGGTGAGAATATATTGTTGGAAGTAGAGGAAATAAGAGATCTGGGGGTGATGGTGGATAAGGATCTAAAATTTAGGGGACATATCGCCAAAATTGTGAAGACAACACAAAGACTTCTGGGAATGATGCGGAGGACACTGACGTGTAGAAGTAGGGAGATTCTTGTTCCATTGTATAAGGCTTTGATTAGCCCACACATGGACTATTGTGCCCAGATTTGGTTACCTGGTTTTCAGAAGGATGAAGAGATGTTGGAAAGGGTCCAAAGGCGACTGACTAAGGTAGTTTCTGACCTCTGGAATGTCGAGTATGAGGAAAGATTGAAAAGATGTAATCTGCAGAGTCTAGTGGAGAGAAGGAAGAGGAGAGATATGATAGAGACCTACAAGTTGGTAAGGGGTTGTTATAGGATCAATGGTGGAGAAGTTCTACAGAGAATAGTGGGAGATCAGGGGAGAACCAGAGGTCATCCATGGAAACTGTATAAAGAGGGTGTGAGTAGGGGAGTGAGAGGCAGGTTTTTTCGTGCAGAGATGTGAGTGATTGGAATGCCTTTCCTGAGAGTGTGGTGTCTGCAAGGAGTTTGAATGTGTTTAAGATGCGGTATGATGAGATGTGTGTGAGATAAAAGGACCTCCTAGATGAGTCTTTGACTCCATGAGGTCTTGTTTAATAATAATAATAATAATAATAATATATCTCTTATTTTTTCCATCTCCAACAATGTATTCTCTCCAAGCATAAATTCTGCATCCCATCTTTGTTTTCCAAATTTTAAAACCTTACATTTTGCAACATTGAACTCACATCTCCATTTCCGTGCCCAATCACTCAATTTATTCAAGTCATCTTGTAAGACCACACCATCTTCACTACTCTTTATGATTCATCCCAGCTTTGACATCTGCAAACAACTGAATATCTCCATCTGAATCTCCACCTATATCGTTAATATACAAGTTAAACAGTAATGGCCCCAAAACAGACCCCTGAGGCACTCCACTAGTGACTTTCCTTTTCCTGGATATTGCACCCCCATACACAACTTGTTGATACCTATCAGATAGCCAGTCTCCAATCCAATGCACTAATCTAATATCCAACCCCATCTGCTCTAGTTTGACTGTCAACTTATCATGAGGTACTCTATCAAAAGCTTTTGCGAAATCCAAGTAGATTACTGTGTATCCTATCCTTCTCCTCTGTCCAAGGAAGCAGTCACTTTATTGTAATAAGTAAGTAGATTACTAAAACATGAACTCCCTTTAGCAAATCCATGCTGTACATCAAAGATAATACCATTGTTGTCAACCCAACTCTGGATCCTAGTTCTCACAAGCTTCTCCAACAACTTAACCACAACACCTGACACACAGATAGGCCTGTAGTTTGATGTTTGAGTTCGATCACCTCCTTTATTAAGTGGCACAATCTTACCTTCCTTCCACTCCTTAGGGACTTGACAAAGTGCAAGACTCGTATTAAAAAAATATGTCAAGACAGGTGTCAACTCCCTGGCACATTCCTTCAGAATACCTGGTGATATATTTTCAAGTCCCACAGCCTTATTAACATCTAGTGTACTCAACTCCCCAAAGACCTCTTGCTCACTTACAGTCAGTCTTTCCTCCCCATCATCTACTGCTCTTAATCTCTCCATGAAGTCACATTCACAAGATTGAAAGACCTTTATAAATTTCTCATTAAGTATCTCCACCACACATTCTGCAACAGCTGTCTTTATACCATTTTCTCCTATCAATGTCATCCTTCCATAATCATTATTTCTTTTGCTGGCTACATATTGAAAGAACTCCTTAGGATTCTTTTTGGCTTCATTAGCTAACTGCTGTTCATATCTCTCTTTAGCTACCCTCACCAACCAAATCACTCTCCTTGCCAGGTGTTTGTAGACCTCATGGAATTGGTTATTTCCACTTCTCTTATGCTGCCTCCACAATGCCCTCGTTCTCTGTATGGCATGCTTAATCTCTTTATTCATCCATCTCACACCTACCTTATTTAACCTTCTCACCCTTGGAATACACTTAGACATTGCATCTACTAGATAGTTTTTGAAAATCCCCCAAGATGCATTGATCTCTTTTCCAGCTAACTCCTCATTCCATGCTACACCTACAAGCTGTCTCCTGAGCTCTTAATAATCACCTCTCACCCCTTATAGTTCCACATATACCCTTTTCTTATAGAGGTCTTCACACTGCTGCCAACCACCCAGATAATCACCTCATGGTCACTCTCACCAATTGGTGGATGATTTGACACCTCATTTGTAATTACATCCTCTGATGAGATGACCAAATCCAAGACCTTCAATCCTCGCATGCCCTCTGTTACATACTGTCTGAGGTAATTATCCTTAAAAAACTCAAGAAACTCATTATTATATTTATGGCTATTTGCCTGCTTCTGTTTAGGAATGCCCCAGTTTAAAATGCCATTGGCTCTTTTCTCACGGATTCTTAGGGCATTGTAGATGTATATTTATCAATAAATATATGTTGCATAGATGACAAAGAAATTTGCACATACCTTTTTCTGGGTGTTGTGGCTCTTCTTCTTTCGCATTGTCCAAACTACTGTGTGTGTGTGGGGGGGGGGATTTTGGCAAGTGGGAGAACTGAAATAACAAATGGAAAAAACCCAGGTTTTTTTGAATAACATATATATACATATATATTATAAGGGATGGGCGGAGCATTTTTTATATATTTATATGAGGTGGGAAAGGGTGAAAGGGTTTGAAAACAGCAACTGATTTTTGGAGGGGGGGGAAGGGTTAACGGGGTGCGGTCCGTTTCGACTATTCGTGGTCGTCGTCTGAACACATGGAGGAAGTGGATGCTATGTTAGGTCGGGTAGGTGCTTCTGCTTTTGAAGTGTTTGTGTTATCGCCTATTGGTCGGGGTTGTGACCTCAAT
This sequence comes from Typopeltis vanoorti, assembly GCF_054136105.1. Lineage (NCBI taxonomy): Eukaryota > Metazoa > Arthropoda > Arachnida > Uropygi > Thelyphonidae > Typopeltis > Typopeltis vanoorti. The sequence continues at coordinate 112,668,863 of NC_143560.1, forward strand.
TTTATGTTGTTTAGCTTCCAAACCTCGGAGATTATGTAGGGCCTGTGTACGTTGATAGAGTTCGTGTCACATTTTATGGCTATTGTTTCCGATATTCTAAGCATTGTTTCATTGTCTTGTCTGTCTACTATGATGGCCTTGTCGATCTGCGGGGTATGTTTTTGTTCAAGGGCGTGGAGAGCTATTTCCGTTTTTCCTGTGCTTTGTATTCGATTTTTCTTTTTGATGTTGCGTTTTTTTAGTATTTAAATGTTCTGGAATAGGGATGTTACAATCATGGAAGTGTTCTTGTAGTCTTGCCCATAAAGATCTGATGGTGGAACCTGTGTAGGTGATATCACAGTCTTTTTGGCAGGGAAATTTATAGACTACGTTGTGGTGTTCAAATATTTCTTTTTGTGTCTGAGATTTAGTGGGTTTTAGGAGATTTGCCAATTTTTGGTTTGTGGTGAATACCAATTTGTAGTCAGGATGTTTGAAGATGTATTTGTAGGCTTTGTATGTGTTTTGGGTGTATGGTAGTTTGATAATTTTTTGTGTAGGGAAGTTTATTTTGGTACTTTGGTTGTTTTGTCGGTTTTTGGCAGTCTTGTTTGCGTAATTTATTAGTTGTGTAGGATAGTTGTGATTTTCAAGAAACTCATTTTCTTTACTTCCAGTTGCTATCTCATCATTCCAGTCTATATTGCCCTAACTAAAATCGCCCATAATGATCATCCTTTTCTTATTTGCTTGACTAATTTGATTATACATTTCTTTATCACCACCATCCACATTACCCGGTCTATAACAACATCCCACCAAATATTTGATTCTATTCACCTCTATCTCACATCATACTGCCTCAAAACCACTGGCACTATTTCCCTCTTGCATCTCTACTTTGTATGGACATAACTCTTTCTCTATCATCACGAAACATATCATACCCTTCCATCTCTATTCCTGTCAGGATGTCGTCCTCTTCCAACCATGTCTCACTTATTCCGACAATCTTTGGATGAACAGATGCAATTAATGCAACCATTTCATCTGCCTTGTTTCTTATACTTCTAGCATTGGTATACAAACACAACATCTCATTTCTGTATCTACAGCTAGTTCCACTGATACCACTCACTCGATGTGATCTCTCCATGCTCAACTGGGGCCATTTCCCTTTCTGCTTATTCATTTTAAAACCCTTTTCAATTCCAACTATTTCGATCCCAGGTCATCCCATTTCTTTCCTGTCTACATGCTCTCACCTCCTCTTGGAGTATCCACCTTTCTCACGCTGTGTACCCCTGAGCCTACCCATTTCAATGCTCCTCTAGCACACCCATTCTCTCATTTTCTATACTCATACCACTCACTTCCTCATTCATAACCACCTCTTCAATCTCTCCTGCCTTACTCTCCTGCTCTTCCACATCACTTCCGCTTGATCTGATTCATTCTCTCTCTCAATCTACTCACTTCTCTACCTTCCAGCAGCAGTCTCTCCAAGCGACTCACCCCATAACCACTCAAATGCAGTCCATTGCTCCCATACAGTTCACTTTTTCCTTCAAACTCATTCCACACATTAACAAACTGTACTCCCATCTCCTCACACATTTCAGCCAGCATATCATTCAAAATCCTTGCTCTCTGCCTCATCTCACCACAGTCATACCTAGGCAACATGCTGACTACCCATCCTGTTAAACTATTCTCTTTTATCCTTCTAAGCAGCCTCCTGACATCCATTCTGACTTGCTCTTTGTTCTCTGTCAAATCATTCATGCCGATTAAAACCATCAACTCCTTTGCTTGCTCCCTCTTCATATCCAATGCCTCAATCACTCTACTCATTTTACCGTCTGGAGAACATACCTTGTGCATCCTATCATCCAGCACACCTTTAATAATGGAGCCACCATATAATGCCACTCGCTCATCTTTCGTTAACTCTTTCGTGCCATCATGATTAGTTTTAATAATTTTTACCCGAATTTTCTTAATTTCATTCCACATCCATTTCATCTCTTTCCTCATCCAATCCAATTCAACTGCCGAATCTCGTATCACATTCTCTCTATCATTCATTCTTTCTAATTTTCTAACTCTCAATACCCTATTCTCAATTTCAGTTAGATAATTAAAAGACTCTTCTCAAGAGAGCCTTGAAACTTTTTCAGATCACCTCATCCTACATTAACAGTGTGGTGGTAGTAGTAGTCTAGCACTAGGCATTGAAATCCATCTTCCATCCAACTATAAGCATTTGCAAGCATTCATCCAACTCACAGATTCAAACCTAACCTATCCACTCCAGTAACTGTCATATAACATTTAATTATATTACCCTCACCCATAAACATAATTTGAAATTATTTCATGTATTGTACAGTTGTAATTTTTATATATCCAGGAACCATATCCCCAGGCCAATAACTGTCATAGAACACTTAATTATAATACATCCTCCCATACACATAATTTGAAATTATTTCATATATTGTACAATTTCCATTTTTATGTATCCAGGGGCCATATCCATCTGTTATGGAGGATGCAGATGCAGAAGTTATAAATGCAAGCAGAGAGACTGTAACCATTCTTCCAGGAGCGAGTGTTTTCTCTAGTGATGAGGCTTTTGCTATAATTCGTGGGTAATTATATAGTTTTTTAAACTTTTTTTAAAAAAAATAATGCTTGAAATATCTATTTATTTTTAATTTTATATTCAGAATAGTTATTTTCTGTATACTTCTAGTAAATATACTTATTCAAAGATTTCTTTCATTAGTTTTACTATTGTCTATTTTTTTTTCAGTTTTGAATTATTTTTATTTCTGTTTAGATTATCACTTATTTCATATATGTATGTATATATTTTTATAGTGGACATTTGAATTTAACCATACTTGGTGCTCTGCAAGTATCACAATTTGGAGATATTGCAAACTGGATGGTACCCGTGAGTATTTGAAATTGTGTTTATGCTTTAATACATGTTTCAGAATAAACTGTGAATATTGCGGTTCAAAAATGTTTTAATAAATTAATAATGAATAAAAATTTATAAAATACATACTTATATGTAAAAAGTGTACATTAAATCAAAGATAGCAATATTATTAATGATGCATGGCAAACTATTGTGGAATATGCATTCAAATGCATGATGTTTGTTACATTACCACAGAAGAGAGAGAGAGAGAGAGAGAAAGGGCAGTTGAAATTGAATGTTTTAAGTTAACGGGAATAAGGTGGTGCCAAATACAACAATGTTTAGTATGGCTTTGATACATTCATGCAGATACCAGAAAAATGAGGGTAAATGCATAGTTAATTAGCTCAGCTCATTGAAACAAAGATTGGAACAAAAATAGTAATTATGTTCAGAATTGTGGAACAGATTGAAAATAGGAGTTTTTGCAATTAACAAAGGATGATTAACCTAGAGAATCTATGATAAGGTAGATGTGAGAGTTTTAAGAGCATTGTATCTCATGATAGATACAGAGTGTGTCATCAAAGAAACAACTGTTTTGTCTCCAAGTGTAATTGTTTGTGTGATCCTTCCCTCAGAGACTAAGTATAGGCACATGGTCATATGTAGAATTGTAGTTCATGAGCTCATGACAGATGAAAGTGATAACCTGCAGCATTGTCACTGAATAAGGAACTAAAAGGAAGGAGGTTAATAGTGTCTGAGAATTGATTGGTCATGATGTTTTTGACAGCTGGAGTGCCAGATTATATTTCAAAATTATTAACAATGTGACTCCCGTATGACTAGGAGACAATTGTTTATTAGATGATCACTTAATCGGTCAGATAAAAAAAGACTCATCATGGATATATTGCTACATGGATACACATGCACACAGTAATCTCTAAATTATCTGACTTTCAAATAAACCCTCAGTTGACTGTTCCTTGAATGGATTAGCATTCCAACTCTGATGCCTAAATAGAACTTTATACCTGCATTCAGTTAACAGACCAATAAGTTCTCTTCTTGAGAGAACTTATTGGTCTGTTAACAATTATTCACTCATTTCTTCCTGAAATGAGTGAATAATTGAGAGGTCTCTGTAACATATATAAACTATAATTGGTTATGATAATGTGAGGATAGCTTCATATACTTATGCCATCTCCATTTATAGGAAGACTTTCCTGGAACCTATAGTTCCCATTATTCACATAAGAAGTACAGCATGGGTAAGCTGTCTAAATAGGAACTTATATTGTCTTATTTCTAAGGAGGCTAACGTCCTGTTTTGTTGCTGTTATTGATCTTCATTTTCCAAAGTTCTGTAGTACATCTGTTGTAGCATCTACAATCTCATCTAGTCTAGTTTTCATGATGGTACCAAGAGTTCCATTGGTTATATAAGGCATTAGTAATTTGAGGTTATTTGTGTGTGTATGGTGAAAGGATTATAACATATCCAGAAACTTATTAAGGAAATCTTAAATCCTTTTGGCATAGTAGATGTGTACAGCATCTTATTTGTTGTTGTTGCTGTTCTATAGATTCTTTGCTGAGTTAATTTAAATCATTTTTTTTTAATTGAAAGTGGTCTGGAATACAGAAAGGTTATAGTGCCTCTATAGTGTTTACTATCCTGTTTATCACTGAGGTCAGGTTTCAGTATTGATGTGATCTTTTCAGTTGTAACCATTGTTTTCAAGGTATATTCAAGGGACTGCTGTTTATTATTCTTATCATTATATGGGAATGTCCATTAATTCCAGAGACTCATTACAGAAATCACAAACTAACCACCATACATTACCTATCATATTTCTCTGTCTTTAAATTCATTCACTGACAAGCACTCAAACTATCTCTAGGCAACCCATTCTACTCATTCATGACTCTCCCAGAGTCATGAATGAGTAGAATTAATACTCAAGAGTGAGATGACAATGTAGACAATATTATTATTATTACCACCCCAAGACCTCATGGAGTCAAAGACTCATCTGGAGGTCCTTTTATCACACACACAGCTCATCATACCATGTTTTAAACACATTCAAACTCTTTGCAGACACCACATTCTCAGGCAAGGCATTCCAATCATTCATCCAATGATGAATGATTGGAATGCACTCTGCATGAAAAAAACCTGCCTCTCACTCCCCTAATCACACCTTCTTTATATAGTTTCCAGGGATGACCTCTGGTTCTACTCTGATCTCCCACTATTCTCTGTAAAACTTCTCCAGCATTGATCCTATATCAACCCCTTACCAACTTGTAGGTTTCTGTCATATCTCCCCTCTTCCTCCTGTCCACCAGACTCTGCAAATTACATCTTCTCAATCTTTCCTCATACTCAACATTCCAGAGGCCAGAAACTACCTTAGTCAGTCTCCTTTGGACCCTTTCCAACATCTCTTCATCCTTCTGAAAACCTGGTGACCAAATCTGGGCACAATAGTCCATGTGTGACCTAATCAAGGCCTTATATACAATGGAACAAGAATCTCCCTACTTCTACACATCAGTGTTCTCCGCATCATTCCCAGATAATATAATAATATAATAACTAAAATAATTTACTTACCATTTCCTGTATTTCACTGAAGTCCAATTGGCATCGTTAGGAAATAACAAATGAGTAAAAATACTGAAGTGCATTCACTACGAGTAAGAGAAACTAACCTGAAAAAAGCAAGGGAAATTCTAAATTGTGTCACACACACATGCACACATACACTTCTTGATTAGACATTTTTCACTGTTTGGCTGATGGTCTGGGAATGGGCATTTTGTCGATTTTAGATTAGGATTGTTTTTCAGGCAGAGGCTGATTCAAGGATCATTCTTTTATACTTGTATTTGCTTCTGTGAAGTAAGGTGTCATTCTTCTAATGGATTCTATGACAAGTGCCCAAGACATGCTTGGCAAGTCTAGAGCAGACATAATGGTAGTGTAGACTTTGTGTTTATGTATTCTGATGTTATTTATCCAGCCTATTTGGCAACTGTAAGGATAGAGCACTTCTTCCTTGAATCTGCCTACCATAAAAAATAGTCCTAACCTCAATAAATTTGGATACATGAAACTGCTTCATATCTGCTAAACACTCATTTTCAAATCATTAGTCCAGTCCAAAAAATACCCAAAGCCTCTCTATGTGATACAGTTTAGGACTTACCTTATTTCTTCATGTTAGTTTATCTTACTCATGTAGTTCTGCCATGCATGTATTGTTCCTTGATGATCTCAGTTGACATTGGCAAAATATAGACAATAGCAACTAAGTTGAGTTATTATGTCATCTGGGTTGTTTTCTTTCCTAAAATTGCCATAATGAGTAATAATTCATCTTCGTGCTCTTGTTAACCACACAGTTTCTAGGGTTGACCCATTGTTTTCTCTTTTTCAGTCATGCATAGCAAAGTTTCTTCATCTTCTCTATAAAACCATGTTTAGTATCTAATATGTTTCTGTCATATTCCCTTGTTTATCCACCTGTCAACTAAAGTTTGTAATCCACAACCCTTTGGCTTATCCTCATAAGTGACTAGTCCATAGACCAATCCCCATTTTGTTCACTCATTTCAGAATCCTCTCCAGCATTTTCACATTGTCAAGGAAACCTGGTGACCAAATCTGTGCACAGTAATACAGGTGTAGCCATGTGTGAAAACCTTATAGAGAGAAATAATAACCTTCTTATCTCTAATTGTCAGTGTATTCTTCAGCATACAAGTGATCCTTTGAGTTACTCTGCCCACTTTTAAAGGATACCTCTGAACATCAATTACCTATGCACCATCACCCCCAAATTCCTAGAATCTTCAATTCTCTGTAGCAGTCCATTTCTGTCAGTATGATACACAGTTTGGAATATTTTCCATTGAAGTACGTGACTTTACACTTTGCCACATTAAACTGAAAACCATTATTCTTTGCTCAGCTGTCAGCCTAATCAAATTATCTTACAGTATCTCTGCATTGGTGTTATTAATTATTACCTTCTCTAGTGTTCTCTCATCAAGAAACAATTGGATATTCCATATCAAATTATTTCTTATATCATTAATGTATGAATTACGTATCAGTGGTCCAAGTGGAGAGCATATGGCCCTCTGGTTATCTACTTTCTCTTGGATTCTTCTCCGCCCTAAGCCTTCGTATAGGTTCTTCTCCACCCTAAACCACAGAATAGGCCACAACAGGGGATATTCTGTGCCCAAATAATAAGGAAGTGTTTAAAAAACCAAGTTTGTTTGTGGTAACTGTAGCACGATGTGTCGGAGAACTTGCCAATGACACTGAAGGAACTTTAAAAAAATGGTCATCCAAATTTAAGTCATATTCACTTGCTTTAGATGAGAGCACAGATATGAAGGACACAGCACAGTTCGAGTGCGTGTCTAGTGATCTAATTAGCTTCATATCTTCCCACTATGCCAAATTATGCAGCAGAGTTTAGTGTGGGATTCGATCGGATACCTTCATAAAATCTAGCAATATTATAGTATAGACTAGGAGTCCTCAATGCATGGCCTGCCGCCCATTTTGAAAAAATAACTACTTAACATTAAATGCGATTAAATAAAAAATAATTTCAAGCCCGTGGGCCACTAAGCTATACTGCAGTATTTAGAATTGTAATATGCTTTCTAGATTCACAAGGAACGCTGTGCATTTGATACTTTACATAAAATCCTTTAAAAATAAATATTAAATAGACATGCTACTTCATCTATCTACCAGCACCAAGTGGTACTTAAGTATTAGTACCAACATCGCAGGTAGATGGCTGAAGCAGTAGTTCAAGTGTGCGTCTAGTGCCTTCCAGATACATCTAGAAGGTTCTCGATGCTTCGTTATTTTCATATAAATAAAAGAGGATCTCATCCACAGTCAGTCAGTCATGAACAGTGTGATATTCGTGTATAAGCACACACAGGTCCTTCTTATTACTTGCAGGCACAAACTTCTTATTGCTTATAATATGGCAGTTAATCCTATTGGCATTATCTCTGTATCTGTATATCTTCTGTATTACTAGATGAAAAAAAAAAAACAAGTTTTTGGGAGAAAACAAGCAACAGTCTACTTGCTCTTTCTTGAAAAGCCCTGATAAAGTTTCTTCAAGAGAAAGTGATTGACAAAGCTAAGTCTTTCTAACTCTTTCTAACCAAAGGACATCATACACTTCGAAGGCTTTTCCTTCCCTCAATTGCAAAAGTTTCATCTCTACTCCCTATGTCACATAATTTGAATAAAAAATAATAACTAAATATTGCAAGTGAAATTTTAGCTCTAAAAATTTCATATAATTCTCAAAACAACAATGGGAATGAATTTATGTTATATATATATATTTTTTTGTTTTTGTTTTTTTCTCTTATATGACTTACAAAATAAGTTGTAAACCTATAGTACATTAGTAATGTGTGTGGATTTAGGATTTTATTTTCTATTTTATTTATTTATTTCATAATCCAGAAATCCAACTCTCTAGAGACCAGATGGACATTTCTCAAGCCACTTCAGGCCTCCAGTGTTTGGGATGGTGGTCTCTCACACTGGGCAATGAAATTCAACCTCCACCTAAAAACAGTCATCCATGCACAATGGTAGGATTTGAACCTGCATTCTATAAATATCTGACAGATACTTACACACTCATATTTGAAAATATGAGATGAATAAATTATTGAATTATGTTCATATGTTACGAAAATCCCACCTATCACCTTTCTTACTGGAAGCAAAAATGGATTTTTCCATGTTTTCTTCAGAACCAGGCCTCTGGTTTAGATTTATGAGAATGATGCCCTTCAATGTCAAGCACACTGCAGGCTGGTGACCAGATTTTATGTGCAAGATGGAATGATCCTGAAGGCAATGAACCAAGAAGCTTTCCAGTCAGCTTGCAAATAATCCTTCCAACACTTTCCTTGCCTGATCATGCATGCAGGGAAAGGTTCACTTTTAGGCCAGAAAACTGGTTTCTCTCTCTCTCTCTGCGAGAGGTGGTGGTGGGGAAAACTGCTCACAAATCTTTCTTCTTGCACTATATGCCTCTCCTCTGATATGAAAAGAAAGAATCACCAAGAAATACAGTCTCTAAATCAGACAAGCCACAGAAATTATCCCAAATTAATGAAACGTGACAAAAAAACAATGAAAAACAAAATTCCACTTACAATATTTAGATTTTTAAAAAAATCAAAAATTTATAAACATGTCTGCATAATGCTTCATCAATATTTTAGCCTCAATACTAACATAAATAGTCTGAACCACTGTAAGTCAGCATGGATTTGTTAAAGGGTGCTCTTGTTGTAGTAGTCTATTAACCTTTTACAATAGAGTGACAAGAGCAGCGGATGAAGGTAAGGCATACACTGTCATTTTTTTGGATTTTTCAAAGGCATTTGGCAGGGTGCCACATGACAAGTTGATTTTTAAGTTGCAACATGTGAGTTTGGATATCAGGTTAGTTGGATTGGATTGGTGATTGGCTCACTGGTAGATACAGATTTATAATATCGGGGAGCAATAGGAAGTAGAAAGGTTACAAGTGGAGTTACACAGGGTTCAAGTACTGTGATTATTGTTGTTCAAACTTTATTAATGATATTATCACAAGACTTTGAAAGTTTATTGATGATTGTCACAGGACTACAGGGAGATGTTCAGTTTGCAGATGATGTGAAGCTTGGGAGGGCTATTAGTAACAGTGTTGATGTTTTGGCTCTTCAAAAGGATTTGAACAGGCTAGAAAGGTGGACAAACTAATTGGGATATCAGTTTAATGCAACTAAATGTAAGGTTTTAAAATTTGGGATCCACGGATGGGATGCTTCATACTCACTGGGTAGAGATATGCTGGAAGAAGTGAAGGAAGCAAAGGATCTCAGGATGATTGTGAATAGAGATTTGAAGTTCTGAGGTCATTGCAAAGGTTGTAAAGACATTTCAGAGAATTGCTGATAACATTGACCACAAAAGATAAAGATGTGATGGTGGTGTCATTGTATAAAGCTTGATCAGACTACATCTGGATTTTTTGTACTCAGATCTGGTCATCTGGATTTGAAGCAGATAAAGCAACCTTGTAGAAGGTATAGAGATGGATAACAAAAATGATATGACTGTACAATGTTGATTATGAGGACAGACTGAGGGCATGCAGACTGCAAAGTGGGGATATGATCGATACATTTAAATTATTGAAGGGTTATTACCATGTTAACACTTGAGATTTTTCATCTGGTAGAACATAGAGAAACAGCAAGGAGACAAAGGGACATCCCTGGAAGTTGCAAAAGGCAGTGGTGAGTAAGAGGATAAGAAGTAAGATGTTTTGCATGGAGAGTGGTAGGAGCATGGAATGCATTGCCTGAGAGGATGATGAACATGCAGACAGTAGATAGGTTTACAGAGTGGAATGAGAGACTTTGTGTTGACTTCCCATGATGAGTCTTGTGACTCCATGGAGGTCAGGAAAATGATAATAATAATAAATCCAGCCTCATTCCTCATGGATCTTCAGCCAGTGATTTCAATACTGCTATCCACTTCAGCTGCTCAAAATGCACTTGCCACAATTCTTTTCATGCATTTTTTATGCATTTCTCAAATTCGACAGAAAATGACAAACCTAGAATCCCCCTTTCATCTGCTTTCTTGAGAATATCTTTTCCATGTTGCAGTCATTTTCTGTCTAAATTTACTGCTTCCAAATTATGATAACCATTCTAGCCTCTTTAATTATTTATCTCGGAAGTTTGATTTTTGTAGTCCAAAAACCTAAAGGGGAAGGCATATTCTTTAAGAAGATAACTTTGCTTCCTTTCATATTCTGCCCACAACTCAAATAACCTCCCTTCTCTAATTCCACTAAGCATGTCAGAAAGAATGTCAAGATTTTGCTGCTTAGCACTAACATGAATTGTCATTTTTCCCTTAAGAATACTAGCTAATCTTTACCATCTAGACAAAATGCCATTATATTTTCTCCTTAACCAGTTCTCCTACCATATGTGTGTATATATATATGTAGAAAGTTTTTTTACCTTGGGTATAATATACGTTAAAGATACCAAGCTATTTTAAATATAAGCCTGGTTTTAATCCATTTCCTAAGTAAGCAAACAGACAAGTAAGTCAAGTTTGTGCCTGCAAGTAGTGCAAGTCTTAGGCAACTCGTGGTAAAGGTGGAATAAGCTCTGATCACTATTCTTAGTATTTATCCTTAATGTAAAGCACATCTCCTTGAGGAGATGCATGATGCTATGCATTAAAGGCAAGGGGCCACTACCCAGACCGGTTTCGACCTTTATTGAGGTCTCATCAGTGGGAGCCAGGCTTAGAAATACCAAGGTTTAAGTGATACAGAGCTTATAAATATAAGTATATTTATATAAGTATATAAGCTTATAAATATACAGAGCTTATATCACTTAAACCTTGCTATTTCTAAGCCTGGCTCCCACTGATGAGACCTCAATAAATTTCGAAACCGGTCTGGATAGTGGCCCCTTGCCTTTAATGCATAGCATCATACATCTCCTCAAGAAGATGTGCTTTACATTAAGGGTAAATACTAAGAAAAGTGATCAGAGCTTATTCCACCTTTACCACGAGTTGCCTAAGACTTGCACTACGTGCAGGTCACCCAGACTTGCACTACTTGCAGGTGCAAATTTGACTTATTTGTCTGCTTGCTTACTTGGGAAATGGATTAAAACCAGGCTTATATATATATATATATATATTCATTTTTCTAAATTAACTGACTTAAAACTCGAGAATTATAACACAATGACATTTATTTGAAAAAACGCAACATGTTTCGTCAAGAATGATGAAGTCATTCTTGACGAAAGATATTAAAAGACACGAAATTAACATTGACACACTCTAAAGCTATACAATTATAAAGCCATAATATTCGCCTGTAAATTACAGTTATTATGAGCTTGAACTACAGTCCGAGTTAAAGTTCTATTGTTGTACGCCTGTGCATGTGTGGAATCACGCGATCTCCAGTATCTAATAGTAGAGTTGAAAGAGTCAGGCAAATTATAGCTAAGATTGTTATTCATGTGAAAAGAGTCCAAGGTGATTTCTTTTGACTCGACAATGCGGCGCTCTACTTCATCATGGCAGATGTGTAGGTTTGAAGTTGATGTCCTGTTTATTTCATGCTGGTGGCTTTCGTTGTTCATGTTTATTGAAAACAGGACATGGCTTGACAGAGCAGTTGCTCTAGTTCTTTTATAAGCAATGTCTCGCTGGTGCTCTTCGAGATGTAGTAAGATAGATTTCTCTGTCTGCCCATAGTAAGGCTTTCCGCATTCACAAGTGACCTTGTATACGCCTGGGAATTGTAGAAGGTTGTGAGGTTGTTTATAGTTGTTGAAGCATGATCTTATTTTGGCATGGTCGAGAATCACGTTTTTATGTTAAACTTCTTTAGAATTCTACTCAGCTTTTTGGATAGTGTGCTGATGTATGGCAAGACGATATGACCTTTGGAGTCATCCTGTGTCTCTACGTTGCTACGTTGACAGTGGGATAATTGGTTGTTAATATTTTTTAGAGAGTAGCCATTGTTTTTAAAGGTCCATTTAAGATGTTGTAGTTCCTTTTTCAGTTCTTCTTCATCTGACAGTACAGATCTTGCACGATTCGCTAGAGTTGATATAATACCCAACTTTTGCGCGCTGGATGGTGATGGGATGACGCATGCAAATATCTGTCTGTATGAGTTGGCTTTCTAAATATAGAGACTTTAATTGATTCAGGCGTCTTGGTGAGTTTAACATCTAGGAAACAGATGGAACTATTTTCTTCAATCTCCATAGTCAATTTTATATCTTGATGGCGGTTGTTTAAGTGGTCGAGAAACTTGTGAAGATTCTCAGTACCATGCTCCCATATGAGGAATATATCATCCACATATCTAAGCCAAATTTTCGGTTTTAAAGTAAAAGAGGAGATTGCTTTTTGTTCAAATTCCTCGAAAAAAATGTTGGCTAACACAGGAGAGAGGGCTTCCCATAGCTAATCCTTTGACCTGTTTGTATAGTTTACCTTCGAATTCAAAATAGCCAGGGTTTACACAGTGAGATAACAGAGAGAACATTTTAATTGAAATCTTGTTTTTTAAAATATGGAGAACATCCTGTGTCGGAACGTTGGTAAAGAGTGCTACCACGTCAAAGCTCTCCATGATGTCAGAAGATTTTAGTTTTAGGTCCTTTATTTTAGAGACAAAATCTGTTGAGTTTTTAATATAAGAAGAAGATTTTCCCGCATAAGCTTTTAACGATGACGCCAAATATTTGGATAACCTGTATGTGGGTGAGTCAGTGCTGTCTACTATAGGTCTCAGTGGATAGTTTTCTTTGTGTACCTTCGGGAGACCATATAACCTTGGAATGAGGGGGTGTAAAGAGCGGATGGAGAGCCGTGTATTCCGTGGAATTTCTGTGGTCTTTTGTAGGAGATTATTGGTTCTATTGTGTATTTCTCTTGTTGGATCTCTCTCAATTTCCGAATAACTATCTGAATCTAACAGTGCTAAGATTTTTTCTCGGTAGTCTATTTTATCTAGAACTACAGTTGCATTCCCCTTATCAGCCTTTAAGATGACAATGTCCTTGTTAATCCTTAGATTTTTAATTGCAAGTCTCTCACTAGGGGATATATTATCAGAAGAATATATATTATGGAAATTTTCTTTAGTATTTACTCTAATGTAAATGCTAAATTTCCAGGATCATCATCATCAAACTCCTGATATATATCCTCAGTGGGTGTACAGGATATGATAGTACTAAACAAAAATTAACATCATTACAACTTCCTATCTACAATTTTCCTCCAAATCAGTCTGTTACCTGTCAAGACTCCAACATTATCAGATCTTATATTTCTATCTTCTAAGGCACTTTTCACTGTATCAATCCACCTATATCTTGGTCTTCCTCTGGATCTTTTTCCTGCCAACCTGGCAGAGAACACTTGTTTTGCTGATCTTTCCTCTCTGATTCTGTTTAAGTGACCATACCACCTGAGATTAGCTCTGCTAACACATTCCTGGATGTTGACAGTGGCAAGTTCTTTCCTAATACATTGTTTTTAATATGATACTGCCATGGATGCCATCTGTTTATGCCTCAAATCTTTCTCAGGACTCTCATATCTGCAGTCTCTAGTCTTTGGTCAAGTGTTTTACTTTTAACTCAGCTCTCAGATCCATAAGTTAAAATTGGCTTGAATACTGTCTTGTATATAGATAATTTAGTGTTTTGGCTAATTTCTCTCTTATTCCATATAAATTTATTCAGTTGACTGACTACCATAACCTTTGTTGATTCTGTTGTCTATTTCCATACTTAATTTACCATCCTCACTAAAAATCGTGCCTAAGTAGCCAAAATGTTTTACATGTTCTATAGGTTCTTCATTCACAATGCAGTTGATATTTTCAATACTTCTACCTATTTTCATTTTCTTTGTTTTTTTAATGCTGACCGTCATACCATGTCTACTACAACAGTTATTCAATTTAGTCAGGGAATCTTACAGACTTGTAGTGGATTTATTTAGAAGTATAACATCATCCGCATAAAGCAAAGAGCTGAGATTAACATCTCCAATTTTAATATCAGGTTTAATACCACTTTCCTTCATAATGTGATCCATATAGATAATAAATAACAGAAGGGATAATGTATATCCTTGTCTCACACCAGATTTAACATTAAACTATCTCCCTGTACTTCCTTCAATTCTAACTACCGACTTACAACTGAAATAAAGAGTAAGTATTCCTGATATAATGCCCCATTGACACCATATAACTGTAGCATTTTGAATAGCTTCTCTCTCTTGGCACCTTGTCATATGCCTTTTCCAGATCTACAAAATTTAAATACAGATCTTTGTTATATTCCCATGATTCCTCAACTATCTGTCGTAAAGTGAAAATCTGATCCTGACAACCTCTATTTGGCCTGAACCCAGCTTGTTCTTCATCAAACTTCTCTTTCACAATCCTTGTCAGCCATTTCTCAAGTATACTTGAATATATATCCTACCAGGAACACTCAGTACAGAAATACCTCTGTAATTCTCACATTCAGTTTTATTTCCCTTTTTATATATGGGTACTATGAGAGCTCTACTCCAATCACCTGGAATTTGTCCCTCTGTCCAGGCCTTCTGAACTATGCAGTGCAGCCACTGTAAGATTTTTATACCTCCATACTCACTAGCACCAAGGGTGGCGCTAGTGAGCCAAGCACTGTGGATGTGTCTAAGAAGAGCTCCTGATTGAGATAAGTTATTCTAGGAATAATTAAGTATATATTAAGTATTACATAGTATTGTTTCCTTTAGTAGTTTTACATGTCTGTGTGATTTTTGTGTGTTTTTTGAATATTTTAACAGTAAACTGATAGATCGATTATCTGTGTTCATTGCTCCCATAAAGAGGAACATATGGCATCCAGGTCGCCATATTTGTCTGATAATCTTAATTTAAAAGACTTGATTCAGTGTTCCGTTTGCAAAATGTATGCATCGAGGAGAGTGGTTGGAGTCTGGTTAAACAACGATTGTGGGGTGAATGTGTGCAAAAAGTGTAAAGAATGCGAGGATTTAAAAAATATTTCAGGTCGTGTGAGTGATATTGTCAAAAGTGATAAAATAGATAACAGTGATATTCAAGGTATGAACGAGGATATTTGCGAGGTAGTACCTGATAGTTGTGAGAGTGGCGTTGATAGAGTGAATGAAGTTAAGCATACAGAGCGAGTGAATGAAACATCGGAAAATAAAAATGACGACACTGATGCAATGAGTGAAATAGCTCTATTACGCGAAACGATACATAGTGTAAACCAGCAACTGGAATGTTGGCAAAAATCTTTAACAAGCGTACCGACTAATAATCAGCAAAAGTACGATAGAAAAAATAAGGGTATGATAGTGAGTGTAAACAAAATGAAAGAACGTGTATTGTATGAAGATTCCCTAGTAAGAGGTGTGTTAGTTGAGAGTTTAACAAAATCGTACCAACCTGGTGCGACCGTAGAGAATATAAGCAAGTCAATTAGGATGCAAAAACACAGGTGAAGGAATTGATGGTGGTAGTGGGTACAAATGATTTGAAAGGAAATAAAAAGGCTATCTTTGAAAAAACTGCTAAATGAAACAAGCAGTGATGACAGCACAGTGGTAAAAAACACTGACCAGGCATGCATTCAGGAATACATATCCATACTTGAAGTAGAAAAGGCCATCAAAGGCTTGAAATGTGGAAAGGCAGCAGGAGTAGATGATATTCGACCAGAAATGCTGAAGTATGGTGGTATAAGAGTCTTACAGTGGCTGCACTGCATAGTTCAGAAAGCCTGGACAGAGGGACGAATTCCCAATGATTAGAGTAGAGCTCTCATAGTACCCATATATAAAAAAGGGAAATAAAACTGCATATGAGAATTACAGAGGTATTTCCCTACTGAGTGTTCCTGGCAAGATCTAAGCAAGTATACTTGAGAAATGGTTGAGAAGAATTGTGGAAGAAAAGCTTGGTGAAGAACAAGCTGGATTCAGGCCAAATACAGGGTGTCAGGATCAGATCTTCACTTTACGACAAATAGTCAAGAAAGCATGGGAATATAACAAAGATCTGTATTTAAGTTTTGTCGATTTGGAAAAGGCATATGACAAGGTGCCAAGAGAGAAGCTATTTGATACACTGCAGTTATGTGGTGTCAATGGGGCATTATATCAAGCAATACTTAGTCTTTATTTGAGTTGAATAGCTGTTGTAATAGATATGGTATGAAGGTCAGCAATAAAAAGACAAAGACAATGAAAATAGGCAGAATCATTGAAAATGTCAACTGTGTTGTGAATGGAGAACCTGTGGAACAAGTAAAACGTTTCAGCTATTTAGGCACGATTTTTACTGAAGATGGTAAATTAAATATAGAAATAGACAACAGAATCAACAAAGCTGGTATGGTGGGAAGTCAATTGGATAAATTCGTATGGAATAAGAGAGAAATTAGTCGGAACACTAAATTAGCTGTATACAAGACAGTGTTCAAACCAGTTTTAACTTATGGATCTGAGAGCTGGGTCAGAAGTAAAACACTTGACTAAAGACTAGTGACCACAGATATGAGAGTCCTGATAAAGATTATAGGCATCAACAGATGGCATCAGTGGCAATATCATATTAAAAACGAGGATATTAGGAAAGAACCTGACATTGTCAGCATCCAGGAATGTGTTAGCAGAGCTAATCTCAGGTGGTATGGTCATTTAAACAGAATGGGCGAGGAAAGATTAGCAAAACAAGTGTTCTCTGTCAGGTTGGCAGCAAAACGACCCAGAGGAAGACCAAGATATAGGTGGATTGATACGGTACAAAGTGCTTTAGACGATAGAAATATAAGATCTGATAATGTTGGAGTCTTGACAAGTAACAGAATGATTTGGAGGAAAATTGTAGATAGGAAATTAATAATGATGTAATTTTTTTCATGTAGTACTATCATATCCTGTACACCCCTTGAGGGTACATGGCAGGAATTTGATGATGATGATGATGATAAAAAGGCTATGAGTGAGGATGTGAAGGAATTGCTTGAGGTAGCAAAAGAAAAGAGTGAGAGAGTTAGGATGGT
Source organism: Typopeltis vanoorti (assembly GCF_054136105.1). Classification (NCBI taxonomy): domain Eukaryota; kingdom Metazoa; phylum Arthropoda; class Arachnida; order Uropygi; family Thelyphonidae; genus Typopeltis; species Typopeltis vanoorti. Next base: position 112,686,531 of record NC_143560.1, read on the forward strand.
GAGTCTGTTGCCACGGCATGACAGTGAAGAGTATAGAAGGAGGGCCATAATTGCTAATGACTTTATGCGTGAATTATGTTTGATGAGTGGTGTGGAATTTGTGGATGTGTGGAATGAGATCGATGGGTGAAAGGATTTATATAAAATGGATGGATTACATCTGAATGGATTTGGTGTGTGGAGACTTGAAAAGGTGTTGTCAAATGTGGTGGAAGTGAAGTTACAGAACCAGGGAAACTAGAGTTATTAAGGAGGGGGGGAGTAGATTTGCAGATTTTAGGGAGACAGTTGAGTGTATGAATGTGCGTAATATGCCCAAGCGAGTAGGAAAGACCACGAATCAGAATGGGATAGGTAGTATAAGGCATATAAGGCATCAAAATAGGGATCAGACAAATTGGCTTCTTCAATTCATGTATACAAATGCCAGAAGTATTAGGAACAAGAGGGAAGAATTTTTGGCCTTGGTTGGCACTTCCAGACTACAGGTTATTGGCATTAGTGAAACATGGCTGATAGAAGATGACACAGCTAGTGGGATTGAATGTGAGGGGGGTATGGGGTGTTCAGGAGTGACAGGGAGAATAAAATGGGGGGGAGGAGTGTTATTGATGATAGCTGATGAGCTACAGCCAAGAAGAATAGAAGTGGAACTGCAGGATAAAGAAAAGAGCACCTTTGAGACTATTTGGTGTGAGATTGAAATTAGCAGAACTAAATATACAGTTGTGTGCTGCTATAGACCAGGTGATGGAATAGATGGTGGAGATAGTATGCATAAGCAAATAGAAGAAATGATTGGAAGGAGGGTAATTATTATGGTAGATTTCAACTATAGTAACATTGATTGGAAGGAGGAGAGGACACATGGGAGGAAGGAATTGGATTTTATGCGGTTATTAAGGGATAACTATCTGCGACAGCATGTAATGGATAATACTAGGAGGTCAGGGAGTGCTTGACCTGGTAATTGCATCTGAGAATTTGACTGTAACGAATATGACCACGTTGCCACCAATTGGTGAGAGTGATCATAGGGTCTTGACTTGGGAGGTGGCTAAAGGTGTGGATTTTACAATTAAGACGTGGTATATGTGGAACTATTGGGCTAGTAAGTATGACAAGCTTAGGAGATTGATTGGTTCAGTGCCATGGCATGTACAACTGCAAGGGCTAGAAGTTGATAGTGCATGGGAGGCAGTAAAGAAGTGTTTGCATGAAGCAATGGCTGACTGTATACCTAGGGTCCAAATAATAAATCAAGTAGGGGTTAAATGGATGAATAACACCATTAAGTTTGAGCCGCAAAAAAAGAAACAACTATGGAGGGAATTTAAGGAGAAAGGTGACCTGCAGATGAAGCGCAGGCCAAAAGGGTAACAAGTGTGGTAAGAAAAGCAAAAAAGGATTATGAAAGAACATTGGCCATGCAGGCTAAAGAGAATCCTAAACAGTTTTTTCAATATGTTGCTAGTAAAAGAAAAAAAATATATGGCAGAATGATTTTAAAGAATGCTGATGGTTGGGAGGTAACGAATCAGCTGATATAGTTGAATTACTGAGCGAGCACTTTGCAAGAATATATCTTTCAGGTGGTGACATTGCAGAAATGAATGAACCAATAGATTATATGGGAATTGTGGTGAATGAAGTGGAGGTGAGTAGTCTATTGCAAAACCTCAATGTCAATACATCTGTGGGATTGGATGGTATACCAGCTCGTGTTGTACGTGAAGCGGCTAAAGAATTGTCTGTACCCTTGACCATTTTGTTTAATTTGAGTCTTGGGTCTGGGTTAGTCCCGAGGGGGTGGAAAGAGGAGAAAATAGTTCCACTGCATAAAGGAGGTTCCAAGACTGCTGTTGTAAATTATCGACCGATTAGCATATCAGGAATCGTTGTCAAGGTCTTGGAGAAATTAATCAAGAGAAAAATACAGGACTGGATAGATGAAAATGGGATACTGTATGGGGGACAACATGGTTTTGTGAAGGGTAGATCATGCCTTAACTTGCTCATGTTTTATAACACAGTGACGACTGAACTTGATAAGGGTAATGGGTTTACAGTGATTCTACTGGACCTTGCCAAGGCCTTTGACAGGATACCACATGTTACTCTAATCAGTAAACTGAAGCAGATGGGGATGGATATAGGGTTGGTGAGATGGATAGGAGGGTGGTTGATGGAGAGATACCAGAGAGTGGTTTATTCAGGAGTGGAGTCCAAAAGACGGCTTGTGACTAGTGGTGTGCTGCAGGGTTCTGTTCTTGGACCACTACTTTTCAATTTGTACATTAACAATATAGGAAAGGATCTGAGAGGAAGTGTTCACTTGTTTGCTGATGATGCAAAGTTGGGTAGAGCAATTGTGAGTGCACAGGATGTCAAAATTTTGCAGGATGATTTAGACAGTTTGAAGGACTGGGCTAGGGAAAATGGATTTCAAGTTAATGTGGCAAAGTGTAAGGTTATGCATTTTGGAGTGAAAAGATTAGCAACAGTATATCACATTGGTGGAACCGTACTCCAGGAGATTGATGAGGCCAGGGATTTGGGAGTGTTGGTGGATAAGGAGTTGAAGTTTAGGGGGGCACATTGCAAAAGGCCAAAACAGCTCATCAAATCACTTGGTTGCTGAAAAATACTTTAACATGCAGAGACAAACAAGTTATTGTTCCTCTATATCGAGCATTGATAAGATCCCATCTAGACTACTGTGTCCAGATATGGGTGCCAGGGTTTCTTATTGGTGGAGAGGATCCAGAGACGAGTGACCAAGATGATAGCAGGTCTGTGGAATGAATCTTATGAGAATAGGTTGAAGATTTGTGGGTTGCAAAAATTGGTTGATAAGAGGAAAATGGGTGATATGATTGAGACATTCAAATTACTGAAGGGTTTCTATAGGATTAATCCAGAAGATATTTTTGAGAATAGCATTGGTGGTGGGAGGACTAGGGGCCATACATGGAAGCTGGGCAAGAGTGTGGTTAGCAGGAGTGTTAGAACTAGGTTTATTACTTGGAGAGTGGTGAATGAGTGGAATAAGCTGCCAGAGTCTGTTGTATGACCGTGAATAAGTTCAAGGCGAGGTATGATAGATACTGTATGAATGTCGAATAGTTGCTCTTGACATGATGTTAGGGCCTCCCTCGATGAGTCTGTCGACTCCTAGGAGTTGCCCGAGATGATAATAATAATAATAATACTTGAGCATTTCTGGTAGAATATCATCTACTCCAGCTGCCTTTCCACATTTCAGGCTTTTGATGCCTCTTTCTACTTCAAGTATTGATATGTATTCCTGACTACATGCCTGATCAGTGTTTTTTACCACTGTGCTGTGCTGTCTCTGTATTCTTTAAGAGCACAAGCTGACTTATTTGCCAGGAACTTTTGATTGCGTTCTTCTTTTCTTTCACTTTCACTGCCTCTTTAACTTTCTGTGTCCACCATGGAATTCTGATTTTTCTATCCTTACAGACAACCACACCACATGACTCTCTTGCTGAATCAATCACTGTTTTCTTCAGGGCTTGCCATCGAATCTCCAAGGTTTAGTTTCTGTTCTCAAACTCTTTCATTTTTTTTTCACTCATGTTTGTTTATTTTAGTCTACAATTCACATCTGAGAGCTGCTCAACTTTTATTTGCTTTAAAACTATCTTACATTTTCTTCTTTTCAATATGAAATTCAATTTTATCCTGCTCAAGACTAAATAGTGATCACTTCCAATTTCAGATCCTCTGTACACTCTGGTGTCCTGCACCAGGGAGAAAACATCACTATCAACAATAACATAGTCAATGAGACTTTTCTTATTCCTTGCCTCTTCTCTCTATGTGAATTTGTGCACATTTTTATGTTGGAACATTGTGTTAGTAACAACCAGTCCATGTCCTGAGCAGAAATCCAATAGGTATTTGCCATTATTATTAGCTTTGCTCTTTTCTCCAAACTTTCCCAAAATATTTTTTTATGTCTGACAATCATTTCCTACTCTGCTATTTAGATCCCCAACAAGGACCAACTTTTCCTTTTTCATTGTGTCAGTTGCTTTTTCTAAAGCATCAAAAAATTCCTCCACTTCTATCTTAGTAGAACTTTCTGTGGGACCATAGGCACAAAGAAGTCTCATTGTCCAGTTCCCCATTCTGATATTTGGCCACATCACTCTACTTGAGACTGCCTGCCATTCAAGAAGCTTAGCCTCGTATTTAGTGTTGAATACTATGGCTACTTCTTCTTTTCCTTGATTGTCATTGCCTGAATATAACATTTTGTATTTATTGCTCAGAAAGATCTCACCAGTTTTTGCCTTTTTTGTTTCAGTCACCCCTATTATGTCGATTTGGTACTTATCCAATTCCTCAGCTATCTCCATTTCTTTGCCATTCAGGCTTCTTATGTTGATAGTACCGATCTTGAACACTTTGAGTTGGGGTGGGTTTTAGGATTTGTTCAAGTAGCTGACTTTTCACTGTTTGCCCTGGTTCCCTGGCAAAAACAACTTCCAGGATACACATTTTATTAATTATTATTATTATTATTATTTAAATTAAGGGGTATTAAATCCCACATTGTTTTAAAACCGAATAAGAAACTCAAAGATCGGAATCAAAGAGTTTCATGCCGAATATAGTAAACTATAAAAACATCGGCGACAACTAGTGTATGCTAAAGCATGTAATCCAAAGTACGTAGTACAAACTAGGGCAACTCGTAGCAAAGGTGGGGAAAGTTCTGCTAATTTAGTATTTTCCATAATGTAAAACCCATCTCCTAGGAGATGTATGATGTTATACATTATGGTGGAAGGTCACTACCCAGACCAGTTTCGATCTTTATTGAGATCTCATCAGTGAGTATCTAGACCAAAAATAATACTAAGGATATCGCGAAAAGAACTTACGTACTCTGCTATACGAGTTGTCAAAAAGGTGCACCCATAAATTATTTAAAATAAAGAGCCTTCTTCATGAGGTTTAAATATCTAAGTAGTTACATTTGTTTAATAATTACTTAAGGTGTAATAAGTAATTAAATTCTTACCTATTGGCTCTTTATTTTAAATAATAATAATAATAATTATTATTATTATTGGATTTTATGTGCAAAATAAAGTACAGGCTTATACAAAAATAAAGCTAAACTTTCATGACATTGCCTTCAGAAAAACAGGGAGTGATCAAAATAATTTATCCTTTGTACCATATTTGTAGAATGCTTTCTATCTTGGAAGAGTGTTTTCCTTTGTACTGTAATTTTAGTGTGTGTATACCTCCTCAGTTTGGGAGATGAGTACCATAAGCATATAGTGAAATAGCATAGTAGTTCACTGTTATTTCAACTCTTGTGTGCATTTCATGTATGTTTGAAAATTGACAAACATTGGTTTCATTCCTTTCCTTGTCTTTGGTGAGGTTAGGGACAAAATTATATCCTGATCTGCTTAAATTATATTACATATGTTCTCCAAAATTTGAATTTTTTTCTTTTCTCCTCCCTAAACAATTTGGAAATTTTGTGCTTATAAAGAAAATAGTTATACCAATTTCATATGATATTTCCAGAATAAATTAGTGACAGGCATGGGTGGTGCTATGGACCTGATTAGAGTTTTCAAGGAGAATTATCGAGTTATTGTAACAATGGAACACACATCAAAAACAGGAGAACCCAAAATAGTCGAATCCTGTACAATGCCTCTCACTGGAAAACAATGTGTAAATATGATCATAACAGAAAAGGTAAGAATACTGCAGATAATTTCCTTAAAATTATTTTGTATGAGATACCAATTCTGAAAAAGTAGAAAAGCAGCATATATGTTATATGTTCATTATTTCAGATGAACTAATTTCCTTCTGCTTTATTATTTTATTTTTAGAGCATGTAATATGTAGTCATTTTGTGATTTATGGTTTAATGATGCAATATATTTACATTGCTGTGTGAGAGCAATGAAATAACAAGGTATATCTTCACTCTGAAAAAAAAAATGCTTTTTTATTTTTGACGTGAGTCATTTGGATAGACTGCTGCTTGAATGGAGAGTAATTAGTGCAGACAGTGAATCAGAGTAGGTAGGAAGTGATGTAAAGAGCAGGATAGTTAGGAAGGAGAAATTGAAGTGGTACTTGTAAATGGAGAAGTGGTTAGCATGAGAGAACAAGTGTGCAAAACTTGCAAGATTATGAGAAGAAACTAGCCAAAGATGCAAAAGGAAATCCCAAAGAGTTTTTTTTATTATGTGGCAAGTAAGAGGATGTGTTACAAGCATCATATTGTAATCCCTGACAATGTCTCAGTGACTGAGACGAAATATCGGAAGAATTAAGTAACGTTAAAAAATGTTTAATTTTCTTGACCAAAAAGCTCTGGAAAAACTTTTATTGGGATTATATTGATCAAGTGTAGATAATAAACAACTAAGTTATACTAAGTTATCAGATCCTTCAACTCGCCAGAACTGAATTATAGTGCCAACTATAGAACGTTCCTAAATAACAACAAGTGAGATCATCCACGCTCTATGAATGTATTGTATGCGCTCTGTTCTTTGTTTAATATAATTGGAATCGGTTGATTTTAGTTTAAACAGTTTTTTACTTTTTAGTGCCTTACATCAGTTATGTACCCTGAAGATGCCAACAGACTTAGTTGGTGAAACTAGTTGGTATAACTTAGTTGTTTATTATATACACTTGATCAATATAATCCCAATAAAAGTTTTTCCAGAATTAAGTAACATTATTAATCCTTTCTTAGTGCTGTTTGACTCCATTAAATCTCTAACATGAATTTCTCCCAGCAGTTAAGCATTGACTCATCGACTTTCCAGAGTCCTTCATTTGGATATTAATATACTATACTATATACTATAATTGCTGTGTGTGTGTGTGGGGGGGGGGGGGGACTGGAATGTTCTGATGAACACTTAGAACAAAAATTATATTAAAGCAACTGATATAACATAAGAAAGAACATACTAGTAGCAGAGTTATGAATATAACTTATGTTTTTATATTCTCGTATGTTCTTTCTTGTGGTTATATCAGTTGTTTTAATATCACTTTTGTACTGGGTATTATCAGAACTTTCCATCCTCCTCATTTATTAATATGAAGTCTTTACAGCACAAAACATGAGCTTGAGTGACTTAAGAAAAAATATTTGGTGTGTGGCACAGCAAGGAGGATAATGAAAGAAACATTGAATGGAAGAGTATGAAACAGGAAGAAAATGGGAATAAGGAGATTATACTATATGGAGATTCTATAAGAGGTATACTTGAGAATATTACTAACGCTACATCTTTACTGTGTGCAGATTTGGCCAATTTGATTTCTTGTGAATGAGGAGGTGGTGGAGAGGATCCAGAGATGAGTGATGACCAAACTGGTGACAGGTCTGTGGAATGCTCTCTATTAGGATGGATTGAAGTTGTGTGGATTGTGAAGTTTAGTTTGCAGGCAGAAAGAGGAGACATGATAGAAATGTAAGCCTTACTAAAGGAGTTCTATAAGATTGAAATTTTTCAAATTTTTAATAAGTAGCAAAAGAACTAGGAAAAGAACTTCTGGAAATTGTGTAAATGTGTGGTTAGTAAGCATGGACACACTAGATTTTCTGTTTGGAGAGTGGTGAATGAATGGAATGACTTGCCAGAAGTATCTCTTAGTGTCATGACAGTAAACAAGTTGAAGGAGAATTATGCTAAATATAGTGTGTTTTGTGATGAGTTTTTTTTTTTTTTTGATTCTGTGGAGATTTCCTCACAATAATAACAATAAGAAGAACAATATTCCCAGTCCCATTCCTTATATGAATGGTCCATCAGAGATGGGGGAAAATGCCACAATCTTAGAAATTGCATAGCTTTCACATATCCTAAAGCTCCTTTCCTTCTAGTGAGTGAAGTGTTCTCTTGCAAGTTTCATTTACTTTGATTAGATTAGAAACAGTAAAGATATGTTTCTTCAAATACAGGAACTATAGTGCCCCCTTGTGGGCTATATTGGTAGTTCTTGGCCTTTGGGCTGAAGTTCTTTTGATAAATGTTTCCCAAATTTGGGGCAGTCTCATGCATCCAAATTTGTTGAGGTTTGGCATGTTCCTAAGGGCTGAGGCTGATTCCATGAATAGTCTTTCATATTTGAACTTGCTGCGGTGTATTACTGTGGCGAGTATCCAGAGCGTGGTCTGCAAGCCCAGAGTGGCTGTACTGGTGAAATCGGATGTAATCCTTGTGTTCTGAGATTCTGATATTTGCTGTCCTGCCTGTTTGGCCAAAGTAGGACAATTTACAGCTGCAAGGGACCTGGTATACACCAGGTAGGTCTAGGGGAAGTGGTTGGTCTTTAGTGGAGCGGATAAGGGATGCCAATTTTCTATATGGTCTGTAACAAGTGATCAAGTCATGTTTTTTTAAGATTTTGTTGATTTTTTCCAAGGTGCCTCGGATGTAGGGAATGGTGATGGATTTAGAGTAATCTTTTTTTGTGAAGGGGGGGGGGTGAAGCCATTTGCTGAGAAAGTGTCACGGATGTGATTTAGTTCAGTGGTTGGGGCTTGATCATTTGAACAGATTATTTTTATTTTTGCCCTGTTGAATAGTGTCTTAATAACTCCATATTGTTGTGAGGGGGGGGGGGTGATGGGATTGTTGGTGAATGTATCTGCCTGTATATGGAAGAAAGCCACAGTATACACTGCAGCAAGTTCAAATATGAAAGACTCTTCATGGAATCAGCCTCAGCCCTTAGGAACATGCCAAACCTCAACAAATTTGGATGCATGAGACTGCCCCAAATTTGGGAAACATTTATCAGAAGAACTTCAGCCCAAAGGCCACGAACTACCAATATAGCCCGCCAGGGGGCACCATCAGGACTTTAGGAAAACAGTAGCTTCCTAGCTTCTGTTCTCATTTGCTGTTATGTAGTACTTGCGTGCACATGTCTTTGTATTAAGTTCCCAAGAAGATGGCAACGTGACATTTGCCGAAATATCGGAAAGTATATATTAAAGTTTATTTAATTTATATTTCTAGTGTACGCTGTCAATTCCTTAATTATTAGTTATCATGTTTAACCAGCATATAAGCCTCTACAAGAAAAAAAGCTCTACAAGAACAGGAACTATATCTGCTCTCTCTCTCACACACACACACACAGGTAAATCTGCTCTGGTGAACCATTGAGTTAATATTGCCTACAAGATTGGTTAACTGAGATCATTCATTGCAGTTGTCTTCTCTAAAGTTTGAGCCAACTTTTTTTCATTCTCTGCTACCTTTTCATGCTTTGAATCTTAACCATGATGATGAAATACCTTTATCCATATTTTTGCACTATCTTGCTCTAACAAACTGATTTTAATTTTATTATTACTATTACTGTTATCATTTTTATTATTATAGTACTGTCATTTTTGTTAGGCAATTCTTCTTTGTTATTCTTAGCACCTGATGATGATGAGTGTGTATGTTTGTTTGAGATACATATATGACAGCTCAGTTAAATTTCATTATACTTCAGTGAAGATTTATATAACAGAACATTATTTGCAAACACTCATCAATGTTACTTCTAAAAAGTTGTACTTATAAAAACCATACATTTTTTCAAGATTGCATGTTTATTGTTTTCATTTCAAGTTCATAAACAAGAATTGTTATTTAATTATTTATTATTATTATTATTTTTATTTTTTTTTTACATTCCACACTTATTTTTCCCGTGTGCTTGGTATTAATATCATGGCTAAGATTGATACAGTAAGTTATTTTCCTTTTTTGTCTGATAAGATATGTGGAACACATTTTCCTTTTGGAGAAAAAATTGACATCTCATGATGTTCATTGCTTTCATGGGAAGTCAGTGTATGCACAAGTTTAACAGGGAGAGACTAATAAAATAATTATGAAAGATTTCATATTACAGATTTTTGAAATTCTCCATTTATTATTTCTTTTACATGTTTATATAAACCTGAATAGTTCAATAATTTTTTTTTTTTTTTTTTTTTTAATGTATACATTTGCACTATGTTCTGCTCACAGGGATAGTAATGTTACCATGCTGCCATGTTCTATGAATCTTTTTTGCCAACTTTCAGAGATATCCTAATAATTACTAATATAAACTAATAAATAAGTTACACCTATTTATTAGCACTAGTGCCAAGTGTTTTTTAAAAAAAGTAAATTTATTATTAAAATTAACAGATCTCCATGGAGTCAAGAGACTCATCGTTGGAGATCCCACTCTTACATTCTCAGCTCATCATACCTTTACTTAAATGTTTCATTCACTGTTTCTGCACTCACCACACTCTCAGGCAATGCATTCCAATCACCCACCATTTTCCATACAAAAAATCTACTCCTCTTGGGATGGGCTCTTGTTCTCTCCCTATCTCCAGATATTCTATGAAAAATCACATCCATGTTAATCTGGTAATTATCCCTTACCAACTCATATGTCTCAATCATGCTTCCTCTCCTCCTCCTTCTATCCACTAGGCTCTGAATTTGGATTTTCTTAGTCTATCATCATATTCCACATTCCAGAAACCAGAAGCATTTATTCAGATGTCTCTGAACCTCTCAAACATCTCATCATCCTTTTAAATACCAAATCTGTGCACAGTAATCCATATGTGGCCTGATGAAACCCTTACACAAAGGAATCAAAATGTCCTTACTTCTACATGTCAGTGTGCTCTGCATCATTCCCATAATCTACTGTGTTGTCCTCACAATTTTTCCAAAATGTACACTAAATTTTGAGTCTATCCACCACAATCCTCAAATTCTTTACCTCCTCTAAAATATCCCCAACAATCGTATACTCTGCATCGCATCTTTGCTTCCCAAATTTTAAAACCTTACTCTTTGTAACATTAACTTACATCCCCCCCCCCACACACACACACTCGCCCATCCAAACAGTCTATATAGGTTCTCTTGCAACGCTGCAACATCTGCTTTACTTCTCATAACTCTGCCCAACTTTGCATCATCTGCAAACAACTGTATATCACCATTTAAACTCTTTCCAATGTCATTTACATACAAATTAACAACAATGGCCCCCAGAAGAAAGATCCATGGGGCACACCACTACTGACTTTCCTCTTCTGGGATATCAGTCCCCCATACACAACCTATCAGACAGCCAATCTCCAATCCAATGCACTAATCTGCTATCCAACCCCATCTATTGCTATTTAATTACTAGTTTGCCATGTGTGTCTATTGAATGCCTTTGCAAAATCTAAATATACTACTGTATATGTATTCCTCTTGTCCAATGTATTTGTCATCTTGTAATAAGTAAGCAGATTGCTAAAACACTATCTAATGTGACTTCATGGAGAGATTGAGAGCAGTAGATGATGGAGAGGAGAGACTGACTATAAATGAGCAAGAGGTGTATGGGGAGTTGAGTAAACTAGATGTTAATAAGGCTGTGGGACTTGATAATATATCACCACGTATTCTGAAGGAATGTGCCAGGGAGTTGACACCTGTCTTGACATATTTTTTTAATACGAGTCTTGCACTCGGTAAAGTTCCTAAGGAGTGGAAGGAGAGCAAGATTGTGCCACTTCATGAAGGAGATGATTGAACTCAAGCATCAAACTATAGTCCTATCTGTGTGTCAGGTGTTGTGGTTAAGTTCTTGGAGAAGCTTGTGAGAACTAGGATCCAGAATTGGGTTGACAACAATGGTATTATCTTTGATGGACAGCATGGATTTGCTAAAGGAAGGTCATGTTTTAATAATCTACTTACTTATTACAATAAAGTGACTGCTTCCTTGGACAGAGGAGAAGGATACACAGTAATATATTTAGATTTTGCAAAGGCTTTTGATAGAGTACCTCATGATAAATTGATAGTCAACCTAGAGCAGATGGGGTTGGATATTAGATTGGAGACTGGCTATCTGATAGGTATCAACAAGTTGTGTATGGGGGAGCAATATCTAGGAAAAGGAAAGTCACTAGTGGCGTGCCTCAGGAGTCTGATTTGGGGCCATTACTGTTTAACTTGTATATTAACGATATAGGTGAAGATTTGAATGGAGATATTCAGTTGTTTGCAGATGATGCAAGGTTAGGACGAACCATGAAGAGTAGTTAAGATGTTGTGGCCTTACAAGAAGACTTGAATAAATTGAGTGATTGGACACAGAAATGGGGATGTAAGGTCACTGTTGCAAAATGTAAGGTTTTAAAATTTGGAAAACAAAGATGGGATGCAGAATTTATGCTTGGCTAGAAAATATTGTTTGAGGTGGAAGAAATAAGAGATCTGGGGGTGATAGTGGATAAGGATCTGAAACTTAGGGGACACATAGTCAAAATTGTGAAGACAACACAAAGGCTTCTGTGAATGATGCAGAGGACACTGACATGTAGAAGTAGGGAGATTCTTGTTCCGTTGTATAAGGCTTTGATTAGGCCACACATGGCCTATTGTGCCCAGATTTGGTCACCTGGTTTTCAGAAGGATGAAGAGATGTTAAAAAAAGTCAATTGCCTTTGGACCTTTTCCAATGGTCCAAAAGCAATTGATTAAGGTAGTTTCTGACCTCTGGAATGTCGAGTATGAGGAAAGATTGAGAAGATGTAATTTGCAAAGTCTGGTGGATATGAGGAAGAGGGGAGATATGATAGAGACCTTCAAGTTGATAAGGGGTTGTTATAGGATCAATGCTGGAGAAGTTCTACAGAAAATAGTGTGAGATCGGGGGAGAACCAGAGGTCATCCCTGGAAACTGTATAAAGAGGGAGTGAGTAGGGGAGTGAGAGGCAAGTTTTTTTCGTGCAGAGTTGTAAATGATTGGCATGCCTTGCCTGAGAGTATGGTGTCTGCAAGGAGTTTGAATGTGTTCAAGGCACAGTATGATGAGCTGTGTGTGTGATAAAAGGATCTCCCAGATGAATCTTTGACTCCATGAAGTCTTAGGGTAATAATAATAATAATAGTAACTCCAGACAAGCAGATTGGACTATAATTCGAAGTCTTAGTCTTATCACTCCCTTTATGATGTGGAACAATTTTGCTATCTTTACACTCCTTTGAAACCTAGGCTAATTGAAGACTCTTGTTAAAACTGTAAGTTAAAGCTACTCTTAACTCCCTGGAACATTCCTTCAGGACGTGGTGATATACCATCAAGTCTCATGGCCTTGTTGACATCAAGTTTTCTGAATGCCTTATATACCTTCTGTTCACTCACCATCATTGGTTCCTTCCCCATTCCTACTGCTCTCAAGCTCTGCATTAATGGAATACTGTAGTGAACTGCTCATTAAACATCTCTACTATATTCTCCTCAGTGTCTATCATTCTCCCATCTGACCAACAAAATCCTCCCATAATCATTCTTGCTTCTCCTGGCCACATATCAAAAAACTCCCTAGGATTTCTTTTAGCATCAATTGCTAACTACTGCTCATACCACACTCTTGCTAACCTTATTAAGTGCCTTCCTTGCTTACTCTTTGTACTCCTCGTATAACTAATTATTTTTAAAGGTACCTGTGGCATAGTATAATTATTAAAAGAACACGTAAGACCACAGTGATAACTTTTAATTAATAAAGGTACAGATATTTCATACTAAAACTAACAGTACATCTTCAGTGTCACACAAACAGTTATAGGAATGGATTACAAGTAACGAACATTCGGTGGATCACCTATTAATATTTGTACCTTTATTAATTAAAAGTTATTACTGTGTCTTACGTGTTCTTTTAATAATCATGTAACTAATTATCTCCATTCATATTGTGCCACCTCCACAAAATGGATGATTTGAATTGCAATTTGAATATACCAGTGATTTCGTTTTAAAAAACTGAGAGAAGTTCTCAAATTCTGAATGAAAAAAAAAAAAAAAAAAAAACTTTGTCAAAATAATGCTTCCAGATCATTCTGGAAGCATTATTTTGACAAAGTTTTTTTTTTTTTTTTTTTTAAACAGTCTTTATCCAGTAACTTACACATTCATAAGTTTGTGTATCTGTCATATTCACTCATTCTTTCTTCATAGAAAATCAAGTTTATAATGGAAACATACATTGACATTTATTTTATATGATAATGACTGAAACTTTTTAGAAATGTAAATTAATCTAAAAATTATTTTCTTAATCTCCACTATATTATATTCCAATGATTTTTTATCTAGAATCTGTTTCCTTAATTGTTTTCTAGGGTGTGTTTACAGTTGATAATATAAAAGGATTAACACTTGTTGAAATCGCTGAAGATGTGTCACTTGACAACATAAAGGAAACCACTGGTTGCTTGTTTAAGGTAAATAGTTTGTGTGTTACTTAACATACACCATATAGACTGGGGATCAGTTTATATAAAGTTCTTTAGTTGGTTATACTTTGTTGTCTAGTAAATTATAATAGATAAGAAATTCTTGTTTTAACCCTTTAGCAATCATAAACAAATAAAGTTTGCATGAGAAATATCTTCATTACTAGGCTGCTTGTATATGGAGACAAATGATTTCACATCAAATTGCCCTAGTATCCCATAATGCAAAGCAAAATTCCTTTGGACATATATTGCTATGTATTATGGGAAATTTCACTATGCAATCCAGTTTCAACCTTTATTGAAGTTCCATCAGTCGGAGCTAAACCCATGTTGATAGAGAGGTCACATTTTTTGTATACAAGTAAGAAAACGGTGTTTCACCATGTTATTAAAATACACAGGATTAGAGATAGTCATAAAAAAAAATCTAGAAAATCTTGATTACAATGTAAGATATACCAGACAAGAAATTATATTCTTGTTTTAATTCTTTACCCAGGTGTGAGCAAACAAGTAGGACAGTTATTGTCCTATTATCAAATAATTGCATTATGAGATGAGAAGCAATTTAATGTGAAGTCATCTTCCTCCATATACAAGTAGTCTAGTTATGAAATTACTTCACTAGCAAACCTTGTTTGCTTACACTTGAGTAAAGGATTAAAACAAGAATATAATTTCTTGCCTGGCATAATTTACTTTGTATCTAATTGTAAACTATATCTAATCCAGTGAAATACTTTGTATAACTATTTCTAATCTATGGTGATACACTATTTTCTCACTTGTATATGAAAATTTTTCATGTGTTGCATTGATTTAGCTCTCTCTTTCTCTCTCTCTCCCCAAAAGTTTTTCATCCAGTGATGTGAAAGAGAGAGAGAGAGAGAGAGATCTTCCTCCTCCAGTGTTTGTTATTGTGGTTAATAACACTCACCTTCTGAGCAGGCGGGAGAAAGACATTCTGTCAGCATTGATTGCCCAGTCTCTGTCTGCTATATTTGCTTGCTTAATCTTTGAGTAGAATTAAGTTTACTACAGCAGATGCAATTAGTAATCTTTTTTCCTTCTTCTGTGGGCACTAATACTTATAGGGTGGGATTTCCTTTGCAGTCATCACTACAATGCAGGAATGTATTTCTCTTCCTTGTGTACACTATCTTCAGAACTGAATTCTTTCTTTTAAAAATGTTATTTTTTAATACAGAATTTGAAGGTACAGTGATAGATTTGTAGTACATTAATGAGAACCTTTAGGTCTCGCCACAGAAATTCTTATCAGATGATCAATGGGCTTTCTCTCTCTCTCAATGTAGTAATAACAAATATGAGTTCTCTTTTCCTTGAGTTTAAAACTCTTGTGTTTCATATTAATGGACAACATGAAATTATAGAGACATTGTTTGAATGTCTATAATTTCACAGTTCCTATAGCCCTAAAAGAGGTCATTGGAACTGTGAACGTGCCTTTATACCATTTGGTGGCTGTTGATACAAGTCATTGTGGAAGATATTAGAGGAGAAAAACACTTTCTGGCTTTTATATGCAAGACCAATAGTTACTCCTCAGATGATTGAAAGTCAGGTGCAGATGATAAGAATTACAAGATTCCTAAAATAACATATAGAAAATTCTGATAAGGTCATTCATATAGTTTTCTGTAATTAGGGTACCGTCAGAGTTATATAAAGAGAAGAGTCCCCCAGAAGAAAAGGAATAGAAATCAAGAAGTTTATCCTTTTCCATGAAAATGAAACAGCAAGTCCCTAACTTAATATATAACAGGATTGGCCAGTATGGTAGTTAATTTCCCAGAAATTTGTCAGCAGCAGTTGCTGCCTTGCATCACTTTCAGCCATCCTGATGCAGACTGTTTCAAAACAAAATGCTTCAGTTGTTTAGGAATAAGCCATATTTCAGGAGGACAGTGTCCTGGACTGTCTGGGTAATGTGAGGCAGACACATTTAAATCATTACCAGCACAGAATCTATGCAGAGAAAAGTGGAGGTACATTAGAACTAATCTTCACATCAAAAGAAAACATAATTCCTGTCCTCACATCCACAGACAAACAGGCTTCTGAATTAGGAAAATAGAAGAAGAAAATAAACTTCATAAAACCATAGTGGCATATTAAAAACAAATCTTTTAATGAATCAAAACCATCTTGTTAGTTCCCAACAATTAGGAGGTACTGCATCATAAGGATATGGAAAAATGACAAACAAGTACTTGCAGGGTTAACACAGACCAAGTCGAAAGAACAACGAAGCAAAAAAAGAAATTGAGTAGAGGAGAAAAGAGAAGAAATGGATTTGATGAATGGCACAACAAAAAAGGGGGGGGTTATAAAACAATAACAAAAAAAACATTAATATAAGATGAATAAATTATCCTCTACAAAAAAAAAGATCAAAAATGCAGTCACGCAATTTTCGTGAGATGCTAAGGATGGATCCAAAATATCATCTAAAACAAGTTATTTCCTATCAGAACCATCAAAGGCATAGAAGTCATTCTCACACTACTGGACAACAGAGAATATCACTAAAAACATAATCAAACTTAAAGAAAAAGTAGGAGAACTGCAGTTCTGCATTACTTGAAGGTAAGGACTTGCAAATGCAAGGAATTTGACACATATTGACTTTAAGTGAGGGGAGGGAAGCAAATCTCAGACCACCTCAAAACAACAACTAGACTTTCATTTAAACTTCACAAGAAATTAGCTTCTTGTTTAATCCTTTATCCAAGTATAAGCAAAGTTTTCGTGTGAAGTATCTTCACAACTTGGCCATTTGTACACCCTCTATCCAAAAAGATGAAGTCAGAGAAGAGAAAGAAGTCACAGAGTGCTAAATCAGGTGAATACAGTGAGTGATCCAACACACAAACTTGGTTTTTGCTCAAAAACTGTCTCACAATGTTCAGACAATGAGATGGTGGATTATCGTGCAAAAGTGAGCAGCTGCCTGCATCACTATAATCATGCCATACGCAACGAATTCTCGCTATCAATCACTTCAAAACTTCGAGATAAAACTCACCATTCACAGTTTGGCCAGGCGGAATGAATTCTTTGTGGATAATTCCCTTGGAATCGTAGAAACAAATCAGCATTGTCTTTACTTTTGACTTCTCCAAGCAACTTTTTTTCAGATGCCCCTCTTCTGGTGGTCAGCACTCTGACACTTTGTTTCGGGCTCATACTCAAAACACCATGTTTCGTCACCAGTAACGATCATTTCAAGGAAGTTTGAATCCTTATGAGCAGTTTTAATGAGGGTCCTTGCAGTGTTCAA
Source organism: Typopeltis vanoorti (assembly GCF_054136105.1). Classification (NCBI taxonomy): domain Eukaryota; kingdom Metazoa; phylum Arthropoda; class Arachnida; order Uropygi; family Thelyphonidae; genus Typopeltis; species Typopeltis vanoorti. The sequence continues at coordinate 112,704,195 of NC_143560.1, forward strand.
TTCGATACATTTTTTGGCCATCGGTCAACTTGTGGGGAACAAATCGCGAATTCAATTTACGAAGGCCCAAACTCTCGGTCAAAATGTTGTGCACAGTTGATTTTGGAATCCGCAATCCATCTTCAATCAATCTCACGGACGATTTCAGGTTTTCTTTGATGAAATCGTGCACTTTTTTGGATGTTAACTTTGGTCAGTTCAGTTTTTGGATGGATGGCTTTTTGTCGTCCTGAAGCGTCTCACAACCACTTTGAAATCGCTTAAACCACTCGTAAACTTGATTACGGGATAAGCATTCATCACCATATGCTTTTTGAAGCATTTGATGCATTTCAGTTAAACTTTTACCAAGTTTAACACAAAAGTCAATTGCAGCTCTCTGTTTGAAACTCACTTTCCAACCGTTCGTCAAAACACACTGTCACTCTTGGCACTATAACTCGGCTTCTAATGAAACAAATGTCATAAACAGGTGGTGCCACTAGTTTCTTCTATTTTTGAAGAAAAGTTTGGTTTCTTTTTGGACAGAGGATGTATATTAGAGGCTGTGACTTCACATCAATTGCCTTAGTATCCCATTGGTCGAGTTAATGGTTGTCAATTCAGTGTTATAAAATGTCAAGTAAATCACTTCAGTAAGAAAGGTTACACACTTCATATCATATTGATGGTACTAGATTACAGGAAAATGATGAGGCTAGGGATCTTGGGGTTGTAATATGTAACCCCAATTGGGATTACATATTGCAAGAGTTGGCAAAATAGTTCAGAGGATTACTTGGATACTGAAGAACACACTGATAAGTAAAGATGGGGAGGTTATTATCCATCTTTATAAAGCTATAGTGGCTATAGAAGGCACAGAGATTAGCTAACAGGCAGAGGAGAGGGGATATTATAGAAAATTATAAGTTACATAAGGGATTCTATAAGATTGACATGGAAGAAATTTTTAACTACATGAGGAGTAGGGGAAAATCAAATGGTCACACTTGGAAGTTGTCCCAATGTGTAGTTAGTAAGATTGTGCAGACTAGGTTCTTTACTTGGAGATTGGTAAATTCAGTGGAAATAGTTGCTATTGGTGGTTGTGAGTGCCCTAACAGTTAATAGGTTTAAGGAGATGTATAATAGGTATTCCGTTAATGGGTAGTGTGGGTCTCCTGCAATGAGTCTTTTGACTCCATGGAGTTCCCAAATAAATAATAATAATGATAATGTTCATCTGGGAGCTGGCTCCTGATATCTGAGTGGAACCTGGATATGTTCTGGAAGGTTCTATAGTGGTTTCTGCTGCATAGTTTCAGTAATCAAGCATAAAGCAGTACCATGTATGGAAATTGATGTTGTTGTACAACATAAACTTCTTCATCATTCAAGAAACCTCACATCTTCTAATTTCAGTATGATCATCTAAGTATTTAAAACTTTAAAAAGCATAAGGTTAATGTTATGGGTGCTAGAAGTATTAGGAACAAGGATGAGTTCTTGGAATTGGTTAGTTCCTAGTGGCCAAAAGTTACTGGTATTAGTGAGACATGGCTGATAGAAGAAGATATAATTATTGGTATAGAATGTGAAGACTATAATATTTTCAGAGCAAATAGGTGGGGGGGGATTATTATTACTGATGATAGCAGATGGATTATATCCTAAAAAAATAGGAGTTCAACAGGAGGTCAATAAAACTAGTGCATTTGAGGCTGTCTGGTGTGTGATAGAAGCTAAAAAGACAAAGTAGAGAAGGCCTTGTTTTAAGTTTCCGAAGATTCAAATTAATGCACATTTGAAAATCAACATCAAAAAATCAATAAACAACAAAACAGAAGACAAAAAAAAAGCATAAATGCAGCATGTTGACAGCATTCACGATTGTCTTTTGTTTTATATTCTATAGTGGGTAAAGATTACAAAACAGTGTTTGCATTTTGGTCCACCATGAACCATATTGTAAACAATGCTAAAAAAGGAAATTTTACTAATATTAGTATTTAAATGTTAAATCAGAATGAGAATGCTGAACCTTATGATTACATCAGAGGATTTTTATGACTAAGATGGCTACATTACCCCCAATTAGCGAAAAAGGACCTCCTACAATGAATTGCGACCAAAAATGTCATCTAAACATAAATGTGATTCAACTTCTTCCTCAGCTAAAAAAAAAAAAGCAGAAAATCACTTGCCATTGAGGGGAAAAGAGAAGTGAGTCAACATTGAATCAGGTGAGAGTCACTCTGATGTGTGTAAAGCATTAAAGTTAATCATTTCTGCAGTTTCAGCAACAGTAGTCAGTGCAGAGAAGATAAGGCATTCACATGCAGGAATTGTTACTGCAAAATTGTCAAGCAAATCTTATTCAAGAAGTGAAGTAACAAAAACTATAGAAAAATTATTAATGCTATGGATTGACATGAATTAAAACAACATTCCTGTAGCTCAAGCAGTAATCATGGACATTAAACAAGGCAAAGTCCTTGTTTAATGATAATAAATAAAGAAGCTAGTGGAAAAGTCTTGTATGAAAGTCCTTCATACTGAAGGATCCAATTCCATTTAAATACATTATAATTTTGCCTCAATTTATGAACAGTTCACTTTACAGTGAGCTAGGAACCTAATCCCTTCATAAAATGAGCCTCCCCTTTAGTTGGCTGCTGCTGCTATAGGCCAAGGAATGCAAAGGATGATGTGGGTGATATGTATCAACAAATAATTTCAATAAGTCAAGGACATGTAATTATTTTATGTAACAATAATTTGTTGGAGATATACAGATCAGAAGGAGGAAAGGTCATATTGGTGGTAGGAAATAGAATTTATGCTGCTCTAAGGAATAATTACCTAAACAGCATGTAATGGAATGAAAGGTACTAGGGGATTGAGAATGCTGAACCTTATGATTACATCAGAGGATTTTTATAACTAAGATGGCCACATTACCCCCAATTAGCAAAAAAGGACCTCCTGTGATGAATTTATGGACTCCATGGATTACAGTAAATGGAGATGGACATGAAGTTGGTGATGTGGATAAAATGACGGTTGATAGTGATATGCCAGACAGTAGTTTTTTTGTGAAGGGTCCTGTAGAAGGCCTATGACTAGTGGCATGCCAGGGAACTATGTGCTTTGGCCAGTGCTATTTAGGGGGCTCACATTGGTGAGTATGGGCATGGCAAACCCGAGATACCCAAACTAGACCTGATCTTACTTCATACAATATACACTTGGTATATCATATCTGGAGACTGGTCTTCTACTCTTCTTTCCCTTTATTCTCTCTTACTCCTCCCCCCCCCCAGTGCTATTAGAGCAACTCGAGGACGAGTTGGGTGACTCTTTCCTCTCAAACTGTAGTTTCCACTATCTACTAAAAAAAGCGGCTGAATTCAGATCAAGGAGTGGTGGTTGACACGTGACAAAAATTTAACCATTGAAACCGAACGAACTCTAACCAACCTAAAGATAAATGCTGGCTCAACCGTCGCCCAGTCAAACAAGGATCATGCCCACTATTAGGGAACCAAGATAGTGAAGGCAAAAAATATGCTTAGAACAAAACATCACCTAATAGACAGGAAAAACATAACAAGCATAGGAACACGGAATGTAAACTCTTCACCAGGAAGAAGCATTGGAAATACCACTGCATGATTAGACAACTACCTATGGGAAGTGATTAGACTCTGCGAAACCAGATGAACTAGCAAAGGAGAATTCCACAATGGACAGTACAAAATCTTAACTTCAGGCAGGGAGGACAACAAACACCAAGAAGAAGTAGCACTTAAATTAAAACCAAAGGCTCAAAACTCTCTATTGTCTTACAATCCTATCTCACCTAGGATAATTAAAGCAAGATTTAAAACATCAATTGGATCACTAACTATTATTCAAGTATACTCACCAACTTCGACATCATCAGAAGAAGACATTGAGGAGTTCTGTATAGATTTGCAAAAAGCAGTACAGCAGATATCAAGTCAAGATCTCCTAACTAACTATAATGGGGGACTTAAATGCAAAAGTAGGCAAAGACTGGGATACCTGGCCAAGAGTAATCAGAAAGTTCGGGTATGGAGAAAGCAATGAATGTGGTGAAAGACTGCTAAACTTCTGCTCAAATAATAGACTAACAATAACTAACACTCTCTTTAAACATCCAAAACCCCAAAGAAAATGGACATGGATATCACCAGACAGACAAACCAAGAATATGATAGACTATATTATTGTAAACCAAAGATGGAAATCAAGTATCCTAAACTGCAGATCTCTGCAGATTGTGGATCAGACCATAAGCTAGTATTAGCAAACCTGAGAATAAAGTTAAAATCTGGAAGCACTTTTAGAGTCAAAAGGAGATTGAATGCAAAAAAACTACAAGACAACAATATTCTAAGAAAATATGAACTAGAACTAGATAAAAACCTGAAGGAACTACCAAAACGGAATATAAACATCGAAGACCATTGGTGCAAATTAAAGGAAATAATATTAAATTCAGCAGAAAAAACAATAGGTTACACAGAAAGAGAAAGTAAAAAGGATTGGATCTCGAATGAAGTAAAAAAGGTTAAGCGATCAAAGGAAATGCATGAAACTAAAACAGAACTATAACAGAAATGAATATAATAGATTAACCGGAGAAATTAGAAAACTAGTTAAAAGAGATAAGAATAACTGGTTAGAAGAAAAATGCAAAATGGCAGAAAAGCTATCAAAAGAAAATAACCTTCATGGATTATATAAACAAATAGACCAAATTAGTAAGACACAGACAACAAAAATTATAATGATCAAAAACAAAGAGGGACAACTAAATGAAAAAAAAAAAAAAAAAAAAGAATGGCCAGATGGGAAGAATACTTCAAAGATTGATATAATAAAAACAGCTCCCAGGATATTACGATTCCAGCCACTGAAATGGAAGAGGAAACAAATATCTTTACCAAAGAAATAATAGCACACAGCATAGAAAAACTCAAAACTAGGAAAGCACCTGGCATTGATCAAATACATGTAGAATCTTAAAAGCAGGAAAGGAATAACTTTTGAAACCATTAAAAACATTATTTGAAAAGATCTACCAAAATGAAGCAGTGCCTACTGAATGGACCAAATCAGTCATAACTCCTATATACAAAAAAGGAGATAAAACAGAATACAATAATTACAGAGGCATTAGCCTCCTCAGTATTCCAAGTAAGGTTTTTATGATAGTACTCCAAAAATAAATTAAGCCATATATAGAATTGGCACTAGGAGAAGAACAAGCCAGTTTCAGACCAGGGCAATGCACAATTGATCAACTATTCACCTTAAGACAGCTAATAGAAAAGACACTAGAGTACAACCAAAGTTGCTACATAAATTTCATAGACTTTCGTCAGGTATTTGATTCAATCCGTAGAAGAGAACTATGGAAGAATTTGGAATTCCCAACAAAACCATAAGAATAATAAAGAATCTATATGAGAAATCTGAAAGTGCAGTACGAATGGAGGACACCCTAACCAACTGGTTCCACACAGAGAGCGGAGTAAGACAGGGATGCAATCTGTCACCAGACCTGTTCAATCTTACACTGGAAGAAGTAACCAATAAGGCCTTAAACAATGAAGACTTCCGGAATCAAAATATATGGGAAAAATGTGACAAATTTAAAATTTGCAGACGACATTGCATTACTTGCAAGCACAGAATAAAATCTACAGCGAATTTCTGATAAAATAAAAGAGGAGTGTATAAAATCTAGATTAAACATAAATATAGACAAAACAAAAATTATATTATGCAAATAGGAAAAAGAAGCACCAATCTGAAAATTGAAATTGACAGTAAGAATCTAGAGCAAGTAGAAAACTTCACCTACCTTGGAGGAGTTATTGAGTACAATGGTGAAATTATAAAAGATATAAACAGGTGAATCAGTCAAACATCTCAAACCTTTGGACGACTTAATAAAATATGGAAGTCAAGCGACATCAAACAAGTAACAAAAGTAAGAATCTATGAAGCAATGGTCCTCCTCTATGGAAGTGAATGCTGGAATCTCAAAAAGGCTGAAGAGAAAAAATTGTTAGTTACTGAAATGGGTTGGCTAAGAAGATTACTTGGAGTATCACTGCTGGATCGACTAAGAAATGAAGACATAAGGAAACGACTAAAACAAGAAATAACAATAATAGACAAAATCCAAGAAAGAAGACTGTGATGGTTTGGCCATGTGACCAGAATGGGAACAAAAAGACTACATCTAAAGCCCTGAATACAACGATGGAAGGTAAAAGATCCAAAGGATGGCCCAGAATTAGATGGATAGACAAAATAAAAGAGGACCTGAAAACCAAACTGGACAGAATTGTTCGGACTCTCCTGGGATAGACAGAAGTTGGAAAGAATTCATTCGGCCTCATCATCATCCACATAGATGATGGAAGAGAGAAGAAGATTTAGTTTGTACATTAATGATATAGGAAATAATCAGAATGGAAATATTCAGTTGTTTGCAGATAATGTAAAATTGGAAAAGAACAGTAGTAAGTAAAGATGATGAAATTGTACCAGATGATTTGTATAGACTGGCAGTATGGACAAAGGAGAACATTTTGTCAGTTTAATGTGGAAAAGTGTAAGGTTATGCAGTTTGGGATGAAAAGATTACCAGCTTTGTACCATACTGTTGTAGCTGTACTCAGGAAATAAATGACTCCAGTGATTTGTGAGTTGAAGTTCAGTGAACATATTGCAGAAGTGGTTAAAATGACACATAGAATTACTTGGTTATTAAAAAACACCTTGACAAGCTGAAATAAGACTTTGAAAAGACATCTAGATTGCTGTGGACATTTCTAGGAATTTGTAGTATCCAGTCAACTGCCTTTGCGAAGGCCCACAGTATCACTGTATAATCATCATCATCAAATTCCTGACATGTACCCTCAAGAAAAATTTACATCATTACTAACTTCCTATCTACAATTTCCCTCCAAATCAGTCTATTACTTGTCAAGACTCCAATATTATCATTATCAGATGTTATATTTCTATCATCTAAGGCACATTGTACCGTATCAATCCACCTATATCTTGGTCTTCCTCTGTGTTGTTTTCCTGCAAACCTGTAAGAGAACACGTGTTTTGCTAATCTTTCCTCGCCCATTCTGTTTAAGTGACCATACCACCTGAGATTAGCTCTGCTAATGCATTCCTGGATGTCAACAATGTCAAGTTCTTTCCTAATATCCTCGTTTTTAATATGATATTGCCATTGATGTCATCTGTTCATGCCTCTAATCTTTCTCAGGACTCTCATATCTGCAGTCTCTAGTGTTTGTCAAGTGTTTTACTTCTGACCCAGCTCTCAGATCCATAAGTTAAAACTGGTTTGAACACTGTCTTGCATACAGCTAATTTAGTGTTTTGGCTAATTTCTCTCTTATTCCATATGAATTTATTCATTTGACTTCCTACCATACCAGTTTTGTTGATTCTGTTGTTTATTTCCATATTTAATTTACCGTCTTCAGTAAAAATCGTGCCTAAGTAGCTGAAATGTTTTACTTGTTCCACAGGTTCCCTGTTCACAACACAATTGACATTTTCAACAATTCTACCTATTTTCATTGTCTTTGTCTTTTTAATGCTGACCTTCATACCATATCTATTACAACAGTTATTCAATTTAGTCACGGACTCTTGCAAACTTGTAGCGGATTTATTTAGAAATATAACATCGTCCGCATAAAGCAAAGAGCTGACATTAACATCTCCAATTCTGATATCATGTTTAATACCACTTTCCTTCATAATGTGATCCATATAGATAATGAATAACAGAGGTGATAATATACATCCTTGTCTCACACCAGATTTAACATTAAACCATCTTCCTATACTTCTTTCAATTCTAACTGCCGACGACTTACAACTGAAATACAGACTAAGTATTGCTTGATATAATGCCCCACTGATACCATATAACTGTAGCGTATTGAATAGCTTCTCTCTTGGCACCTTGTCATATGCCTTTTCCAGATCGACAAAACTTAAATACAGATCTTTGTTATATTCCCATGCTTTCTCAACTATTTGTCGTAAAGTGAAGATCTGATCCTGACAGCCTCTATTTGGCCTGAATCCAGCTTGTTCTTCACCAAGCTTTTCTTCCACAATTCTTCTCAACCGTGTCTCAAGTATGCTTGCATAGATCTTGCCAGGAACACTCAGTAGGGAAATACCTCTGTAATTCTCACATTCAATTTTATTTCCCTTTTTATATATGGTACTATTAGAGCTCCACTCCACTCATCGGGAATTCGTCCCTCTGTCCATGCTTTCTGAACTATGCAGTGCAGCCACTGTAAGACTTTTATACCATCATATTTCAGCATTTCTGGTCGAATATCATCTACTCCTGCTGCCTTTCCACATTTCAAGCCTTTGATGGCTTTTTCTACTTAAGTTATGGATATGTATTCCTGACTGTATGCCTGTTGAGTGTTTTTTACCACTGTGCTATCACTGCTTGTTTCATTTAGCAATTTTTCAAAGTAATTACTCCATACTTGAAGGATATCATTTTCTCCTATTTTCATGTAACCATTATCATCTCTAACTCCTTTTACAGCACTCTTTCTTCCATTTCTAAGCTTCTTCAACAACCTTCAGAATATCTTACCAACTTCTTGATATTTTTTTTTGGAGATTTAATGGATTTTTTACAACACTCAAAAAGAATTAAAATAGAATTTAATACTTCCTATATTTCGTCCTAGTCACTAGGACATCTACGGGGATTACAAAAACAATTAATGTAACATATACACAAATAACAAACAATATTAAGCCCAACCACGTGGGTGACACTGAAGTCCTATCTAGATAGAGCGCCCTCTAAGGGCAGTAGTAGGTGGCCTGGAATGTAAGGTGGGAACTCTGGTGATGAGTGTTTCCCAAATCTTCAGAAGCTTAATGCAACCGTATTTATTGAGATTTGGTTGGTTTTTGAGAGCTGCTGCTGCTTCTAAGAAAAGTCTCTCTTTCTTGAATTTGCAAAATTCTCAAAAACCAACCAAATCTCAATAAATACGGTTGCATTAAGCTTCCGAAGATTTGGGAAACACTCATCACCAGAGTTCCCACGTTGCATTCCAGGCCACCTACTACTGCCCTTAGAGGGTGCTCTACCTAGATAGGACTTTAGTGTCACCCACGTGGTTGGGCTTAGTATTGTTTGTTATTTGTGTATATGTTACATTAATTATTTTTGTAATCCCCATAGATGTCCTAGTGACTAGGACGAAATATAGGAAGTATTAAATTCTATTTTAATTCTTTTTGAGTGTTGTAAAAAATCCATTAAGCCTCCAACATGATGTCCTCACAGCACTTAAGCCTCTACACACGTCTTCTTGATATTTATTTTCTATGTTCTTGCCAAAGTCCTCCCATGACTTTTGTTTAGCTAGTTTTACACAGTGTTTAGCTTTCTTATATTAGTCTCTGTATTCTCTAAGAGCACAAGCTGACTTATTTGCCAGTAACTTTTGATATGCTTTCTTCTTTTCCTTCACTGCCTCTTTAACTTCCTGTGTCCACCATGAAGTTCTGATTTTTCTATCCTTGCAGACAACCTCACCACATGCCGCTCTGGCTGAATCAATCAGGGTTTTCTCCAAGGTTTGGTTCCTGTTCTCAAACTCTTTCATTTTTTTTTCAATAATCTTTGTGTATTTTAGTCTACAGTTCAAATCTGAGAGCTGCTCAACTTTTATTCGCTTTAAAACTTTTTTACATTTTCTTCTTTTCAATATGAAATTCAATTTTATCCTACTCAAGACTAAATAGTGATCGCTTCCAATTTCAAATCCTCTGTGCACTCTGGTGTCCTGCACCAGGGAGAAAACATCATTATCAACTATAACATAGTCAATGAGAATTTTCTTATTCCTTGCCTCTTCTCTCCATGTGAATTTGTGCACATTTTTATATTGGAACATGGTGTTAGTAATAACCAGTCCATGTTCTGAGCAGAAATCTAACTGGTATTTACCATTATTATTGGCTTTGCTCTTTTCTCCAAATTTTCTCAAAATATTTTTATATGTCTGACAATCATTTCCTACTCTGCTATTTAGATCCCCAACAAGGACCAACTTTTCCTTTTTCATTGTGTCAGTTGCGTTTTCTAAAGCATCAAAAAATTCCTCCACTTCTATCTTAGTAGAACTTTCTGTGGGACCATAGGCACAAATAAGTCTCATTGTCCAATTCCCCATTCTGATATTTGGCCACATCACTCTACTTGAGACTGCCTGCCATTCAAGAAGATTAGCCTCGTATTTTGTGTTGAATACTATGGCTACTTCTTCTTTTCCTTGATTGTCATTTCCTGAATATAACATGTTGTATTTATAGTTCAAAAAGATCTCACCAGTTTTTTTTTTTTGTTGTTTCAGTCACCCCTATTATGTCGATCTGGTACTTATCTAATTCCTCAGCTAGCTCCATTTCTTTGCTATTCAGGCTTCTTATGGTGATAGTACTGATCTTTAATTCTAGTGATGTTGAGTTGGGGGTGTGCTTTCAGATTTGTTCCAGTAGCTGACTTTTTGCTGTTCACCCTGGTTCCCTGGCAAAAACAACGCGGGCATTGTTTAACCGGGCAACGCCCCAGCCGGCATGAAATTTTGTCATGTTGTACCATCATTTTGTATATTGTATATTAAGCCAATAAGAATACAGTTTGGTTGGCTAAATCCCAAATTGCCAGCCCATCCTCGTTCATTCAGTATCCAGGTAGATACCGAACAGGGTGCACCACGAGAAGGTGAGGATTGAACATTAGGTCAGAAGCCCTAGTCGGTTCTCTGCATTCCTTTAAAGGCTATGTGGAGGTCTCCTCTCAGTTATACAGCTTTGACCCTTAAGTACCCCTATGCCATTACCTTTATATTGTCTGGATTTCTTAGAGATGTGGAAAAAGTAGAACTGATCCAAAGGCAAGTGACCAAGATGGTGGTAGGTCTAAGGTGCCTCATAGGAAGAGAGATTGAAGATTTGTGGGTTACAGAGACTGGTTGATAAGCAGATAAGGGGGGGGGTATGATAGAGGTATATAAGTCACTTGAGGGGTTTATAAGATTGATATGGATGAAATTTTTCAGTACTTAACCAATGTGAGGACAACTAGAGGTAATCCCTGGAAATTAAATAAAAGTGGTTAGCAAAGGTGTGAGGACTAGATTTTTTTCACTTTGAGAATAGTGAATGATGGAATGGTTTGCCGCAGTCATTTGTGAGTGCTTTGTCAGTTAATGAGTTCAAAACAAAATACTGACATTACAAGATTTCCTGCAAAAATCTATTGATTCTATAGAGTTGATCATATATAATAATAATTTCTAGCAATCTCCTTCTGGTTGTTAGATGAAAATAGAGCAAGAGCATTTCTGAATAACCCCCAATCCTTGACCTTCTATAATGTCCAAAGAGATAAAGTAGAGTATATAATTCATAAAATTGCAGCATGATAAAACAGGTGGAACCCTCATGTTGCAACAGCGGCATTAAATTTGCTGTAGGACCATGGACTTAACAGACATATGGAGAAGCAAAATCTCAACTTCAGGGAAATGCCTTGGCTTGGTCCAGTTGCACATGCTTTCTTAAACTGTGTTATCTATGTATTTACTAGTCTTCAAAGTTAGTTAACTATGGAGGGGGGAGGAGGCTGGAAAGTTATGATAAACACCTAGAACAATAATGATATTAAAGCAACTGATATAACCACAATAAAGAACATACTAGTAGCAGAGAATTTTAAGAATAAAATTTCATTATTATCCTTAAACCCACAGATCTTCTAGTTAGTTTTGATGTAGTCTCACACTTTACAAATATCCCTTTGACAGATATGATTGATTTTCTTTACAAAGACTTTCTTCCAGATATTGTAAATTTATTTGACTTCTTAATTAATTCAGGATACTTTAGATGCCAGAACAGACTATATAAACAGATCGAGGGAACAGTTATGGGGTCTCCCCTTTCTCCAATTCTAGTCAATTACTTTATGGAACATTTCAAACAACATATTCTGAACGTTTTTTCATTTAAACCATTCGTTTGGTACAGATACGTCGATGCTAAGTTTGCTGTATGGAACTCTTTTTTGTTTGATCTTCATGAATTTCTTAGAAAAATTAATTCAATTAACCCAAGAGTCATCTTTACCCTAGAAGTAGACAATAATTGTCTTCCTTTTCTAGATGTTCTCATTCTACATCAACCAAATGGCAGTTTACAGCTCTCAATACATAGAAAACCAACTCACACTGGTAAATATATTGATTCTAACTCTCATGAACACCCTATTCAGAAATATGGTGTAATCAAATCCTTAGTTGACAGAGCTCATGAAATTTATTTTACAGATTCTTTTTTAAACAAAGAACTGTTTATCAGAACTACCTTTAGTGCAAATGGTTATAATGTAAAAACTATTGAAAAAATAATCAATAATTATATGACCATCATCCTAACCCTCCTCAAGAAGAAATTACCAGAATTTGTATTCTATATATTAAGAGACTTTCTGAAAAAATAGCAAGATTACTTAGTTAGATTAATGTACAAGTTACTTTCCATCCAGTTCGCAAACTTAATACATTCCTTATCTCACCAAAAGACAAATATCCTCCCTTTTCTTATCCTGGAGTTTATAGAATCCCCTGCTCTTGTGGCTTATGTTATTAAAGCCAAACTGGATCTGCACAAATTCATCTGGAGGAACATCAGGGATACATTTCTCTTAAAAAACCCAACAAATCCTGATTAGCAAACCACACTTTATATACAAAACACAGAACGTGTTTTGTATATAAAGTGGAACTAACAACCTGAATCTGAACAAAAGTGATTGCCTAAAACTTTCAATTTTGGGAAGTTATATTAACCAATACTCACCATTCATGTGTTCCATAAATATAATTAAATATTGTTTCTAATTTAAAAATAATCAATTAATTTATTGTAATTTATTTTGAATATCTATTAATACAGATGGAGCTATTCTCTTGCAGCCGATATTGCAAATGCTTTCAATTGTTCTTTTTTGAGTTTTCCTATAACTGTATTGACAATGGCTATGAAACTTAGCCGAAAATTTTTAAATAAAAATACTAAATGCAGGTGTTTCTGGTATTAATATTTATAATGAATTCTTTTGCTTGCATCTAGATTTTCAGACAAATTTGAAGAGTTATGAAGGTAACTCATGGTCTTATATTCTTATCCTATGTTCTTTCTTGTGGTTATATCAATTGCTTTAATATAATTTTTCTACTTGGTTATACTATAAATTAATATTGCATAGTATTATGCAATAGCATTATATGTGTATGCAAGGATATGTGCTTTGCATTATGGGACACTAAGGCAAGTGATGTGAGGTCATTAGCCTCTATATACGAGTTGCCCTGTCTTGAAAATACATCAGGTGCAAACTTTGTTTGCTTACACATGGATAAAGGATTAAACCAAGAATATAATTTCTTGGGATCTTTAATTTATAGTATAACCAAGTGAAAAAACTTCCAACATACACTACATCTAGTTTCTGCCAACAGTTTATGCACATGCAGACACTGCTTGGTGCAAACATGTTAATAGAGCACAACATGGCACCTATATATTTTTAATCACTGAAATCAAATATCTATGGAATATCCAGAAAAGAGAGCAAATAACTAACAGAGTTAATATCTAGAGAACAGTAACAAAGCATATATGATTGTCTCAGGCTATTGAGATATCTGGAAAGAAGCTTTCTAGATGATGATCGATTTCAATGACTTTGGTATTGAACTGCCTGTTCTTTGTGCTCTAAGGGAAACAAAAGTAAAATTGCAATGTTTTCCTCTGAATTTTAGTCTCTTCATATCCGTAAAATCTAAGGTTCCTCAATTGAATAACTTTCAGCCTATAAGAAAACTGGACACTCCTGCAAAGAAGCTTGAGTTACTGAATTACCATGTTCAAGGCACAACTCTTAGTTGTGCTTTGAACTGATAAAAGTATCTATAAACAAGTTTGGGTGGTGTCCATTCTCATATTACATGGCAATACTTATGTCTGAAAAGAAACGTGCTTTGCATATTAAGATGCTATGGAAATTATTATTATTATTATTATTAAACAAGACCTCATGGAGTCAAAGACTCATCTAGGAGGTCCTTTTATCTTACACACACATCTCATCATACCGTGTCTTAAACACATTCAAACTACTTGCAGACACCACGCTCTCAGGCAAGGCATTCCAATCACTCACAACTCTGCACGAAAAAAACCTGCCTCTCACTCCCTTACTCACACCCTCCTTATACAGTTTCCAGGGATGACCTCTGGTTCTCCCCTGATCTCCCACTATTCTCTGTAGAACTTCTCCACCATTGATCCTATAACAACCCCTTACCAACTTGTAGGTCTCTATCATATCTCCCCTCTTCCATCTCTCCACGAGACTCTGCAAATTACATCTTTTCAATCTTTCCTCATACTCAACATTCCAGAGGTCAGAAACTACCTTAGTCAGTCGCCTTTGGACCCTTTCCAACATCTCTTCATCCTTCTGAAAACCCGGTGACCAAATCTGGGCACAATAGTCCAAGTGTGGCCTAATCAAAGCCTTATACATTGGAACAAGTATCTCCCTACTTCTACATGTCAGTGTCCTCCGCATCATTCCCAGAAGTCTTTGTGTTGTCTTCACAATTTTGGCGATGTGTCCCCTAAATTTTAGATCCTTATCCACTATCACCCCCCAGATCTCTTATTTCCTCTACTTCCAACAATATATTCTCACCAAGCATAAATTCTGCATCCCATCTTTGTTTTCCAAATTTTAAAACTTTACATTTTGCAACATTGAACTCACATCCCCATTTGCTTGCCCAATCACTCAATTTATTCAAGTCTTCTTGCAAGGCCACAACATCTTCACTACTCTTTATGGTTCATCCCAACTTTGCATCATCTGCAAACAACTGAATATCTCCATCCAAATCTTCACCAATATCATTAATATATACGTTAAATAGTAATGTGAAGTGTGCAAATACCCTTAATATCATTTAAGTGCTAGTATATGTCATGCAAACGTTGTTCACATATGAGTAAAGAATTAAAACAAGAACATAATTTCTTATCTAATATAACTTACTGTTTAAGTTAAGAGATATTACATCCCATATTGTTTCACAGCCGAATAAGAAACTCAAAGAGTTTCATGCCGAATATAGAAACTATATAAAGTTCGGCGAGTCCAAGCGTAAGCAAATACCTGGATAGTGCAACATCTGACCCATTTGATATTACAACACTGAGGCAACTCATAGTAAGGGTGGAGCAAGCTCCGATCACTATTCTTGGTATTTACCCATAATGTGAAACCTAGTCCTATGAGCTGTAATACTGTTCTACATTATGAGAGAAGGTCACTACCCAGACCGGTTTCAACCTTTATTGAGGTCTCATCAGTGAGTAGGTAAACCAAATAATACCAAGTTTGTAACGAACAGAACTTACTGAAGCCTTTGGCTCTTCATATAATTAGTAATTACTGCTTAATATATAGTGTGATAAAGTATTCATTAAACTTATGATTTACTTTCAAGGCAGTTTACTTTTGTATAGAATAATTTTGATAGATGAACCAATTTACTACATTCTTTTAACAATGTTAAAAGAATGTAGTAAATGGAACTTACTCTATCGGTGTGTGTGTGTGTGTGTGTGTGCGCGCGTGCGCATGTGCTTGCACATGCACACTTGTGACTGCATATTAGATTATGCAGGAGAGTGGAAAGTAGAGTGTAAGGTGAGCAAATGAAAAGAAGAGAGGGCAACAATAATAACAGGATTGAAGAAGTTAAAGAGAGAGAGAATGAAAGTAAAGAATAAGATGGGATTGCTTTCTGAAATTTTGGAAAATCTACTTTTGCGTTATTGAATTCACAATGCCTCTGGTAATGAAATTGCACCCCCAATACTACTATCCTGTTCTTCATTATCTTCATACTGCTCATCCTTTTCCATTTCTCACATCCATTATATTTTTCTATTAACCTAAATACGCACACAATTAAAGAAATAATTAGATGGATGAATAAGAGTGGATCAAAAGAATGGAGAAGAGACTAGAGAATAAAAGGCTCATATTGCACTTTTTTTCTTTTTTTTTTTGGAAATTCAGTAATTAGAAGTGCAATGAATGAACAAGATCCTTTCACAGAGCACACAAGTGTCCTATCCAAAACACTACTCTGTTATAAATTCCAAATTGCAATTTTCAATACAACAGTGTTTTAAAGTCCTAAATTTCAGATACAGAATGTTGTCATACTGCAAACACATCATATCACATAACTGTAACATGCTGAGAGACTATGGTGAACATTACATAGCAGTTATTGTTTGAGCTGTTTGCTGGGGAAAAGAAAACGATTACTGTTAGTAATGGTGGTATCCTTTTGTTAGTAAAAATTTGAATTTGTTCTGACACAGGAATGGATGACATTCCTGTGTGTGGATGGATGACAGAATCAGAGATGAACAACATCTGCAGGAAATTCTTGTTGAAGTAACTCTAGCATTTGATTTAATGAATTGTTTATGATTGGAGGTACAATATTAAGACTAATGAAGAGGTCATTTTGCTGAAATTTTTTCCTTTAAAATAGAAAGTGTTTTTGATAAATGACATGGATTTACCTGCACAGGAGGTTGGTATATTGCAGCAATGCTTTCAGTTTTTTACATAGTGAGCCAATGTAGTTAATGATAGGCCATAATGGAATGTATTCTTTGTGTATTTTAGTGAGACCATACAATCTAGGAGGGTGGCAAAGATAGGTTTTAAGCCTCTTGACTTCATCAGCCCAACTGGAGATGCCATTAATGAGTTTGTTTAGTCTATTTAAATAGGTAGTGGATGGATGATCAGAAAATGGATAATATGTAGTGTAGTCATGGAATGTTAAACTTTTCAATAGTATTTTTCCTGTTTTGAACTACTATTGCTTTTTTCTATTAGCATCTTCGATCACAAAATTATTCTTTTTTTAAGCACAGCAATGGTTTGATCTCCAGCACTAACAGAATTTATGCTACTTTGAAACAAATTCTGTTAGTTTTGTGTGAAAGAATATTAGGTAATTCTTTACCTATCAAATTGCTTGTGTATGTATGTACTCAGTGGAAGTGGCATGTGCCATTCACAGTACTAGACTGCCCAAGAAAAGAGCATCATAAGTTCAATTCTAGTCATTGACTAGATAAAACTTTTACTAGCCTTTTTTCAATCAGTTCCTGAGTTAGTCGATCTCTGGCATGGGCAAGGAGATTTTTTCTCCTAGAAACTCAGGTTTTTCATTCCTTAAGCTCAAGAAAATCGACCACATAGAACCAACACTATTTTCAGACAGTAAACATGCCATTACGATTAAGAGCCATGAGATGGCACCACTTGTTGACAGCCTCTCCTCACCAGATGCCATGTATAATTGAACTGCCCCCTTAGTCTCCAAAAGTTAGATAAATAAAAGATGTTAGCTGATTATTTATCAAAAAAAAAATCATGACAAGAACTGATTTTTGACTAATCCAAAATCATGGCCAAATATTTTCTAATCCTCCATAATCTCCATTTCTTAATGTCTTATCTGGAACACAATCTCTGGCATGGGCAAGCAGATTTTTTCTCCTAGAAACTCAGGTTTTTCATTCCTTAAGCTCAAGAAAATCGACCACATAGAACCAACACTATTTTCAGACAGTAAACATGCCATTACGATTAAGAGCCATGAGATGGCACCACTTGTTGACAGCCTCTCCTCACCAGATGCCATGTATAATTGAACTGCCCCCTTAGTCTCCAAAAGTTAGATAAATAAAAGATGTTAGCTGATTATTTATCAAAAAAAAATCATGACAAGAACTGATTTTTGACTAATCCAAAATCATGGCCAAATATTTTCTAATCCTCCATAATCTCCATTTCTTAATGTCTTATCTGGAACACAAATGTTTGCTGTCCTTTGTTATCACAAAGACTAAGATAAAATAGGAAAGAATACTTATAGAAAACTTACTTTAATGCTATGTTACTATTCATGTAACTGGTGATGTAATTTGTAGTCAGACTAAAAAACTCATTGATGATGTCTCCAGGTGGGATGATGAAATCAAGAAGCTTATAACCTACCACTGCCACCCTTCTTGATTGTGTGGTCACTCCAAATTACACAAAGCAAATGTTCTGTTTCACAACTTGTCCTTGACTGCATTGGTTGACTGTATTTAAAAAGTTGAAGTGCATCTGTCTCATTTAATAACCTCCTTCACAGGTGAATTTGCATCTTTTATCAGAAACACTCTTTAATAAATAAATGGGACTTCAAATTCCTGATATATGGTATGGCGCAAAAAAAAAGTACTCAACTTCGACGACGCCTTCAGTACGTGCAGTATGAGATGTGCCATTTGACTGCATGCAATGTAGAGTCTATGGTGTTACATTTAGCTATAGCAATGGTGTTGACTTTGGAAGAAAAGACATTTATTGTTGAGCATTATGTTTGTTCATACAGAGTTGGTAGAGCAAATGGTTCAAGCCTACGACATGTTTGTGAGAAATTTGTTTGTTGTTTCCATAAGTGTGCCCCAAGCAATGGTGTCATCATGGCCTTACTTGAGAGGTGTTCCAACATAATGGGAGTGTTCTGCCACAATGTAAAGAACATTTGTGGAGACCACGAACTGTTAATACAAATGAGAATCGCAGGTGTGTACTGGAGCAAGTGTTAGTCTCTGTTATTAAATGTAGTCAGCACTGGTGAAACTTGGGATATTGAGACAGTTATAGGTAAATGTGTATATTTTATCAGAAACACTCTCCAGGAAATTATTTATTTATTTTTAAATAAAAATTTAAAAATAAATAAATAAATGACACTCAAAATTCCTGATATTCCTGATCGTATGATGCAAAAAAAAAAAAAAAGTAGTATTAAATTTCAACACCACAGAGCTGGATGTCTTTTTGTGCTTCATTCAGGTAGGTCAGTGTTTAACATCAATGGATTACGGTGCACGGCATGCCAATATTTATGAAGATTTGTCCCTCTTCCATAATGTCTGGTTCACAGATGAAGCTCATTTCCATCTAAGTGGTCATGTAAACAGACGAACCTGCAGGTTTCTTGGTTTTTTTTCAAGTCCTGAATTTGTCCAAGAGAAGCCTCTTCACAGTGAGAAGGTTACTGCATGGTGTACAGTTTCTGGCTATGACATAATTGGGCCCTAGAAAGGGTGATGTAATTGTGACCTTCAATAGCAAATGCTACATTGAGAATATGTTGGTTCCATTCACCCAGGATTTGCATAGGATGTGTCGTGCAAGAAACATCCCATTTCGTGCACAGGTATTCCAACAGGGGAGAGAGCAACCTGTCACACATCACATGATTTTAGAGCCTATTTATCAGAACACTTCCCTGGGAGGCTAATTTCGATGTTCATGGAATTCCTACACTCTATATGTTCTCCTGATTTCACATTGCTTGCCTTCATTTGGGTTATGTTGAAGGAAGACAAGCAATGTGAAATCAGGAGAACGTATAGGGTGTAGGAATTTCGTAAACATTATTACATTATATGTCCAGCAGATGTCCCAACCCTTGTTCTCCAAGATGTCAGAGAACTTTCGCATTCACTACAAAACCTGTCCTGAAAGACAAGGTGTCTGTTTCAAGTACATAATCGGCCATCATTAATGCTTTATTTGAGCAAGATTTTACCAATGGTTGTGGATGTACATATCATGAGGTGTAAACATGTAGTTCTTTGTTAATGTGTGTGTGTGCGTGCATGTGTGTGTGTGCCATACTGTATATCCTCAAAGGATGTCAGGGAAATGTAATAAGTTTCCATTATTAATAACTTTCTATCAACAGTTTTCTCCCAAATTAGTCTGCTGTATGTTGGGATTCCAATATTGTTAGATCTTATTGTGATCTTTTAAAGCACTTAGAATTGTATCAGTCCACCAAGATCCTGCCTTCCACTGGATCTTTTCCCTACCATCATGGCATCAAAAAACCTGTTTTGCTAATCTTTCTGTTTCAGTGACCATACTACCTTAGATTAGCTCTGCTCATAGATTCATGAATGCTTAGGCATAGTGGGTAATTGGTGTATTAAGTAAGTAGTAGAGATGGTGTTTTCTGTGCAGTAAAGTAGAATAACTTTCATTGATAAGTCTTTGGACTACTTGAAGGTGCGATGTAATACTAATAATACTGCAAAGTTCTTTCCTAACATTTTCATTATTGTATGATTCTGCATTGATGCCGTTTATTCATTCCCATGTTTTTTTTTTGGCTTCTCATACATCTGTCTCTGGTCTCTTTGATCATCTGTTTTATTCTAACACAACTCAGTCCAGATGTTAAAATTGATTTAAATGCTATCCTGTATATGGTGCATAGATTAGTGTTTTGACTGATTTATTCCATACAAATTTATTCAATTGACTGCCCACCATATTTGCTTTGCTTCTTCTGTCTATTTCCTTATTTAATTTGTCATCTTCACTAAAAATTGTTCCTACATTAGCTGAAATATTTTATTTGTTCTATAGGTTTTCTCTTCATGTGTCAGTTGCTATTTCCATCTTCTGGTTTTCATAGTATTTATCTTTTTATTGCTGGTTTTCATGCCCAATTTCTTACATTTGTTATTCAATTTATATAAGGAATCTTGTACAGGGTCTTACATCTGCATAAAGTACAGAATTGAGATTATCATCTCCATGCTACTTCCCTTCATATTGTAATCCATATAGGTAATGAATAACAATAGAGATAGTGTGCACACTTGTTCTAGACATTTAACATCAAACAACCTTACTGTATCCACTGCAGTTCTAACTGCTGAGTTGCAATTTAAATAAAGGCTTACATATTGTTCTGTGTAATGTTCCATTTGCGCCATATAATTGGACAGTTTTGAATCGCCATGTCATATGCCTTTTCTAGATCAGTTAAATTTATATACAGATCCCTGTTATATTTTCTTGATTTCTCAACTGTCTTAAACTGAATATGATCCTAATAACTGCTGCTTGCCCTGAACCAAGCTTGTTCTTCCCTTAGTTTCTCTTCCACAATTTTTTTTTTCTACAACTGTTCCACTTCTTGCTTCATTTAGCAACCTTTCAAAATTATTACTGCAGACATTCAAAATTCTATTTTCTAAGTTTTTGTCATCTGTTTCCTTTTACAGTACTCTTTTCTGAAATTTTAAGCTTTTTTCAGTAGCCTCGAGAACATTTTTCTGTCTTTGTAATGTTTGTCCTCTACATTATTTCCATTAGCTTTGTTTAGCTACTATTATATGTAGCTTTCTGGCATTTTTTTTTATCTGTATTCTCTCATGTTATGTATTATCTTAATTGCCGAATGTCTTCACTACTTGTTTCCCTAGGTGAATCAATCACTGTTTTCATATTCATCTTGATAAGCTGTTCAACTCTGATTATTTTTAAAACTTTCATACATATATTTCTTTCTTGATATGATGCTCATTTTACAAATTGTTCAAAAAAGCAAATGGTGATTAATAATACAGTGGATAGGAATGTAAGCCATCATAACTAAATAAATAAAAATAACAATGTAAATAAATCTTTTTAGCATCAAAGGCATCATTATTATGAATTTTAAATTAAACATGTATCCGGAAGACAAGTGGCATTTTCTAAAATGCATTAAGATCTTGACTGCATTAAAAACAAGAGATATATCATTACATCTTTTAAAAAAAAAAGAGAAAAACTCCTATTTAGCATGGTGAGACATACGAAATAAAACTATTTTCCCTAAGAAGGATATCTTCAATCTATTATTTTCATTCAGATTTGGTCAGTAAAAGAAGGCTTTACAACTTTCTTTGTATACATGTTCAGAGAGAGAGAGAGAGAACTGCTTTATTGAAAGACCTTAGTTTTTAAGATCTTGATGTTAAGTGGAGATGGTGTTAATGGCTTTAACATAAGTAATGGCAATGCGATGGACCACTTCCTGAGGGTGAAGAGGAAGACCTGTAGCCATTAATGATCTAGTTGATAGACATAGTGAAGCCATTAGTCATTAAGGTAATTTTAATATAATTTATTTCTTGCAATAGCAACTCTTCAGTAGAACACTAGATGTACAAGAGATTTAATAGTGCCAGATGTCGCAAATATCTTTACCGTTATGGCAGTCTACATGTGAAAATATATTTATAAATGTTGAATCTCTGTTATATATTTTTTAATTTAATTTTTATTTAATAAGTTCATACAAAGTCTTTATTTTAAAAAAAAAATTATTTAGAAAATGCAGTTAATATAAACAGCATTTTGATTTGCATACTTTTATTTCTAGGTATCAGATTCACTGAAGAAGATAAGAATGTAAATGAGACAATCTCATCCATTATTAAAAACCTAAATGTCCATGTGGATAAGCTTATATATGGTAACTCAGAACAGCCAACCAGGGGCTTTCTTACTTCGGCACCCTTTATGCTTTCCTCAACTTTCTCTATGTGGCAGCCTTTGTAGGAATTATCACCACTAGCAGTTTTACAAGAATATTATTTTTCAACAAGCATCTTAAGGTAATGACATTCCCATGCTTGATGTCTGTCAAAGATTTTGTGTTTCTAGAATTATCATGAACCTAACAGTAATTACCTCAAGAAGTTCCCCAGTCAGTAAGCAGAAGTGTTTGATTATAATAAAAATGAGAGGTTCAGGAATGCCGTGGTATTTTTAAGAGCCAGGTATGCCAGTGACAGGATATTTTACCACTTATCAAAATTGTCATACTAAAAAAAAAGTTCATACAAAGTTCATACTTGGTATCTTTAACATAACTATACCCAAGTTAAAAATACTTTCTAAAAAAAAAGTGCATAGCTACCAATATGCCAAGAGTACCAAAAATCTGGCTACACTACTGAATGAAATTCTTTTATGCTTTTTTTCTTTTTTTGGGGGGGCAGGTGTAATTCTCACAAAGGGAAACACTGCTGTGTTTTTATTTTTTAGTAAGAGGGAGAGAGTTGTTAAAAAATTTCCAGGACACCTCTGATTACAACCCACAGGTTGTTGGTCAGAGGATGGGTACATTAATCACTTAGTTACGCAGTCTTTTTTTTTTTTTTTTTTTTTTTTGTGCCATACCATGTAAGATATTAAGAAAGTTAATATATGGAATTTCCACATAGCCCAGTCAGTAATGATGATACATTTTGGTTGGAAAGATCAAGGTTCTAATCCCATCCAGGATATGAAGAACCTTTATAAGGGCTTTTCACATGAACTTAAGTTAGCCAGTCTCTTGGGGGGGGGGCAGTTTTTTCCCCAAGAAATTCAGGTTTATAATCCAGCATGAGAGAGACTAGAGAATACACACAATGAATAAGCATTGTGGCCTGTGTGGATAGGATTAACTGACCTAACATGTCATAAACTTTCCCTAGCCTTGACGTATTTTTCCATTCTTCCAAAAGTGAAGCATACAATAAAGTTGGAGAAACATGGATAAGAAGTGCTAGCCACCATCATGATCGTTACATGTTGTCTCCGTCCAGGAGGTTGACTACTATGTCCAGTCCACCAACTTCGTTCTTATGTTTCCCTTGCACATTTCTCATGTCAGATATGTCCAGTTCTTAAAATTGCTGCTCCAAATAATCCTTTGCATTCCTTCCTTCCTTCCTGGCTAGTCACCAGTCATCCCCATTAAGAGGTGCGATAATCCTTCACACTCAGGAGAACTCTTAACCAAGATTAACTTACATTCATAGCTATGTCTCAGAGTCAGCAATTATACAACACAAAATATGTAGTTCATTACAGTTTATGCATTGTACCTGTAATTTTAAATAAAGATATTATTTTTATATTTCTAGTCCATTTATCATATAGTGTGTTGTTCAAGGCAGGTCATAATAAAAGAAACTTCCATTCTGAACTCTGTCTTTTATCTTACAGAAAACAATTCATCATCAATGTATATAGTAAATAGTTGCAATCAGTTATTGCACATAAATCTTATATCAGTCTAGATAAATAAATGCTAGAATGAAAATCAGTTTTTTTCTTAATTTTATCTAATCATAGTTGGATAATCTTGCATGTTTTTTTTTAATTTTTTTATTTATTATTATTTTTTTAAAGAAATCTTTATTGAAAATAATTACTTTCATGAAACATGTGTAACTGTGTGTTTCTCATTGTGCTGGGAGAAACTCATCTTAGAGGCTTAATGGAGTAAAACAGCACTGATAAAGGATTAAGAATAATATTTAATTCTTCCAATATTTTGTCCTAGTCACTGAGACAAGGAAGCACAACTTGAGATGCTTAAAACACACACACACACACACAAAACTAAGTGAAATGCCTGGATGAAAGACTAAGAGTCTTAACTAGGTGGGGTGATTCCTATAGGCACATTTAGTCAGCCTAGGATGTAAACTGGGATCTTGAAGTATTAGTGTTTCACATATTTCAAGAAATTTAATGCAACTGTATTTATTTAAATTACTACACCTACATATGCAAGACCCTTCAACATTTCTGCACATATCAGAAGAAAGAGAATCCATTCCGATAATAGGGTAATCAATGCATTTCGTGGGATGAGTGTTTATTATTATACATTGGAAAATTAGATTTTCTTTTATGAAAATTCTTGTTCTTAAAGTGGTAACTATTTTGCTTGTACAATAGTTGAAAAATTTACGTATAAAGCACGTGATTTTGCGTGCTGGTGACCAATTTGTACATCCTTTATTTCTCCCCCCCCCTTCAGCATGAATTAACTATTATTGCCAGACTAGGTTCTATGAAGTATGGGTGTACAATAGGCTGATTTCTGAGAACAAGATTAATGTAAGGTGATGTGATCACTTAAAACAGAATAGGAGAGGAATGGTTAGCAAAACAGATGTTTGATGCAAAGAAGATCATGAGGAAGATCAAGATCTAGGTGGATCGATTCAGTCAGGAGTTCCCTAGAAGAACGATATATTAAATATGACAGTATTGGAGTGCTGTCAACTAATAGACTAATTTGGAGGAAAACTGTTAATAGAATATTAAAAATAATGTAAACTTAATCATGTAGTGCTGTCATATTAGACCTGCACGCCCTTTGAGGGTACATACTAAGAAATTGATTATTTATATGGTGAAAATATGAAATGACATGAACATATAACATGACATATATGTTCAATGTTGTAATAGATTTCACGGTATGATATGAACACAGATGGATAAGAAAATAACTATTTATTAACTTAGAAGCTAATATTTCGCTGGTATTATATCCAGCATCTTCAGAGCACACAACACAAAGTTTGTTACAAAAGCAAGACAACCACAAGCCGGTGTAACAGTGGGGCTAGTATAAGTAATTGCAGCGTGCAACACAAGACTAAAATCCTAATATGACGCCATCTAGGTTAAAAAAAAAAGTTCAAAGATTTGAAATAATAGTCCAAATGATAGTCTTAGAAAGTTTAAAAAATAAAATAAAAAATAAATAAAATAAAATAAAAGTAATAAATATTAATTTGGTCTTAGGATGACTGTCTTCCAAATCTTTGGTAGATTTATACAACCATACTTGTTAAGGTTTGGAGTATGTTTTAAAGCTTCTGTTGATTCCAGGAACAACCTCTCTGACTTGTAGAAGCTTCTGTGCATTACTTTTGTTTCTTTCCAATTGATCCTGTGTGCAGGGGTATCCAAAGCATGGTCTGCCAGACCCGACTTGCCATAGTGAAAGTGTTGGATATATTTTCTGTGTTCACTGAAGCGGATGTCCACAGTTCTTCCTGTCTGTCCGTAGTAGGCTTGATGGCAAGAATAGGGCACTTCATAGACTCCTGGATGCGATAAAGGAGTGCATTTGTCCTTAGGTGAACGGATGAGAGTTGCTAATTTTACATAAGGTTTGAATACTGTGCATAGTTGGTGTTTGTTAGGCACTCTAGATATCATTTCAGAAGTGCCTTTAATGTATGGGATGGTGATAGTTTTGTTATAGTCTTCTGTGGTAGATAGAGGGGATTTCTGGGTAGCATTTAGTATGTTATCTATCTTATGGGGATTATAACCGTTGGTTAAGAAGGTGTGACGTAGGTAAGAAAGTTCAGCAGTGAGAACAATGTCATTGGAACAGATTGTTCTAGCTAGCTCTATGGGTTAGTGTTTTTAAGATACCATATTGTTGAGAAGGGTGATGGTGTGATAGTTTGTGTATCCCCCTGTATGTGTGGGTTTTCTATAAACTGAAAATGATAAGGAACCTTCTGGAAGACGTGTGATCATTGAGAGGGAAGAAGAGGATGGAAACAGTAGGAGAGATGGAATGAGAGAGGGATATGGAAGTGCTAGAAGTGGAGAAAATGGAAACAGTAGGAGAGAGGGAATGAGAGAGATGTACAGGAGTGCTAGAAGAGGGGAGAATGGAAACACTAGGAGAGAGAGAGAGGTATGGGAATGCTAGAAGAGAGAATGGCAGTAGAGGAGAGGGAATGAGAGAGAACTATGGGAATGAAAGAAGAGGAGAGAATGGAAACAATAGGAGAGAGAGAGAATGGTAAGAGGTATAATGTATGGCAACTCAATGATCCGTGGTGTTCAAGATAGGATGCGTGAGGAGTGTTTGCCAGGAGGAACAATAGAAAGGGTGGCCATGGCAATTAAGAGAGGTGAAAGGGTGGATGAGATGATTGTGATGGTAGGAACAAATGACTTGAGTGGTAATGTAAGTTGGGCAGTGAGAGATATGAGATTTTTGCTTGAGACTGTACGGAAGAAGACAGAGAGAGGAAAAATATTGTGCATGTTGCCTAGGTATGATAATGATGAGCTGAGCAGAAGAGCGGTGATATTGAATGGCATAATAGCGAGAATGTGTGACAAGAGAGGACTGGTATATGTGGATGCTTGGAGTGCGTTTGAGGAAAGAGAGGAATTGTATGCGAGAGACCACATACATTTGAATGAGGAAGGACGTAGGCATCTGGAGAGATTGCTGTTCTGAACGAGTCAGTATGTCCCAGGAAGGATGATAGCAGAGGTGGCCTCTTGTGGGAATGGATACTTGGGAGAAGGGAGGTGATGTCAGGTAACACTGAGCCCAGTGGAGTCTAGAAGGGATAATGCTGGGTATAGAAACAATGGCATTTATATGCTTTATACTAATGCCAGGAGTATCCGGAATAAGGGAGAGGAATTGGTGGTGCAGATAGCATCAGCCTGGCCAAAAATTATTGGGATCACTGAGACATGGTTGACAAAAGAGGATATAATAACAGGAATAGAAGTCGCTGGGTATAGCATTTTTTGTCAGGATAGGAGGGGAAAGCATGGTGGTGGGGTACTTATGATAAGTGATGACCTATGTCCTCTAAGAGTGGAGACTTTGGAAGGAAGTGAGACAAATGATTTTGAGAGCGTATGGTGTGAGGTAGAGATAGGGGTGTTGCTACAGACCCAGGAGCACAGAGGATGGGGACTAGGAGATGTTTAGACAGCTAAGTTTGGCAAGTGCAAGAAGAATGAATGTTATGGGAGATTTTAACTTCAGTAATATAAATTGGAAAGAGAGAGGAAGATGCATGTAGCAATAGGGGAATGGAATTTCTAGAATTCTTGAGGAACAAATGTCTTAGGCAACATGTAACAGAGGGAACAAGAGGTTCGAGAGTTTTGGATTTGGTTATAGCATCAGAAGAGTTGATAATAACTGAGTCATGTAAAGTTAAGACGTAAATACAATAGAACTATATAACGAGTTATGTGCTTTCCAGGATATTTTTCGAAAGGATAATTTAAATATTCAAAACCCTTTCGATATTCTTCATTTTATTATGTCCAATAATTTATCTTTCCCTAACTTTTCAATTGCTTTAAGAATACTATTAACCTTACCTGTTAGTGTAGCGAGTGGTGAACGTTCCTTTTCCAAGTTGAAATTGATTAAAACCTGCTTAAGAACAAGTATGTCACAAAAAAGCCTTGTTAGTTTGGCGTTAATGATATATGTGCAGAATTAGACATTAAGACCATTATTTCTAATTTTGTGAATATGAAATTAAAAAACCTAAAATTTTTAATTAAAAAAATTTCAAGTATATTTATGTAATTTAATTTATTTTCTGTTATTCTGTAAAGATGTTATTTTTTTGAACTTATATTAAATGTTCTAATTATTTCTGAATTCTTTTCTTATTTTCTCATCTATCTTGAGTTTCTTTTATTTTCCTAAAAGATAGTTCCACTTATAAAAATTATTAAAAAATTTTTACAAGTTTCTAAGAATTTACTAACTTGTAAAATGCAAGAATTTTTTAAACTTTAGTTCAAATAAATTTTAATTTTAATTAAAATTCATTTTAATTTTGTAAGCGATTCGGGTCGGTGAGAAGGCTATAATCCCTGTATCATTATATTCAACGATTAAAGTGAAGTGGCTTTGTCAAAATTTGCTTTAACTTTTAAGAATTTTTAATATTCAGGTTTTTAACGATTATCCTGCCTAGCCAACATTCCCAGTTCGTTACATTTAGTGAACCAATGTGTTGCTGTTCTGTCAAAATTTATTTAAGAAATTTCAAATAATTTAAATTTTTATTATCGTAAAAGAACCACACATACTCGGATCGTTACAGGGGCACTTAGATGGAAATCGCATGCGGGAGCCAAAGACCCTAGTGCCGGTTCTGCATACAGCTGTTTTTTCCTTCAAACACACTTCAGACATCAACAAATTCCAGACCTCTTTTTTTGCACATTCTTGCAATCGCATCATTCATTATCATCACTCTTCTGCTTAACTCATAATTGTCAACATGAGGCAGCGCACACACATAGTATCCTCCCTTCGACACTTTTCTTCTTCACGATATCTAACAATGTTCTTAAATCTTATGCTACCCAATTAATACTACCACTCAGGTCATTTGTAACCACCATAACTATCATCTTTTCTGCATCTTGCCCTCTCTTTATTGCTCACATCACTCTCTCTATTGTTCCGCAGACCAGCACCTCCTCAGGCATACTGCTCTCCATACCCTTAATCATCGAATCACCATATATTATACCACTCATAACTTCATTCAAACCCAAACATGCATCATCCACGGCCTCATTTTCTGTACTATTCAGCAAGACTCTCCCAGTTTCATTGCTTTCCCTCAACACTCTTTTACTTACTCCCTCACTTTCACAACATCTCATTTCTTCACGACCTCTTGTGCTTTCATTCTGTTGACTCCTAATCACTTCCTGACTATTCATTACTCCATCACTCACCAAAGTCTCTCCCCTACTTAAATCTGTTCTGTTTACTTCAACTAAAGTAATCTCAATAATCCTAAGTTCTCTATTCAACACATTTATCTCAGCTTTATTATCCTGAACCTCCTTACTGAGCACTTCCAACTCCTCTTGCAGGAGATGAAGGTTGCTATAAATTTTCACTAACTGCTGCTGAAGCGCTTCTACTATGGTCCCAACGTTTGCTTCCATTCCTAATAGTGCTAATCTATCCAGACACTTTTTACATATGTTAATGTTTTCATTCTTCTCGTTTACCGAAACAGTCCACAGATCTTTCGCATTTTTTGGTACATACATATAGTAGTTACCGTAACTCATCCACTGCAAAAAATCGAAGGCAGAGCCAGACTTGAGTACAGAATTCTCTGTGCTGCTGACATACCATTCTTTATTTACACCATCTTTAGTCACTCAAGTAGCGCAACAAACAGGTAAACAACAAACAACGAAAACAGAATATAAACAAACTTTCAACAGTAACACCACTGAAGGATACTTGTATACAACTGAAGCACAACTACAGCACAATTTGAGACAAAAAGTCTCACTATACTTTAATTTAAAAACACTTTTTCTAGCACAGCTCAAAACAACCACGACATTCACTTGCAACATTAGAACCACCTTTTTTTTTCGCATATTCAGTTACTCCATTAATGGTCTACAAATGCTGTTTAGGGATTAATAGTATAAGAGAGTAATTAGGTGATAAAAGGCAGAAAGCCACTTACGTTTTAATCCATAAAAAATCCCAAGGTGGTTTGTGTGTTTTCTTCACTTTGCCATTGAGAGGTTAATTATGGTTCTCTGAAGGCATGGAATTTGGCCATGACAAGCTCTTGAGTCTGATATATATATATATATATATATATATATATATATATATATATATATATATAAAAGGAAGGTGATTAAGATAAAGTCCATTCTGATTATAGTGAAATATTAGCATGCTTGTTGTTTAACTGAAACAGACACAAAATTAAGAAAAAAGGGAAAAAATTTTGAAGTGGTAGCAGGATAAAGGTTTAGAGAAACCAGTGTAAAAGGGACAATATGGTTTTGTTAAGGGAAGCACTTCAGAGCTTGTTTTAATGACAAAGGTTGTTTCACTATAGAGCAACATCATCCTAAAAATGCTCAATGGTATCCAAAAGAGGGCAGTCCAATTGCTAATCCCTCCCTCATTCCAGTTTTTTTTTTCCCATAGACATACTGTTTCTGCTATAATTTTTCCACAGGTACATTCATGGAAATCATGGAAACTGTTTCACTGATCTTTGCATCTGTTATCACCATGAACATTTTCCTCTAACCTTGTCAGCAGCTGCCTAAATCCTTCCAACTACAAACCCAGTAAACCTTCTCATTTTGCTCTCGTCCCCATTTTGCATTTCATCGATCTTTCTATTTCAGCTATTTCCAAATGACTGCTCCATCTGACCCTTGCCCACACATTTCAATATAATGCTGTAGGTTCTGTAGCCACTTACATGTAGGATTTAAAAAAAAACTGTTTGTAATAGTGCCAGCTTTTTCCTTCCCTTTCCCACCACCCAAACAGCTTTTTTTTTTTTTTTTTTTTTTTGCCTTTAAATATAAAATAATTTTTTAGTAGAAATTACTAAAAATTATTTATTTTATATTTAAATACAATAAAGTCAGTTCATTTTCTTCTTAGGAACATTAATATTCCTATAAAACTGAGTTATGTAAGGTCAACTCTCATACATACATAGTGGATGATCATAGTGGATCATTGTTTGCTTCCATGTATATTTGTACATTCATGTGTAGAGGAAGCTTCCGAAGATTTGGGAAACACTCATCACCAGAGATCCCACCTTACATTCCAGGCCACCTACTACCACCCTGAGAGGGTGCTCCACCTAGATAGGATTTTAGTGCCACCCACGTGGTTGGGCTTAGTATTGTAAGATTTTTGTGTGCATGTTACATTAATTGTTTTTGTAATCCCCGTAGATGTCCTAGTGACTAGGACGAAATATAGGAAGTATTAAATTCTATTTTAATTCTTTTTGAGTGTTGTAAAAAATCCATTAAGCCTCCAACATGATATATTTGTGCATACTACACATATGCATAGTTCAAACAAGTTTGATTGTTCACTATGTTATACATTTTTTCTGTTAACTTTTGCAAAAAAGGAAATAATAATAAGAAAAACCAAATTACTGTTTCTTGAGGTGGTTACAGATCTGAAAATGTTATAATTCCAAATTATGTTTTCATGGATCTTTTGAGTGATGCTTTTCTTTTGTAGTTTCTTGTGAATTTTTCAAAATTATTATTATTATTATTATTCAGGCCTCCATGGAGTCAAAAGACTCATCGTGGGAGGTCCTTCCTAAGAACATAAAGTCTGTCAAGACTCATTGAGGGGAGGTCCCCCCTAAGAAACACAAAGTCTATCATACCACTCCTTAAACTCATTGACCATTCTCGCTCTCACCACTCCATCAGGCAATGCATTCCACGGTTCAACCACCCTCCATGCAAAGAAACCATTCCTCACCCTCTTGCTCACAGTTTCCTTTCGTAACTTCCAGGGATGGCCTCTTGTCATCACTCTTTCCCACTGTTCAACCAAGCGAAAGAACTCCCCCGTGTCAACCCTGTAACCACCTCTCAACAGTTTAACAGTCTCAATCATATCACCTCTCCTTCTTCTATCCACCAAACACTGCAGTCCACATTCCCTCAGCCGATCCTCATAACTATCCTTGTACAGTCCTGAAACCATCTTTGTCATCCGTCTTTGTATCCTTTCCACAGTTAATTTATATCCTTCAAATCCTGGGGACCAAATCTGAGAACAATAGTCCAAGTGTGGTCTGATCAGAGACTTATACAACGGAATGATAACCCTCTTATCTCTGCAGGTCAGTGTCCTTCTCATAATTGCAGCAATCCTCTGTGTTACCTTCACCACCTTTGCAATATATCCCCTAAACTTCAGGTTTCTATCAATCATCAACCCCAGATCTCTTGTCTCCCCTACTTCCTCCAGTATAACTCCTCCCATAGAGTATGCAGCATCCCATCGATGTTTCCCAAACCTCAAGACCTTACATTTTGTTGCATTAAACCGAGACCCCCATTCATTTGCCCATCTATCTAGCTTGTTCAAATCCTCTTGCAGGGCTACCACATCTGCACTATTACTAATAATCCTTTCCAGCTTCGCATCATCTGCAAACAACTGAATATCCCCTTGCAATCCATTGGCAATGTCATTGCCAGTGGATTGCGAGTACTAGGACCTATATTGTTAAAGGTTAAACAATATAGGTCCTAGTACTCTGCCTCCTTGAAACTGCTCCACCATACACAACTCTCTGATACCTATCAGACAGCCAATCCTGAATCCAGTTGACCAATCTGATATCCACACCCATGTGCTGCAACTTAAATATCAGCTTATCATATGGCACCCTGTCAAATGCCTTCGCTAAGTCTAAGAAAATTGCAGTATATGCGTTTCCCTCATCTAATGTTCTTGTAACTTTATTATAAAAGGCTAGCATATTGCTAAAACAAGAGCGCCCTTTCACAAATCCATGTTGACTCACACAGATAACATTACCCTCATCTGCCCAATGCTGTACATGGTCCCTCAATACTTTCTCCAAGATCTTAACAACTACTGAAGACACACAAACTGGTCTATAATTAGACACTTTCAGTCTGCTACTGCCCTTATGCAATGGCACTATCTTACCTTCCTTCCATTCCCTGGGCACCTTTGCCGAAGCCAGACTTTCATTGAAAAGCCAGATTAAAGGCACTTCAGTTCCCTAGCACATTCTCTCAAAACTCGTTGTGAAATACTATCCAGTCCCAAATCTTTACTGACATCCAGAGTACTCAGTATCTGAGAAACACTCTCCTCCTGTACCTCTAAACCTCGAACCAGCCGTATCCCTCTAGCATTAAAACTGACATCTCTAGGATGAAATACTCCAATAAAGTGTTCATTGAACAATTCCACTATGTCCTCTGCATCAGTCACTCTATTCCCATTTTTATCCCACAATATCATTCTTCCACAGTCATTTCTCCTCCTACTGGCCACATAGCTAAAAAATTCCCTAGGATTTTCTTTGGATCTCAGGGCCAATCTCCTCTCATATTCCAGTTTCGCTTTCCTTACCACACTAGTCACTCTTCTGGTCTGTGTCTTATATTCTTCATGCATCTTCTCTTCACCTGTCTCCTTATATCTCTTTCATAGCCTCTTTTTCACATGCAATTCCTGTTTAATATTGTTTGTCATCCACTTTACTCCAAATTGTGTCCTCTTCTTCACTCGTGGTATACAACTTACCATTGCTGTTAACAAATATTCTTTCACAATTTCCCACGTACTAATGATATCCCTGCCTTCCAATTCCTCCCTCCATGAAACTTCCCGAAGTTGACGTCTAAGACTATTATAATCACCTGCATTATAATTCCACATAAGTTCCCATCTCTTTGATACTCCTGCATGTCTGTTCATTTTCCAAGTCAAAACCATATGGTCACTCTCTCCAACTGGTGGGAGAGATGTCAACTCAGTTATTATCAACTCATCTGACGCTATAACCAAATCCAAAACTCTTGAACCTCTTGTTCCCTCTGTTACATGTTGCCTAAGCCATTTGTCCCTCAAGAATTCTAGAAATTCCATTCCCCTATTGCTACATGCATCTTCCTCTCTCCAATTTATACTACTGTAGTTAAAATCTCCCATAACAATCATTCTTCTTGCACATGCCAAACTTAGCTGTCTAAACATCTCCTGGTCCCCATCCTCTGTGCTCCTTGGTCTGTAGTAACACCCCACTAAATATCCTGTCTTGCCTACCTCTACCTCACACTGTACACTCTCAAAATCATTTGTCTCACTTCCTTCCAAAGCCTCCACTCTTAGAGGACATAGGTCATCACTTATCATAAGCAGTACCCCACCACCACGCTTTCCCCTCCTATCCTGATGAAAAATGTTATACCCAGCGACTTCTATTCCTGTTATTATATCCCCTTCTGTCAACCACGTCTCAGTGATCCCGATAATGTTTGGCCAGGTTGAACGCTATCTGCGCCACCAATTCCTCTCCCTTATTCCAGATACTCCTGGCATTAGTATAAAGCATATAAAGGCCATTGTTTCTATACCCAATAAGGAAACAATGATTTCTAAAGGTCATGTATTACTAAAATCATTTCATTTGTAACATGATTGAATTGACAATAAGTATTTTAACAACAGAAATACATTGTATTGTTTTAGAAATGTAGTCAAACATTTGTCTATTGCCTGAATATGCATTTTTACTAATAATGAGAGCAGTTGGTTTTGTATGATGAGTGTCTACACTGTGTTGCACAAAATTCTTTTGCTAAAAATATCCTATTGTATGTTTGGCAGCTCATGACTTCAGTGAATATATTACAGGAACCAGAGTTAGTCCTGATATTGAATTATTATTAATCCTAAATTTCACCCACTAGTATGAAGTGAGAGAGAGAGAAAGAAAGTATTATTATTACGGGTATCTCCATGGAGTCAGTAGATTCATCGAGGGAGACCCAATCTATCAAAACAATATTTATCATATATCTTCTTGAATTCATTTACAGATGAAGAACTCACAACTGATACAGGCAGTGCATTCCACTCATTCACCACCCTCCAGGCAAAAAACCTTGTTCTCACACCCTTGTTAACCACACTTTTCCTTAATTTCCAGGGATGACCTCTTGTTCTTCCATCACTATCACAGAGCTGAAACATTTCCCCTGCATCAATCTTATAAAAACCTTTTAGTAATTTAAATGTTTCTATCATATACCCTCTTCTCTGCCTATCAACCAACCTCTGCAATCCACAAGCTGTCAATCTATCAATGTAAGGAGCATTTTTTACATCACTCACCAACTTAGTCACTCTCCTCTGAACTCTCTCCACAACCTCCTCATCCCCAAGGAATCCAGGTGACCAGACATGAGCATAGTAATCCAAATGTGGAAGTATCAATGCCTTATAAAGGTGAATAATAATCTCTTTATTTCTGGTGCAATCTTTGGACACCTTAGCAATGTGTCTCCTGAACTTCATCTCCCTATCCACCAACACCCCCAAGTCCCTCATCAGTTTCTTGGAGTACCATTCCATCAATGTAGTACACAGCTGGTAATCGTTTAATCCCAAAATGCATAACTTGACACTTTTCCACATTGAACTGACATCCATTGTCTTTCTTATTTTGCCTGCTTATTTAAATCATCCTGTGAATTCTCAACAACAGCTTGATTTTTTTATTATGCTACCTAACTTTGCATCATCAGCAAACAACTGAATATCTCCCTTTAAACCATTTCCTATATCGTTTATGTACAAAATATAGATACGATTAGTCTGATTTTATTGAATTTGAAATAAAATCAGATTATTTCTTTGTTACAAGTTAATTTTATAATCACCAAAATAGTCCTGAATGCTAGTTGGAATTTTTTTTTAACTATAGCTTAGAGGCAGCGCTTCCCAAACTTATGAATTTATGAAAGGGCCCTTTGGAAAAATTAAAATATTTCATGGCCCCCATTGAAAGAAAAAAAAATAAATCATAATACAGACATATATTATTATAATATATATTGTATTTATATTAAATACACAGTGAATATTGCAAAAATCAAATGCAAATATTACATTTTTAGTATCTTACGTACACATTTGATATGACACAATGTCTTATATTTTTATATAGATAGATATTATCTATCTTATTAGTCTTAAAACATTTTAAATTTGTTTTCATTATTTCACTTTTACAACAAAAGTAACAGCCCTCCAAGGGGGCCACAGCCCACAGTTTGGGAAGTGCTGGCCTTCTTGTTTTAATATCTTATCATTATGTAAATGGCCTGAATGTTTTATACATGAAAAGAATTAATGTCTGGATAAGCCAATTTAATAAATTGTTTAGTAAATTAGTAAATATAGTACATGGAAAACCAGTATGTAATAATTTTTATGTACATTTGTATATATTGTTATCTAATGTAAATAAATTTTTATATTACTTTACTTCCTTGACTCTGACTTTTTTTGGGAAGAGGGGAGGGTTAAGAGAATAAATCTGTTAAAATTTAAACTCCATGGAATGAAAACCAGTTTAACTTCTACCACTTAATCAATAAAAATAGTTGATAAAAACTTCTTGGCATACAATGCTGTTGTATTCTGGTTTGTCTTATTCTTTAGAATTTGCCTGTAGTTAGCAGGATTTGTTTAGATTGGTTTCACTGTTTTGTAAACTCTATTAGTCTACTATAAAAAGACTTCATTTAAACAAAGATCAAAGGCACAGTTAGCATGCTTTTTGAGAAGATGAATTTAATGATTAAGCTTAAGGAGATTTTGACGTTAGGAGTTTTAGTAAAATAACTCTGTTGTTCTTGTTGTCAAGTCCACTGAAGAGCTTCTAGATATGACCGTGGGCCTGTAGAACTGCTTTGGCAATCTCTTGAACTTTGATGGAGTAGAGCTTTTCTGTAGGGTTAATGTCAATTTTCTGTAGAGCAGCAGCAATTGCTGAAAAGAATAGATATGGGCAGGTGTTAGTTCGACCACTGGATAGTTCTTGCATGCTTCATAACTTCTAGTACCATCTGGATGAATTTTCATGCCTTTAAAGTGTTTCGCCCTTAGCCTGCTGATGATTGTGGTTATTTCTCTATTTTCATTTGTTTTGCTGATTTCATTCTTCTTCATAGTTTGTTTTACCAGTCGTATTTTTGCGACAGAGTTTGCATCAGTTAGTGATGGTGGGTGTAATTTTTGAGGCAAGAATCTTCTTCTTTGGCTAGTCTGTCTGCTCTCTCATTGCCTTCAATATTTACATGAGCTGGTATCCATTGCAGTGGACAGTTCTTATTTTTCAAATTTAAAGTTGTTAGTTGTTCGTGAATTTCCTGTGTGATTTGTTTTTCCATTTTTTAATGCTTCAAGTGCACATTTTGAGTCACTGTAGCTGGTTTGTAATATTTATTACTGGATAAGAGAGATAAAACTTGAGAGCTGCTTGTATGGCTGTTAGTTCACAAGTGAAGTTTGAAGCTATTTTGCCAGCTGTGGTTTTGAGGTAGAGTTATAAAAACCCCTGCTCCTCCTTGGTTGAGAGCTTCACCAGATGATCCGTCAGTGTAGGCAATGACATGGTTTAGATTATTTAATTGGTGTATTGTGTCAAATCCTTTTCTTTTATTTACCTGCTGTGAGTTCTTTTTTGAACATGGTTCTAGGAGATTTAAGTTAATCATTGTGTTTTTTGGTAGTTTAGTGGAAAAGAAAGTCCAAAGAAATAAGCGCTTTGCTTATTTCAGTGGACAGGCTATCTGTTTTCTAATTTCATGATCATATTGTAAAGTAGATCTCTTTAGTCTAGATTTTCCAGTCCAGGCATTGAAAGTCCTGAGTGAGATGTGATCCTGTTGTTGGCTCCTGATTCTGTTAGTGAACTTAACTGTGGAGAGCTTTCTTCTCTCTTCTAGCATGTGAAGCCCACACTCGTGTTGAGCTTTTAAGTTATTTGTGGATAAGACTGCACCTATAATAATTTTTGCTGCTCTTGATTTTACTCTATCAAGCCTTTCTTTTGAGCTAGTGGAAGCTGGAGCCCAGATTGTTGAGGCATATTCCATAGTGGGTCGTATGAGTGCTGTATATGTAGTTTTGAGTATCTTCGGTTTTGCACCCCACTTTGTTCCACAAAGCCTTTTGATGATATTAAGCTTTTTTAAGAGCTTTATTAGATATATTTTTGGTATGGGTTGTAAATCTTAGTTCAGTATCTAGGGTTAGGCCTAAGTATTTGAAAGACTGTTTTTCCTATTTTGATATTATATATTTTGATTTGGGGGTTGTAATTGTGTCTATTTTTGCTATCTGTGGAGAAGATACTAAGTTTTGTTTTTTCTGGGTTTATCTGTAATTTGAGTTCCTTTGCCCATCTTTCTAAGCCTTTTATTGATTTATTTAGGACTTTTTCAGATTGTTGAGGATTGCTGCTTGTGTGCCAGATTGCTATATCATCCACAAAGCATGCTATTTTTGTGTCATTTATTAGGTGAGGATGAATATTGTTCCTACAGATGAGAAATACAAGCTGGCAATCTCCTAAGCTTGTCATACCAGAAGGGGGGGGGGGCTTGTGCATAGGCACTGCGGAACTGCAGCACCCAAAATTTTTCTCGATATATAAATATATTAATTTATTTCTATTTGCGTGTAATATTTAATTTTATCATAAACAATCCTATGCAATTCTCTTATTTTGTGGTAAACACAAAATAAGAGAATTTAGCACTGTGTTTACCACAGTGTCATATTACTACGCGTGCAAGCATATGCAGGGCTCTACCGACGGTGCAAGACGTGCATTTGCTCGCGGCGGCAAAGTTGGCATAAACTATACGAAAAATAAGGGAGAAGGGGGAGGGGGTAAAGATGCTACTGCACGGGGCGACTATACGAAAAATAAGGGAGAAGGGGCGTCAAAATATGCTACTGAACGGGGCGGAAAAATTCCTAGGGACGGACCTGGGCATATGCACATCATAGCGAGATGCGAGCTATTAGCTTAATGCGACACTGTCCGTCGCGCAGTTCCACTGTTTATATGCAGTTTGCACCAATAGTAGTGTTCGTAGTGCTTATCGTATTTACTCCGTCTCTTTAAATATTTGGACATTAATTAAAGGATTTAATTGTAATATCCAAAAATTGTTTTTAAATTATTTAAAAATTATTTTTAAAAGTAATTTTGAATTATACTAAACTGTATAATTTTATTGATAATAAATATTTTTTCATGTTTAATTTTTTTTAATTTTTACCATAATTTTGATATTTTATCCAAACACGTATACACTGTACTTACAGTGCATGAATAATTCGAAAGTTGCAGCACCCCTACGATTTCAAGCCACGAGCCACCACTGTGTATCTTGGCACTGAAATTAATAATGCAACATAGTTCTGAGAATATAACACATCAGGATCGTCGCCAGATTAAATCGCGTCCTGACGCAAACAATTAAATATCGCCCCCTAAAGAATCATAAGACAAAAGTATAAGAAAATCTCCAATTGCTGTTTTGTTAAACATTAATGCAAAACGATTACATAAATAATATCAAATGTTTGCTCTACGGGGATATCGCTCAATAAAACTATTTATAACCTCTTCTAAATTTAAATTTTAAGCTATGTCCGCCAAGTCCACCTAGCCTAACCAAGTGCAAAATAAACTTCCAACATCTTTCTCTAAATCCAGAGTAATTCAGTAGTAAGGTGGTACACCTGTTGGCAACCTGTATAGGTAAATAATACCTCTCCTATTGCTTCTGCCTTAGTATCTCCACGTTTGGGTCTGCCTTCCACTGACGAGATCTCAATAAAGATCGAAACCGGTCTGGGTAGTGGCCCTTTCCTTAATGCATAGCAGTATACATGTCTACAAGAAGATGTGCTTTGCATTATGGGAGATATTGAAACAAGAGTGATGAGAGCTTGGTCCGCCTTTGCTCGGAGTTGCCACCTAGTCCTGAAGATATTTTCAGGCGCAAGCTAAATTAATTATTGTCTAACCAAGTGCAAAATAAACTTCCAACATCTTTCTCTAAATCCAGAGTAATTCAGTAGTCATGTGGTACACCTGTTGGCAACCCGTATAGGTAAATATGACCTCTCCTATTGCTTCTGCCTTAGTATCTCTAGAATTTGAAAAAGGGGGATTCTGCTTTTGGCTTTTGAGGAGAATGGACGTATTATTTTAGACTGAGCCTAATAAATTGCATACAAGGTGTCTCAGTAATCTCACATTGCACTGACGCTGACACAGTTTGATTCCTACTGTCTCGCCCTCTGCACGAAATGTGCAAGAGGTCAAATGGCCGGAAGGCCCACCCACAATGAGGACCAGTGGTGGATTTAAGGTTTTACAGGGAGGTAGGTTTTCAAATCTGTGGCCAAGTGAGATACTGGTACTCTTTTCCCCAATTAGCAGGTTGCAACAAGATTAATTTTGCTAGTAGACCAACTCAATCTACAGGACTTTTTGCTGGCAGGCCCCTAGCCCTGCGGGATTATATATTGCTAGTAGTCCACTTAGGTCTATGGAATACTTTGCTGGCAGGCCCCTAACCCTGCGGGATTATTCATACTGCTGTCACAATTTCTGCTGGCAGTAAATCACCACCTTGATATGGAAAACATCAAAGAGCAGTCCCTAGAGGTACTGAAACTCATAATAGGCAAGCTTGAATCTCACTCGCCGGGTTTCATAAAATAGTAAATTCACTCAAATGATAAGGATGGAGAGGAGGAGGAGAATGAGATATCACAAGAACTCATTGCTGCTCTATCACCAAAATCCCCCTGTTAAAACAACTCTCAGGGAGAGCATTCTAACAAAAGAAGAACTACAGAGGACCAGACGGATGAAGACTCACCAACATCAGATGTCCCGAGGAACACCGAAAAGGTTCCACCTGTTATCCTAAGGGACAAGGACAAATGGATCACTTTCACATCAGCCCTTAAGGAACATAAAATCTCATATTCTTGGGCTAAAAATCAAGATGGAGTCAAAATCCAGCCAGCCTCAGTCACTGACTACAGACAATTGACAAAACTAATGGTTAACAAAAATCCTCCTTATCACACTTTTGCATTACCCAGTGAAAAGAATCTCAAAATAGTAATTCGCAGGATAACCGAAGGTGTCACCTCTGAAGAAATCACAGCTTACCTTATGAGAAGGGGCCTAACACCAGTAAAAGTGAGCAGGATGCTCAGGTCAGATAAACGGCCAATGCCACTGGTGCTCGTAGAAATTGACACGGCACAGAAAGAGATATATGAACTGACTGCAATCTTTAGCCTCAAAATTTCTACCGAGCCACTAAGGAAAAAGTCATCAGCTGGGCAGTGCCATAGGTTTGGCCATGCCCAAAAACTTTGCAAGGCAAATTACAGGTGTTTGAAATGCAGCAAGGACCACCAGAGTGTCATGTGTACCAAGCCAAGATCCACACCAGCTAAATGCGCCAACTCAAGATCCGCACCCTGCCAACTACAAGGGATGGATTACACACCCAAAGAACCGAGGGTCAGCAAAAACTACCCTTCCAACACATTTCAATGATGCTCAAGAA
The DNA here is from genome assembly GCF_054136105.1 of Typopeltis vanoorti. Lineage (NCBI taxonomy): Eukaryota > Metazoa > Arthropoda > Arachnida > Uropygi > Thelyphonidae > Typopeltis > Typopeltis vanoorti. Next base: position 112,745,908 of record NC_143560.1, read on the forward strand.
AACCGTGCAGGTCGTACCCCGGTCCAAATTATCTCCAACTTGACAACTCAGGAAAGGAAACAAATGCCCAAAACTTATGTAGAGGCAGCAGGAACAAAGGCTGCTCCATCCCATGATCAAATAACTCAAATTTAACATCAGTATTATTGCCTCACTAGCTGCCATGTTATAAGAATTCAGCATGACAAATCCTTCGCCATCCTCCGCGAAAAGATTCCTACAAGGTACCTACTCAATTCTGAGAGTCTTCAATAATGAATAATAGAAAATTCCATCCCAACTCTCTCATGATCACTGCATGGAACGCCAATGAACTGATTAAAAAAATCCTAGAACTGCAAGAGTTCACTCAGACACACAATCCTGACATAATACTAGTAAATGAAATACATCTCAGGCCAGCTAATAACCCCAAGTTATGGAACTATGTTATGTACAAAACAGATAGACTCACCAGCAGTGGAGGAGGAACAGCCATATACATTAAAAACTACCTAAGCCACAATGTTCTGACCAATCCGCAAACCAAGAACCTAGAGATAACAGGCATTGAAGTTCATACCAACAATGCTGGCAATATCAAAATCTATGCTGTATATAATTCACCCAGCATTCCATTACTGGTATCTGACTTGGACACCATTCTCGGCTTCTCAGACTCCATCATCATGGTTGGTGACTTTAATGCCAAACATACAGCCTGGCATAGCACCACAATTAACGACAAAGGTCGAACTCAAAACCATTACTTAACACAAAATTATTCTATTGTTGTAGCCGGACCCACAGAGCCCACCCATCACAGCTCAGCTGGAAACTCAGATATACTTGACATAGTCATCCTCAAAAACATCAGATACCAGTATCAGCTGGAAACATTAAATGAACTTTCATCCGATCACAACCCTACTCTGCTCCAACTCGGTACTCAAAAACAATTCTCCCCTCCCCATTCTTTCATATCTTGGAACAAACTCTCCAGAATTTTCCCTCATCACATTGGCCCAGTCCCTGCTATCCACACTAAAGAGGACATAGAAGTTGCTGCAAACAACCTTACCAGTCAAATCAAAAAAAAGCAATAAAGTCAGTTACCCAAACTACAGTCTTTCACCCTAGTGGCAGGAAATCAAGGATTTAATCAGACTGAAAAAGAAAACCAGAAAGAGGTACCATAACACAAGATCTCCACAAGATAAAACAAATTTGAATTAATTAAACAAGTCCGAGAAGCCCTCCAAAAACATCGAAACCAAGATTGGGAATCTAAGCTAACTAAATTAAACCCAGAGGACAACTCCATTTGGAAGTTCCTGAGAACCTTCTGCACTAAAAGAATTTTTACCCCCAATTCAGACCAAGAAGGGAATAGCCCATACTGACAGTGAAAAGGCAGAGGCTCTGGTAGACAGCATGGAAACCCAATGCAACTCCTCTTATGAAAATTTGAACATCAATGTCATCTACACGATTCACCGCCGAGTCAGGCAGGGCATAACACAACAAAAGGATGACCTAAAACCAGTCACACCCACTTCTCCAACAGAAGTTATAAATATCATAACCCACCTGAACAGCAATAAAGCTCCAGGTTCAGATGGAATCACAAACAAAATAAGCAAACTATTCCCCAGAAAAGCCATTGTACACCTAGTCAACATAATTAACGCCATCCTCAGACTGAAGTATTTTCCTTTAACATGGAAGATAGCGGATGTCACGCCAATCAAAAAGATTGGAAAAAACACCAAGCTCCCTGAAAGCTACAGACCTATCAGTCTTCTGTCCTGCCTTGGAAAGATCTCAGAAAAAGTAATACTTACAAGGCTTCAATCAGAAACGGATAAACTGGGTATAATTACAAATGAGTAGTTTGGATTTAGAAAAAACCACACCACCATTCAACAGATCCACAGGCTGATTGAATTTATCTCCGAAGGCTTCAACTGGAACCTTCACACAGCTGCGGTCTTTTTGAATGCTGCGAAGGCTTTTGATATGGTGTGGCATCAGGGTCTTCTCTACTAGCTCATCACATTCAATATGCCTAATCTAGTTAAAATAATTCATTCATACCTCAAAGACAGATACATGCAAGTCAAAATAAATGAAACTGTGTCAATCAGATGCAGGGTCCTGGCGGGAATGCCGCAGGGCTCACTCCTGGCCCCTTGCTGTTTTCTATCTATATAGCTGATATCCCTCAAAACCCAAGCTCAACAATCACTGCATTATAGCAGATGATACTGCATTAGCAAGTACCATCTGCATATTAGCAAGATCTCTCAGTCCCAAACTAACTATCAAAAGACTCCAAAACAGTATTCACACACTGGAAAAATGGTTGATGGACTGAAGGATCCAAGCAAACCCACAGAAGAGTTCAGCCATACTGTTCACTAGAAAGAAGCCTCAAATCAAGGAAAATATACCTTTACTAGGAGTTAAGATCCCATGGCGGAATAAAGTCAAATATCTCGGCGTAATTCTCGACATAAAACTATAATTAACCAGTCATATAAAGCACATAAGTTCAAAGACATCCAAAGTAATAGCGCAGCTCTACCCCATGATCAACAGAAAAAGTAAACTGGATACTCAGAACAAACTACTCATATACAAGATGGTAATACGCCCAATCATCACTTACGCATCTCCTGCATGCAGTCATACCTCGAACACAAATATTCAAAATCTACAAAGAATACAGAACAAATGTCTGAGAATGAGTCTAGATTCCCCGTGGTTTATCAGAAACTCCCAGATTCATAGAGAAGTCAACATTCCCTACATTACATCCCTCCTTCACGACCTAGCTGAAAGGTTCTTTATCAAGACAATTAATCATCCGAACTCACTGATCAAGCAAGCTTCAGACTACAAAGAAGCAGATTTCTGCAAATACAAAAGACCCAAATCAATTCTATGCTCAGCTGAACACAACTAATCTCACTTCCCTTTCAGGGCAAGCTTAAAGCTCAATAATTTCTCCACTCAAAGAACTTTCCTTTTCCGACAAAGAGAAATATGAAAAGCATTTATGCTTCACCCATCAAGTCAGTACCGTTATGCGTTATGCCTTAGTATCTCCACGTTTTGGTTTGCTTCCCACTACGAGACCTCAATAAAGGTCGAAACCGGTCTGGGTAGTTAGTGGCCATTTCCTTAATGCATAGCAGTATACATGTCCGCAAGGAGATGTGCTTTACATTATGGAAGATACTGAGACAAGGAGTGATGAGAGCTTGGTCCACCTTTGCTCGGATTTGTCTAGTGTTGCACCACCTTACCTCAGTCCTGAAGATATTTTCAGGCGCAAACTTTGTTTGCTTACACTTGGATAAAGGATTAAACTATATTAATTAAAGTTTAAGCTTGGAAAACTTCTTTCCGCACTTGCTACGCTAACAGGAATTGTTAGCATCGACGGCGCCTACTGCAATATGGTTGAACGAGCGCCCTTATTAAGCCGTGCGTTTGGCAGGCTGCCTTTATACTACACCCTGTCGACGGTACTGTAACCCATAAAGGCAATCTTAGGTTTGCTTTTCTTCCTGCTCATTATGAATCATTGACAAAGATAAGTGAGACTTCATGTTGGTCCTTCGTGTAGAACTAGACAGTGATGTATTATATAAGCCAGCTATGAACAGAAAACAGAACAAAACGAGACAATCTGGAGAAGCATTGTTATTTTTGAATCATATTAGAGTTGGATATCATTTGGTGCATGTACGGGATAGCTTGATGTTTCACTGAAGCCATCCTCTCCCTTATTTTTAAAATAAAATATACATAAACATTCCTTTTAGAAAATGTTTTTCCCTGTATACAGTATAGGCTACTATGCCATTACGACCATTTCGCTGCGCCTCCCCTCCTTTCAACACATAACACTGCCAGATCTTCTGAGAATCAATTTATCACTTACTATGCAAATGAAGATGAATTCTCAGTAGACATGCCCAAGAGTTTATTACTTATAATTATCTTTATAAAAAATCAATGATGAATTTATCAACGGTTAAAGTTTGCATAATTAAGATTAACTTGAACATAACACTGTAGTCACTCAGCTGAAACATTTAAAAAAATAAACGATTGGACCAACATTCATAAACACATAATTTCAAGATCCTTGGTTTAAATATTTGTTATAGCGAGAATTAATTTGTCTTCTTAACGAGCTTGTTGGCAATGTGCTGATGCAGCAGCTGTGATGTACCCATTGCCCGGTAAGCCGCCAATTATTTCCCATTTTTCAGTAGAAG